>NC_061510.1:128601735-128719132 GCF_022539505.1 Lolium rigidum
CGCTGGTTGTAATCGTGTCAAGTGTCGATTAATTAAAACCATTGTCAAAGTTATGTTACCGACATGTTGGCTTTCTTATATTTGTCCATATTTTTGCTTATATTAATTTGCTCTTAAACCCTTCCGGATAATTCAATGACAAGTTCGAGATCGTAAACATCTAAATAAGAACATTTCAAATGTTTGGAACAAAACATATAGTTGTATGCATTACATGTTTCTATCAATCTAAATCACTATCTTCTTCCTGAATTTTTTCCCTCGTCATCATGTATGTTCTCTTCCAAAATGAGACTATCTTCCCGATTCTCTAGTTCATCTTCGCTCATATCCATGTCAACATTGGGACTATCTTCCCCATTCTCTAGTTCACGGATTGTACGAGCATCATGAATACGTACAACTTCAAGCAAAGACGATGATCATCCTCCTCTCGCTTCCACATCTCGCTTCCTCGTCTAGGTCGACAACATCATGAAATGTATGGTCGACCGAACCTTCATCCTCCTGGTATGCGTCTTCATTCCGTACAAATGCATCATCGTTACCATCTTCTAATTCCGGAACGTCGTACACATGTCTATGGCTGAACTTCGCACCACTTTCCACGGATCACCAAACTTTGTATCCTCCAAATAGAAGCATGTTTCAGCTTGACCGGCCAATATGAATGGTGAATTCTTGAACCATAGGATAGAAGTGTTAACGCTTTTAAAAAAACCATCATCTTTTATCTTGGAACCCTTGCTCGCAAGGTCGAACCAGCCGCAACGAAACAAGTACACGGACTCCGTCACCGTGTTTGTTAGTCCCGCATCGCAGCTCAAGAACTTCTTGCGAACACCATAGTAGTCGGTCTCATCTCGCATCACCAAAAGATCCCTTAGTCGCTACGCCCGAATTTTGAGTCTTCGTGTCTTTATCCCGAGTAAGCGTGCGAAACCTCGCACCCTTTACGTTGCAACCAGCGTATACTACTACACGCCGGTCCGGCCCAAAGCAGCCGCAGACTTCAAATCTTCTCGATGCATTGTCCAATCTGTCTCACATGGTTTGCAAACCAACTCCGCAAACTCTCTCTGAACCGTCTCCTCGATGTCACGCACACCCCTACCTCCCAATTCTTGTCGGAATTCACTGAAACATAGAAAAAACACATATGAAATACAGGACAATTATGCCTGCAACATTGAGAAGTAGTTATTAAAGTGAAGCTAACTACTTACTTGATATAACGTTCTACATCGTCACAGCTTGTTCAAGCACATACCAAACCATTTTGTCAAATTCCTTGTCAAAATGTTTCAAAATGGATTTCCCAAGACCTTTAGCTCCAACTGAAAATACTTCCATCTCGTCAGATCAGGTTTTCTCCGAATGTCTTGGTTCCTATCATCTTTGTTAAATCTTGTTTCGTGCCATCCTTGAAAAATCTAGAGCAAAAAATCAAACACTCATCAACAATGTAGCTCTCTCGCGATAGAACCTTCTGGCCTTGCTTTGTTACGGACCGTAGACTTTAGATAACCTAATCTTCTCTCAACTCGGATACATCCAACCATAATGAACAGGACCCCTCGAAAGAGCCTCCTCGTGAAGATGAATAGCTAAGTGCACCATTACATCAAAAAAGCTGGGGGGAAGAGCTTCTCAAGTTTGCATAGGATCACAACAATTTCAACCTTCAATCGATTCAAGCACATCAACCTTCAGTGGTTTTGGCACACAGCCTCCCTAAAAATCTTCCTAGCTCGCAATAGCCACATACATTTCCTTAGATGCAATTCCCTTTGAGCCCAGCTCGACAACACTCGCCGCAGAAGTATGTGGCAATCATGCGTCTTCATACCGGTAACCTTACAACCATCAATATTCACACATCTTCCCCAGCTTTGCGCAATAACCATCCGGGAACCTAGTGTTTGCCAAATACCTACACAAAGGTCTCTTCTGTTCCTTCGAAAGCGTCCACGGTGCAGTGGGGCTTCGCATAAGTTACTGCTGCATCATCATCATCCTTCACAATTTTCTTCAACCAATACTTCTTCCACATTTTGAATTTCTTCAAATCAATTCTAGCACTAACAGTGTCCTTATTCCTTCCCTCAAGTTCAAGTAGTGTACCAACAATATTGTCACATATGTTCTTCTCAATATGCATCACATCTAAGTTGTGAGCTATCTTAAGTTCTTGCCAGTACGGTAGATGATGTAAGCTGACTTTCGTGTGCCATGTTGGTTCACCGGGTACGCTTGCACGCTTCCGCTTTCTACTTATTGGATTTTTCCCATGTTCAAAATCCTTAACCATTTCTACCTTCGCAGCTACCTCTTTGGGTGTGTACTTCCTTGGTGGATCTCTAGTCTCAGCTTGTACCATTGAAAAGTCTCGCTTTTCCCGTATGGGTGATTTTTATCAAGAAATCGCCGATGCCCAATATATCCAATTTTGTTTTTCAAAGGTTCAGCGCAAGGATTCTCATCGCAATGCACACACGCATGAAATCCTCTTGTGCTTCGGCCCGACATAGTGGCATATCCAGGATAATCATGAATAGACCAAAGAAACGCAGCATGCAATGGGAAATATTCCTCTCGTGCATGCATCAAATGTCTCCACACCACTCCATAGCCGCATCATATCTTTTATCGCTGGCTGCATAAATACATGAAAATCTTTCCCTAGGGAATACTTTCCGGGGATTAGCAATGCCATCATGTAATTCGATTGATCCATGCACATCCATGGTGGGAAGTTGTAAGGAATCACAAAAACAGGCCACATACTCGTAAGGATTACTCATACTTCCAAAAGGACCGAAGCCGTCTCGTGGCAAAACCTAGTCTTATGTTACGAGGATCTTTAGCAAACCAATCAAACTTGCCATCAAAGTGCTTCCATGCCTCACCATCGACAGGGTGCCTCAAGTACATTGGGCTCAACAACCCTCTTCTCTTTGTTCCATCTAGTATGTGTCGACATTTCCTTTTTAACAAATAGTCTCTCGCAACCTTTTAATTATAGGAAAGTACCTTAACACCTTGTGAGGGATTTTCTTTTTCCAAAGAGGGTCTCTATATCTTGATAATCCACAAACATGGCAGTTCGTATCGTCCTTGTGATCTCCCCAAAATAAAGAACAATCAAACTTGCATGCATGAATTGTCTCATAACCAAGCCCAACATCGTAAAGAACACTCTTAGCATCAGCATATGATTTGGGAAAGTCCACATCCGGCAAAGCTGTACGTAAAAGCTGAAGTAATAGATCAAATCCTCTCGTTTGTTATCCTAGCTGTATGATTTGACATGAAGGAGCTTAATGATGAACGACAACCTAGTGAAAGAGGTGCATCCCTCATAAAGTTCTTTTTCGCCGACTCAATTAGATTAGCATACGGATTTGGCAGGTCAGGACCTTTATTTCCGTACTTCGCAGTTCATCGATCATACTAGATGAATCATCAACATAACAATCACCATTGTCTTCCTCTTCATCGTTGTCACTATCATACGCACCATCATCGTTTCTATCCCGCCCTTCGTCAGCACTAAAATCTTCCCCATGTCTAGTCCATCTTGTATACGTCATGGACATACCTGAACAATTGCAGTGATCCTCGATCGTTTTTATATCCCGACGTATCGATTTAGGCAGTCCTTGCAAGGGCACAAGATTGGTTCATTTGTATTGTCCAAGTGTTCTCGCGCAAACTTGATGAAATCCCTAACACCTGCCATGTACTTTGTTGTGAACTTCTTGGTGCCATCAGTTATCCAACTTCGATCCATTGCCTACAATTCAGCTTAAGAACATGCCAACGTTCTTCGTAACGGATCTTGACAACTCGATTAAAAAATCTAGACCTAACGAACAATCAGGAGAACTCACCGATGATGCGTCTCGCCGCCACCACAATGGAGCCTTCACGGAATTCTTCTCACCTCGACGAGAACCCTAGTCGATTCGACTGTTAGCAAGAGCACCTATATAGGCCGTGTCCGCTAGCGGCGCGACTTAAACGAGGCACCCTCGGCCGACATAAATATTAATAAGGGAATTATTATGTCGTAACATCTAGATCACACCATTGAAATAAATATGTAGAATAGACTACTTACGGATCCAGCATCAAAATTCCATATCTACCTTAGCGGTAAGACTCCGCGTCGGTCACGCCGAAGCCCTTGTTCGATTCTTCCAAACCACAATTTTTACTTAATTAAATATGTTCCCGACAAGTGGGTCACGCATGATATATAAAACTAATAACATTTAATAAAGTAACTTAGTAATATTTCGTCACCTCGATCTTTGATTTCGTCACCTATTAACGGACACGATGGAAGCCCTTCCCGCTTGGGTAATGGGTGACGATTTTTTCTTGACGAGAAATCATACCGTCAAGCATTACCTTAAATGCTTGACGAAAGATGAATTCGTCACCTATAAGGACACATCCATGACGGTATGCATTTTTGTCACCAGGGTTTTCGTCAACAAATCCCCCATCTCTTGTAGTGATTTCCCGATTCCAACCATATAACAATTTAACGAAGAAGATTCAACCTTCGCCATGAATACTATGAGTAAAGCCTAAGGACGTACTTGTCCATATGCAACAGCGGACCGTGTCTCTCTCCCACACAATGAATGCTAGGATCCATTTTATTCAAACAAAACAAAAACAAAAACAAACCGACGCTCCAAGCAAAGCACATAAGATGTGACGGAATAAAAATATAGTTTCGGGGAGGAACCCGATAATGTTGTCGATGAAGAAGGGGATGCCTTGGGCATCCCCAAGCTTAGACGCTTGAGTCTTCTTAAAATATGCAGGGGTGAACCACGAGGGCATCCCCAAGCTTAGAGCTTTCACTCTCCTTGATCATATTGTATCATACTCCTCTCTTGATCCTTGAAAACTTCCTCCACACCAAACTCGAAACAACTCATTAGAGGGTTAGTGCACAATAAAAATTAACATGTTCAGAGGTGACACAATCATTCTTAACACTTCTGGACATTGCATAAAGCTACTGGACATTAATGGATCAAAGAAATTCATCCAACATAGCAAAAGAGGCAATGCGAAATAAAAGGCAGAATATGTCAAAACAGAACAGTCCGTAAAGATGGATTTTATTTAGGCACCAGACCTGCTCAAATGAAAATACCCAAATTGAATGAAAGTTGCGTACATATCTGAGGATCACTCACGTAAATTGGCATATTTTTCTGAGTTACCTACAGAGAATTAGGCCCAGATTTGTGACAGCAAAGAAATCAGAATCGCGCAAGTAATCCAAATCTAGTATGAACCTTACTATCAAAGACTTTACTTGGCACAACAAAACACAAAACTAAGATAAGGAAGGTTGCTACAGTAGTAAACAACTTCCAAGACTCAAATATAAAACAAAGTACTGTAGTAAAAACATGGGTTGTCTCCCATAAGCGCTTTTCTTTAACGCCTTTCGCCTAGGCGCAGAAAGTGTAAATCAAGTATTATCAAGAGATGAAGCATCAACATCATAATTTGCTCTAATAATAGAATCATAAGGTAACTTCATTCTTTTTCTAGGGAAGTGTTCCATACCTTTCTTGAGAGGAAATTTATATTTAATATTACCTTCCTTCATATCAATAGTAGCACCAACGGTTCGAAGAAAAGGTCTTCCCAATATAATGGGGCAAGATGCATTGCATTCAATATCCAAGACAACAAAATCAACGGGGACAAGGTTATTGTTAACCATAATATGAGCATTATCAACTCTCCCCAAAGGTTTCTTTTTAGCATTATCAGCGAGATTAACATCCAAATAACAATTTTTCAATGGTGGCAAGTCAAGCATATCATAGACTTTCTTAGGCATAACAGAAATACTTGCACCAAGATCACATAAAGCATTACAATCAAAATCATTGACCCTCACTTTAATGATGGGCTCCCAACCATCTTCTAACTTCCTAGGAATAGAAGTTTCAAGTTTTAGTTTCTCCTCTCTAGCTTTTACGAGAGCATTTGTAATATGTTTTGTGAAAGCTAAATTTATAGCACTAGCATTGGGACTCTTAGCAAGTTTTTGTAAGAACTTTATAACTTCAGATATGTGGCAATCATCAAAATCCAAACCATTATAATCTAAAGCAATGGGATCATCATCCCCAATGTTGGAAAAAATTTCAGCAGTTTTATCACAGGCAGTTTCAGCAGTTTTAGCAGTTTCTGGCAGTTTTGCAGGCTTTGTATTAGAAGTGGTACCATTGCCAACACCAATTATTTTACCATTGATAGTAGGAGGTGCAGCAACATGTGAATAATTAACATTACTAGTGGTGGTAATAGTCCAAACTTTAGCTACATTATTCTCTTTAGCTAGTTTTTCATTTTCTTCTCTTTCCCACCTAGCATGCAATTCGGCCATCAATCTTATATTCTCATTAATTCTAACTTGGATGGCATTTGCTGTAGTAACAATTTTATTTTCAATATCCTTATTAGGCATAACTTTCAATTTTAAAAGATCAACATCAGAGGCAAGTCTATCAACTCTAGAAGCAAGGATATCAATTTTATCAAGCTTTTCCTCAACAGATTTGTTAAAAGCAGCTTTGTGTACTAATAAATTCTTTAAGCATGGCTTCAAGACCAGGGGGTACACTCCTATTATTGTTGTAAGAATTCCCATAAGAATTACCATAACCATTACCATTAGCGGAAGGATATGGCCTATAGTTATTACCATAATTGTTCCTATAAGCATTGTTGTTGAAATTATTGTTTTTAATGAAATTCACATCAACATTTTCTTCTTGAGCAACCAATGAAGCTAAAGGAACATTATTTGGATCAACATTAGATCTACCATTCACAAGCATAGACATAATAGCATCAATCTGTTATCACCAGAATTTGACCGAGTCAGAGGTGGGCCGTGATCGAGATGGATTTGAAGATTATATGTAGAAGAAATACGAGAATCGGCCTTTTATACCAAGTTGGGCTTAATTTCCCGTGTATCTGTAACATATTAGATCGCATCTTAGTTTAGAAGTTAGAATCTTACCCGTGCACGGTTTAGTGCACGCCCACATTAGAAAGTCCGCTGGACTATAAATATGTATCTAGGGTTTATGGAATAAACAACCAACGTTCAACACAAACAAATCTCGGCGCATCGCCAACTCCTTCGTCTCGAGGGTTTCTCCGGTAAGCACCATGCTGCCTAGATCGCATCTTGCGATCTAGGCAAACACAAGCCTGCCCACGTTGTTCATGCGTTGCTCGTGCTGAAGCCTTTTTGATGGCGAGCAACGTAGTTATCTTAGATGTGTTAGGGTTAGCATTGTTCTTCGAATTACATGCTTTCGTTATGCGACCCTTGCACATCTAGCCGCCCTTACACCTATCTTAGGTGTAGGGGCGGCACCCCGCTTGATCATAGTTTAGTAGATCTGATCCGTTACGGTTGCTCCTTGTTCATCAAGGATTAGTTTAACATCCGCAATAGTTAGGCCCTACAAAGGGTTGGAGGATCCAGCGGCGTGTAGGGTGACGTTTGCTAGCCCTAGAAAGGATGTTCCGGGGATCAACCTCGTGTTGGTTTTTAGGCCCTGTCTAGGATCGGCTCACGGTCACCGTGCGCGAGCGCGAGGCCCAATCGTGAGTAGGATGATCCGATTATGCGGTGAAAACCCTAAATCGTCGTAGATCTAATTAGCTTTATCTTGATCAAGCAGGACCACCATATATTCGGACACCTTGTTCGAATCATGGGTGGATCGGCTCTTTGAGCCGATTCACGAGGATAACCCGAGAGTCGATCGAGGCTTGTATTTAATGTTTACGTGTATGCCATGCAGGAAACTAAGCGAGGCATCATCCACACCTTCCCGACCAGGTATAGGTCGGGTGGCACGCCCTTGCGATAGCATCGGACGTGCGACCGGGAGGCTTTGCGGGCCGTCGCTCCGAGGGACCGGGGCCAGCCGCAGCCCTAGTTGTTCCCGGCTCTACTCGTGTTGCCCGTCTCCGCCCGCCGGGGGGTTTCGACGTCAACACATTTCGGCACGCCCGGTGGGACAACCTTCGACATCCACCACATCGCCATCTACATCCGAGATGGCGGAAAGCACTCCGGTCAAGTACGAGGATCCGCTCGATGAGCTCAAGAAGAAACATGACGAGATCAAGGCAACCCTCGAAGCCGAACTCATCGGCTCTTTCCACAGAACCCGCTCCCATGACATCAGCATCAACATGGTAGAACTTGGGTACCGCCCTGGTAGGGGTAGCAATGAGGGCAGCTGCTCTCATAGCAAGAGTGAAGAGGAAGCCGACCCACGCAACCGGCTCCGACACTGCCACCAAGTCCTGGTGATGATCAAGATGGAGGCCGATTCTAGCGATCGGACCGTATTATCCGCGCCGCCCGCTCTCCCAGTATTTGGCGTCGACCTCACAGGGGACGGAAAGCTGGGGTATGGGTTCACCTCGGCCGACGAGCTAGAGGAAGTCGATATCGGCCCTGGGGACAAGCCTCGGCCAACTTTTATCAGCAAGAAGCTAGACCCGCAGCTCAGGAATCAGATGATTGCTCTATTGAAAGAATACCCAGACTGCTTTGCATGGGACTATACAGAGATGCCTGGGTTAGACAGGAGCATCATTGAACATCGGCTCCCCCTTAAGAAAGGATTTCGGCCGTTCCAACAACGAGCTCGTCAGATGAAGGCCGAAATCCTGGAAGAGGTCAAGAAAGAGATCGAGAAGATGCTGGCCGCCGGGTTCATCAGGCCATGCAGGTATGCTGAATGGATCTCCAGTATCGTTCCTGTAGAAAAGAAGGACGGCCGGTGGCGTGTGGCTATCGATTTCCGAGATCTTAACAGAGCCACTCCAAAAGATGAGTATCCAATGCCTGTGGCGGAGACATTGATCAATGCAGCCGCCGGCCACAAGGTTTTGAGCTTCATGGATGGCAACGCCGGCTATAACCAGATCTTCATGGCTCCAGAAGATATACACAAGACCGCGTTCAGAGTACCAGGGGCGGTGGGCTTGTTTGAATATGTGGTCATGACCTTCGGGTTGAAGAATGCTGGTGCAACATATCAAAGAGCCATGAATTATATATTTCACGATCTGATCGGCAAGTTAGTGGAAATCTACATCGATGACGTGGTAGTCAAGTCCGTCTCCATGGAGGGACACACGGGAGATCTTCGACGCGTCCTAGACCGAACTCGGAAGTTCGGACTGAGAATGAACCCAAAGAAGTGCGCCTTTGGCGTGACGGCCGGTCAGTTCCTAGGATTTCTGGTTCATGAGCGAGGAATTGAGATCGGCCTGAAAAGTCAGGAGGCAGTGCGTACCATGCAGCCGCCCACCACGAAGAAGGAACTCCAACGTCTTATCGGCAAGATCAACTTCATCCGCCGATTCATCTCTAACCTGTCAGGACGGATAGAGCTGTTCATGGCGTTGGTGAAGACTAAGTCTGATGACGAGTTTCACTGGGGGGCAGACCAGCAGCAGGCGTTTGATGAAATTAAACGGTATCTGACGACGCCGCCTGTGCTAGTTCCGCCCCAGCAAGACAGGCCGTTCTACATCTACTTGTCGATAGGCGACACGTCCATCGCCTCGGTGGTGGTACAACTCTACGAGGGCGTTGAAAAGGTCGTTTTTTACCTCAGCAGAAGAATGTTAGACGCGGAAACGAGGTATCCTGAGGTCGAGAAACTGTGCCTCTGCCTGTTCTTTACCTGCACCAAGCTGCATCACATCCTGTTGACGGCAGAAATCTTCGTCATATGCAAGTCAGACGTTGTCAAGCACATGCTGTCGGCCCCTGTGTTGAAGGGCCGACTGGGTAAGTGGATGTTTGCGTTGTCGGAGTTTGATCTCCGGTACCAGCCTGCGAAAGCAGTCAAAGGGCAAGCGTTGGCCGATCACATAGCTGAGCGGATCAGTACCAATATAGCAGCACTATCCATACGTGCATGGGCTATGTTCTTCGATGGATCGGCTTGCGACGATGGTTGTGGCATCGGCATTCTGCTCGTGTCGCCTCGGGGGGCAGAGTACTCTTTCTCCATCAGATTATCTACCCCTTGCACTAACAATGTGGCAGAATATGAGGCAGTACGTAAGGGAATGGAATTGCTATTAGAAGCCGGAGCAGAAGCAGTAGAGCTTTTTGGAGACTCTAAGTTGGTGATTAACCAGCTCACGGATGAATACAAGTGCGAAAGTGAATCGCTTTTCCCATATTGGATGGAATGCCGTGAGTTGATGACACGATTTCGGTACATCAACTTTAATTGGGTCCCAAGAGCCCAAAACACCGAGGCCAACAATCTCGCACAAATGGCGTCAGGCTATATAGATACCCCTGAAGGGTCGGAAGTCCAGGTGCAATTCCTGGAACAGGATGATTGGAGAGCCGAAATCTTCAATTACTTAAAAGATTCGGCTCGGGGGGCACCCAAACGGATAAGATACAAAGCCATGAAGTATGTCCTCATAGGAGACGATATGTTCTACAGGACGTTGGAAGGGTTATTACTCAAGTGCCTGGGACCAACTGAGTCTAATCGGCTCTTACATGAGGTGCACGAAGGCGCCTGTGGAACTCACCAGTCGGCTCACAAGATGAAGTGGCTAGTCAGGCGCTCGGGGTTTTATTGGCCCACCATGCTTGAAGACTGCTTCAATTACTATAAGGGGTGCCAAGCATGCCAGATGTTTGGGAAGATTCAGATGGTACCAGCATCAGCGATGAACCCTATCATCAAGCCTTGGCCGTTCCGAGGGTGGGGCATGGATATGATCGGCAAAATCCATCCGGCGTCGAGTAAAAAACATGAATGGATTTTGGCCATCACAGACTATTTCACCAAGTGGGTGGAAGCCGTCCCTATGAAGAAGGTGAAATCAGAAGATGTGATTCAGTTTGTGAAAGAACACGTGATTCATAGGTTCGGGATTCCCCAAACTATCACGACCGATGGAGGTTCGGTCTTTGTTTCTAAAGAATTCAGGAAATTCTGCGATGACATGGGGATTAAACCGATCCGATCATCTCCGTACTATGCTCGAGGCTAATGGGCAAGCTGAAGCGTCCAACCGGAGTTTAATCAAGCCGATCAAGAGAAAGATTGACGAGAACCCTAGGGATTGGCATGAGAAGTTATCAGAAGCATTATGGGCCTACCGCATGTCGTGCCATGGAGCTATAAAGACTTCGCCGTACCAGCTTGTCTACGGACAGGAAGCCGTATTACCTTGGGAAATTACGGCTGGATCAAGACGTGTCACGTTTCAGAATGATCTGACAGCGGAAGAATATGCAGCTTTGATGAGTGACACCATTGAGGACGCAACAGAACTTAGGCTTTGGTCATTGGAGAAGATTAAGGAGAACAAAGCCAGGGTAGCTCGTGCCTACAATAAGAAGGTTCTGACGTTCTAGTTGGTGATCTGGTATGGGAAGCTGTGTTGCCGTTAGGAACCAGAGACAAGGCATATGGCAAGTGGTCTCCTAATTGGCACGGTCCGTACAAAGTCGTCCAGGCCTTGAAAGGTAATGCATACATGTTGGAAGAGTTGGACGGACGGAAGTTCCCGATGAGCCGTCAATGGTCAACACCTCAAGAAGTATTTCCCAAGCATGTGGGATGATGGGCAGTAAGGTATGGAGGCCGATTTTAAATCGGCCGATAAACAAAAAAAAAATCACAGCCGATGCGCAGACATCGACTTGAGAAAACACACAGAGATAACAGTATGAAAATACAGCCGATGTATAGGCATCGACTTCAGAATAACAAAGCCGATACGCTGATATCGACTCTAGAGGAATGAGCTCGAATTAACAAGTTAATGGAATCGGTTCAGACCAGAGGTCATAATGTGAGATTGATGAAGAGTTCAAGCTGGTGGTTTGGACGAGGCTCGGGCCTAGTAAGACCTGTTGGACCGTGTGGGTAAGCAACGGCTTGGCCCCAGATCGCGATGCGAGCCGATGTCTTGCTATCGGCTCTTCGTACGGCGACTCCATTCGACGATCGGCGAAGTCAACAAAGGAGCGAAATTAATTGAGGGATATTTTCTTCATTAATAGAGGAATTTCTTACAAGCAAAGAACCGATTGCTCAGGGGAGAAGAGGGCAAAAGCCAACTACTACTACTAAGCCCTAATCTAGAGGCCAATGCTGCTCTCGTCGTCGCTGCCTCCGGCGCAACTGCTGATAGGCTCTTCATCGGAGCTTCCGTAGCCTTCTACGGGAGCCTCATCTTCCTCATTAGCGTCATCGCTATCGTCGTCCCACCAGGTGCGGAGGCGCTTTGCTGGTGGGTAACCTTCAAGGGAGTCATCGTCGTCCTCCTCCGCGTCTTCCTCGGAGGAGGTGAAATCGTCCCAGGAGAGGCAGTCGTCCTCGCTCTCCGCCTCCTCTTCCCCCTCGACGAGGAATTGAAGGTCGCCTTCCCCATCAGTCAGGGATTTGTCATCTTCCGACCAGATAGAGGAATCATGTTCCTCTTTGTCCCACGTTGTCGGGGCAAGGATGTCGTGCGCCGCCAACGAGCCCCACTCCGGCGTTGGCTCGCGGGAGGAGGAAGAGTCAGAGAAGACCGATGAGGTGGAGGAGGAAGAAGAGGAAGACATGGCTATGGGAGATTGGTGGTTTTTTTGGGCGCCGATGGCCAGAACAGGGCAAAGTGATGGAGTGGCAAACTGCTCAGGGCGTTTAAATAAAGGGGCTATAGTAGAAATTCAATGCCACAGCAGTTTCCGAGAAGGCGGTGCCCAAAGACAGCGGTCAAAACACGCGGAATAGTTGAGAAGACAGGGCATCATGATGAGAAATGTTGCGACGGTTCCGCTCTACTACGACATGACCCGACGAAAGAAGAGCATAATGATTTTGGAAATGACATTTCCAAAACCAGGGGGGCATGTGTTATCACCAGAATTTGACCGAGTCAGAGGTGGGCCGTGATCGAGATGGATTTGAAGATTATATGTAGAAGAAATACGAGAATCGGCCTTTTATACCAAGTTGGGCTTAATTGCCCGTGTATCTGTAACATATTAGATCGCATCTTAGTTTAGAAGTTAGAATCTTACCCGTGCACGGTTTAGTGCACGCCCACATTAGAAAGTCCGCTGGACTATAAATATGTATCTAGGGTTTATGGAATAAACAACCAACGTTCAACACAAACAAATCTCGGCGCATCGCCAACTCCTTCGTCTCGAGGGTTTCTCCGGTAAGCACCATGCTGCCTAGATCGCATCTTGCGATCTAGGCAGCACAAGCCTGCCCACGTTGTTCATGCGTTGCTCGTGCTCGAAGCCTTTTGATGGCGAGCAACGTAGTTATCTTAGATGTGTTAGGGTTAGCATTGTTCTTCGAATTACATGCTTTCGTTATGCGACCCTTGCACATCTAGCCGCCCTTACACCTATCTTAGGTGTAGGGGCGGCACCCCGCTTGATCATAGTTTAGTAGATCTGATCCGTTACGGTTGCTCCTTGTTCATCAAGGATTAGTTTAACATCCGCAATAGTTAGGCCCTACAAAGGGTTGGAGGATCCAGCGGCGTGTAGGGTGACGTTTGCTAGCCCTAGAAAGGATGTTCCGGGGATCAACCTCGTGTTGGTTTTTAGGCCCTGTCTAGGATCGGCTCACGGTCACCGTGCGCGAGCGCGAGGCCCAATCGTGAGTAGGATGATCCGATTATGCGGTGAAAACCCTAAATCGTCGTAGATCTAATTAGCTTTATCTTGATCAAGCAGGACCACCATATATTCGGACACCTTGTTCGAATCATGGGTGGATCGGCTCTTTGAGCCGATTCACAGGATAACCTGAGAGTCGATCGAGGCTTGTATTTAATGTTTACGTGTATGCCATGCAGGAAACTAAGCGAGGCATCATCCACACCTTCCTGACCAGGTATAGGTCAGGTGGCACGCCCTTGCGATAGCATCGGACGTGCGACCAGGAGGCTTTGCGGGCCGTCGCTCTGAGGGACTGGGGCCAGCCGCAGCCCTAGTTGTTCCCGGCTCTACTGTGTTGCCCGTCTCTGCCCGCCAGGGGGTTTCTGACGTCAACACAATCTTATCACTCAAGGAAGAGGTTTCCTCGACAGAATTTACCTTCTTACCTTGTGGAGCTCTTTCCGTGTGCCATTCAGAGTAATTAATCATCATATTATCAAGGAGCTTTGTTGCTTCACCAAGAGTGATGGACATAAAGGTACCTCCAGCAGCTGAATCCAATAGGTTTCGCGAAGAAAAGTTCGAGTCCTGCATAAAAGGTTTGGATGATCATCCAAGTAGTCAGTCCAAGGGTTGGGCAATTTTTAACCAAAGATTTCATTCTTTCCCAAGCTTGTGCAACATGCTCATTATCCAATTGTTTAAAATTCATTATGCTACTTCTCAAAGATATAATTTTAGAAAGGGGATAATATCTACCAATAAAAGCATCCTTGCATTTAGTCCATGAATCAATACTATTCTTAGGCGAGAGATAGCAACCAATCTTTAGCTCTTCCTCTTAATGAGAAAGGAAACAATTTTAATTTTATAATGTCACCATCTACATCTTTATACTTTTGCATTTCACACAATTCAACAAAATTATTGAGATGGGCAGCAGCATCATCGTAACTAACACCAGAAAATTGTTCTTTCATAACAAGATTCAAGAAAGCGTGTTTAATTTCAAAGAATTCTGCTGTAGTAGCAGGTGGAGCAATAGGTGTGCATAAGAAATCATTATTATTTGTGGTTGTGAAGTCACACAACTTAGTATTTTCAAGGGTGGCCATTTTAGCAGTAGTAAATAAAGCAACTAGATAAAGTAAATGCAAGTAACTAATTTTTTTGTGTGTTTTTGATATAGAGTGCAAGACAGTAAATAAAGTAAAGCTAGCAACTAATTTTTTTGTGTTTTGATATAAGTGCAGCAAACAAAGTAGTAAATAAAATAAAGCAAGACAAAAACAAAGTAAAGAGATTGGATTGTGGAGACTCCCTTGCGGCGTGTCTTGATCTCCACGCAACGGCGCCGTAAAAGAGCTTGATGCGTGCGGTTGACACACGTCCGTTGGGAACCCCAAGAGGAAGGTGTGATGCAGACAGTAGCAAGTTTTCCCTCAGAAAGAAACCAAGGTTTATCGAACCAGGAGGAGCCAAGAAGCACGTTGAAGGTTGATGGCGGCGAAATGTAATGCAGCGCAACACCGGGATTCCGGCGCCAACGTGGAACCTGCACAACACAACCAAAGTACTTTGCCCCAACGAAACAGTGAGGTTGTCAATCTCACCGGCTTGCTGTAACAAAGGATTAACCGTGTTGTGTGGAAGATGATTGTTTGCAGAAAACAGTAAAACAAGTATTGCAGTAGTTTGTATGCAATGTAAAGAATAGGACCGGGGTCCACAGTTCACTAGAGGTGTCTCTCCCATAAGATAAAAGCATGTTGGGTGAACAAATTACAGTCGGGCAATTGACAAATAGAGAGGGCATAACAATGCACATACATGATATGATAAATATAGTGAGATTTAATTGGGCATTACGACAAAGTACATAGACCGCTATCCAAGCATGCATCTATGCCTAAAAAGTCCACCTTCAGGTTATCATCCGAACCCCTTCCAAGTATTAAGTTGCAAAACAACGAGACAATTGCATTAAGTATGGTGCGTAATGTAATCAATAAATACATCCTTAGACATAGCATCAATGTTTTATCCCTAGTGGCAACAAGCACATCCACAACCTTAGAACTTTCTCGTCATCGTCCCTGCATTTAATGGAGGCATGAACCCACTATCGAGCATAAATACTCCCTCTTGGAGTTAAGAGCAAAAACTTGGCCAGAGCCTCTACTAATAACGGAGAGCATGCAAGATCATAAACAACACATAGGTAATAACTTGATAATTAACATAACATAGTATTCTCTATCCATCGGATCCCGACAAACACAACATATAGTATTACAGATAGATGATCTTGATCATGTTAGGCAGCTCACAAGATCCGACAATGAAGCACATGAGGAGAAGACGACCATCTAGCTACTGCTATGGACCCATAGTCCAGGGGTGAACTACTCACTCATCACTCCGGAGGCGATCATGGCGATGAAGAGTCCTCCGGGAGATGATTCCCCTCTCCGGCAGGGTGCCGAAGGCGATCTCCAGAATCCCCCGAGATGGGATTGGCGGCGGCGGCGTCTCAGTAAGGTTTTCCGTATCGTGGCTCTCGGTACAGAGGGTTTCGCGACGATGACTTTAAGTAGGCGGAAGGGCAACGCGGGGGGCCACACGAGGGCCCCACACGCTAGGCCGGCGCGGCAAGGGCTTGGGCCGCGCCGCCCTAGTGTGGTGGCGCCTCATGGCCCCACTTCCTTTCCCCCTCGGTCTTCTGGAAGCTTCGTGCAAAAATAGGACCCTGGGCGTTGATTTCGTCCAATTCCGAGAATATTTCCTTTGTAGGATTTCTGAAACCAAAAACAGCAGAAAACAAGAATCGGCTCTTCGGCATCTTGTTAATAGGTTAGTGCCGGAAAATGCATAAATACGACATATAATGTGTATAAAACATGTAGATATCATCAATAATGTAGCATGGAACATAAGAAATTATCGATACGTCGGAGACGTATCAGCGGGCGGCAAGATTGTCCACGGCGGAAGCGGGCTCGAGCGTGGCGGGAGCTCGAGCCAGCGCGTCGGCGAGAAGACGGAGGCGGAGAAGGACCACTCCGACGCGGCGGGATCCGAGGGTCGTACCGCTTCAGCAGGTATGGCGTCTCCCCGCCGCCCGCGTTCTCCAAGCGCGAGTCAGCGGCGTACCGCCCGCGTTCTCCAAGCGCGAGTCCACCAGCGAGTTAGAGAGAAATTGCATGGATATATAGACCCTACAAACTTTAACCGCCCAATTAAGAAGTGGGTTTGAGTACCTACAACGGGACGGGGAGCCGAAGAGGGGGTGCCTGTGCAGGAATTGGGTTTAATTCCTTAAAGCGCGAAGCACCCTGGCCACGACGTGGATGTGGACCGGGCAGCCAATCGAACAAATTTTTTCTCTCGACAAGTTTTTTCTTTCGAAAATAGTTGTCGATGACAACCTATTTCCAAATTATGCGGTCTACCAATCACGTCCTTAGACTTCTCATAGTGGGAGTACATAGCTAGTAACATCACACATTTCAAGACATTTTGGCGACATGGCATCCTAATATACTAGTAGAAAAATGGGCATCCATCTAAGCCTTTAGTACCGGTTCCCTTACGAACCGGTACTAAAGGGGGCATTAGTACCGGTTCCAGGGGTGGGACATCTATACCGGTTCGTTAAGGCCCTTTTATACCGGTTCGTGTTACGAACCGGTATGAAAGGGTTTCTGCCAAGTTTCCAGGCGGAGGTGGGGCCAGGGCTGCACCTTTAGCACCGGTTCATCTAAAGAACCGGTACTAAAGGGTCCATGCCTATATCAGCGCGCGCCGCCCCACCCGAGCCCCCTGCATCTCATTCTCCTTCTCATCCTCTCTCAGATTTCCAAATATTTTGCACCTCTCACACTCCAATAATCTTCATTTTTCTTCACCATTTTAACAAGATTAACGGCATACATCTATCCAAGGGTTAGCAATATCATCCTTCCTTCCGGCGTTCCTAATTTAGCTCATTTCTTTGGTAGTTTTAACTCGTACTATTTTTCTAGTGCTAGCAACGTGTTCGATGAAATGCCTAAGTTAGGGATTTTATTTTTTTTATATGCAATTTGAGCTGAAATTATGGTATATTTTGTAGGTTTTAATTAGTATCATCCCCGTCCTCACCACCGTCGATCGCCAGCGTCGTCCCTAACCAGCACGGTACCACCTCGGTGAGCCCCTCTTCTTTTTTATAAAAAAAAATTAGTTTTATGTGATGAACTTGAATATTAATTAAGTTGGTCACTCATATATCCACGATGTTGTGTACTTAATGATTTTTGATATACATATAAAATGCAGATGAGTCGACAATGGATGTACGGTGACAGGTGCCATCCCGAGTTCATTAATGGCATGCATTATTTTCTCAACTTGGCTGAGGCAAACAGGCGGTCGAATGGTTTCATGTGTTGTCCATGTAGTTCCTGTAAGAATATGAAGGATTACTCTACCTCAAAGACCCTTCACGTCCACCTGCTGGAGAACGGTTTCCTGTCCAGCTATAATTGTTGGACCAAGCACGGAGAAAGAGGGGTTATATTGGAAGACAACGAAGAAGAAGATGATAGTGACAACTATCCCTTATTCACTGAAGACGGTGATAGTAGAATGGGGGAAGACGAAGCTGAAGAAGAGCCCATTTTTGATGAGCCGATTTTTGATGAACCGGATGACGATTTGGGTCGGGCCATTCTTGATGCGAAGATGAACTGCGGAAATGAAAAGGAGAGGTTGAAGTTGGAGAAAATGTTAGAGGATCACAACAAACTGTTGTACCCAAATTGCGAAAATGGTCGGAAAAAGCTGGGTACCACGCTGGAATTGTTGCGGTGGAAGGCGGAGAATGGTACTTCGACAAGGGATTTGAAAAGTTGCTGAAAATAATAAAGAAGATGCTTCCAGGGGAGAACGTATTGCCCTCTAGTACGTACGAAGCAAAGAAGGTTGTCCGCCCTCTAGGATTAGAGGTGCGGAAGATACATGCATGCATCAATGATCGCATCCTCTACCGCGGGGAGTACGAGAATTTGAATGCATGCCCGGTATGTAGTGCATAGAGGTATAAGATCGGGCGAGATGACCACGGCGATGTTGAGGGCGAGTCCACCCCCAGGAAGAGGGTTCCTGCGAAGGTGATGTGGTATGCTCCTATAATACCACGGTTGAAACGTTTGTTCCAGAACAACGAGCATGCCAAGTTGTTGCGATGAAAAAAAGAGGACCGTAAGAAAGATGTGATCCTGACACACCCCGCTGACGGGTCGCAGTGGAGAAAAATCGACAGAGAGTTCAAGTCATTTTTAGATGACGCAAGGAACTTAAGATTTGGTCTACGTACAGATGGCTTTAATCCTTTCAGGGAGCAGAGCTCCAGTCATAGCACCTGGCCAGTGACTCTATGTATCTATAACCTTCCTCATTGGTTGTGTATGAAGCGGAAGTTCATTATGATGCCAGTGCTCATCCAGGGCCCGAAGCAACCCGGCAACGACATTGATGTGTACCTGAGGCCATTGGTTGAAGAACTTTTAGAGTTGTGGCGTGACGAAGGTGTACCTGTGTGGGATGAGCACGAACAAAAGGAATTTAACCTACGAGCGTTGTTATTTGTAACCATCAATGATTGGCTCTGCTCTTGGTAACATTTCGTGGCTGTCAAACAAGGGATACAATGCATGCACACACCTGTTTAGGTGAGACTCGACGAGTAATTATTTGGGAAACAAGAATGTGTACCGGGGCATCGTCGATTTCTTCCAAAACAACATCACGTAAGAAAGAGAGGAAAGCATTTCGGAGGTGAGGCGGATAACCGAACGAAGCCTACCCGCCCTACTCGGGAAGTTATATATGATATGGTCAAGGATTTAAAAGTGATCTTTGGAAAGGGTCCTGGCGGACAATCTGTTCCGCATGATGTTGACGGACACGTACCCATGTGGAAGAAGAAGTCGATATTTTGGGAGCTACCCTACTGGAGGTTCACTCTGCAATCGACGTGATGCACGTGACGAAAAATCTTTGCATCAACCTGCTAAACTTCTTGGGCGTGTATGGGAAGACAAAAGATACACTGGATGCACGGCAGGACCAGCAAAGTATCCACGAAGGAAACAACCTGAATCCGGAGAAGTATCAAGGTCCCGCCGGCTACGCTCTTACCAAAGAGGAGAAGGAGATCTTTTTGAAGTCCCGAGTAGCATCAAGGTCCCGTCCGGCTTCTCGTCTAATATAAAGGGAATAATAAACATGTCGGAGAAAAAGTTTCAAAACCTAAAGTCTCATGACTGCCACGTGATTATGACACAATTACTTCCGGTTGCATTGAGGGGGCTTCTGCCGGAAAATGTTCGAGTACCCATTGTGAAGCTATGTGCGTTTCTCAATGCAATTTCTCAGAAGGTGATCAATCCACTTACTCTACAAAATTTACAGAAGGATGTGGTCCAATGTCTAGTCAGCTTCGAGTTGGTGTTCCCACCATCCTTCTTCAATATTATGACACATCTCCTAGTTCACCTGGTCGAAGAGATTGGCGTTCTCGGTCCTGTAGTTCTACACAACATGTTCCCCTTTGAGATATTCATGGGAGTCTTAAATAAGTACGTTCATAACCGTGCTAGGCCAGAAGGAAGCATCTCCAAGGGCTATGGAACAGAGGAGGTCATTGAGTTTTGTGTTGACTTTATTCCTGACCTTAAGCCGATCGGTGTTCCTGAATCGCGCTATGAGGGGAGACTTGCGTGGAAAAGGCACGCTAGGAAAGAAATCAACAACGTGTATGGACGAACATTCTTTCACTCAAGCACACTACACAGTTCTACATAATTCCATCTTGGTGGCTCCGTACAAAGAGGAACACAAGGAAATCTTACGCTCTAAATACCCGGAGCAACGTGAAGATTGGATTGATGGAGAACACATGAAGACTTTCGGCGGTTGGTTGCAAACACGTCTCATGAATGTCACCGATGACGAGCAGCTGTACTTGTTGGCCAAGCAACCATCTTCTACTATATCGACTTTTCAAGGGTACGAGATTAATGGGAACACATTTTACACTTTCGCCCAAGACAAAAAGAGCACCAACCATAACGGTGGTGTCCGCTTTGATGCGAGAAGATGGCAATGGGAACAAGGTCACATATTATGGGTACATAGAGGAGATATGGGAACTTGACTATGGACCTAATTTCAAGGTCCCTTTGTTCCGGTGCAAATGGTTCAACTCTGAAAGACGGGGTACAGGTAGACCCGTAGTACGGAATGACTACAGTGGATTTCAAGAATCTAGGGTACGACACCGAACCATTCGTCCTAGCCAGTGAAGTGGCTCAGGTTTTTTACGTGAAGGACATGTCTAGCAAACCGAAAAAAAGAAAAGAAAGGCAAGTGGACACATCATACGATGAGCCAAAGCGGCACATAGTTCTTTCAGGAAAAAGAAACATCGTGGGAGTAGAGGACAAGACAGACATGTCAGAAGATTATAATAAGTTTGATGATATTCCACCCTTCAAGGTAAAAATTGACCCAAGCATCATCTTAAACAATGAAGATTGTCCATGGTTGCGTCGCAGTAAGAAGAAAGGGAAACAGACGAAGAAAACTCAGAAGACTAGCTAGATATAGGGATCATAACTTGTGTATCTCAATATGGAAATCACTTTTGTGTAATGATGTTAATGTATGTAAGATATTAACAATGGAGATGGTTGGCTTGTTTTACTAGTTAAGTAGCTTTCACGGGCTTGCAGGGAAATTTTTCTGAGGCGGAACTTCCGAATATGCCATATATAGGGCATGTGCACCAAGGGCATATTCGAGAAGTTACGCCACGGGAGATTTCCCAACCCTTTCCCCAACATTGTTAGAGGAGATGGAGTTTTTCACGGGCTTGCAGGGAAATTTTTCCGAGGCGGAACTTCCGAAGATGCCATAGGGCGTGTGCACCAAGGGCATCTTCGACAAGTTCGGCCACGGGAGATTTCCCAACCCTTTCCCCAACATTGTTAGAGGAGATGGAGTCTTTCACGGGCTTGCAGGGAAATTTTCCGAGGCGGAACTTCCGAAGATGCCATAGGGCGTGTGCACCAAGGGCATCTTCGACAAGTTCCGCCACGGGAGATTCCCCAACCCTTTCCCCATCCATGGTGATGAAACTCTACATCCGGCCACGCGTGCTCACCCGCCGACGTTCGACTACCGCGACCCCGATGCCAGCGACGATGATGACGGCGACTACGACGACTAAAGTGGCGACTACTACAGGGCTAGGCACGAGTATGATTGAATGACTCCGACAGTAGAATCTGGCCATGTATCTTAATTTTCAGTTAAGCTATGTACTTTTAATTCGAGTTCAATCGTAATAAAATTTTATTCCGGCCCTTTCTTTGCCGCCTTTTTTCTCCCAGGCGCGGCGTCGTGGTAGGAATGTAAAAGAAAAAAGAAATAGAAAAGAAACAACAAAAGAAAATAAAAAAAGAAACAAAAAAGAAAAAAAGAAATAGAAAAGAAACATAAACATAAATGAAAAGACAAAAAGAAAAGAAAAAGAAACAGAATAGAAAAAAGAAATAGAAAAGAAACAGCAAAAGAAAAGGAACATAAAAAGGAAAAAGAAAAGAAACATACAAGAAATAGAAAAGAAACAAGAAAAGAAAAGAAGAAAAGAAATAGAAAAGAAAACATAAAATAAATAGAAAAGAAATAGAAAAGAAAACAAACAGAAAAGATAAAGAAATAGAAATAGAAAAGAAACATAGAAGAAAAGAAAAAAGAAAATAAAAAGAAACAGAAAAAGAAAAAGAAAACAGCAAAAGAAAAGAGAAATAGAAAAGAAGACATAAAAGAAATAGAAAAGAAATAGAAAAAAAGAAATAGAAAAGAAAACAAACAGAAAAGATAAAGAAATAGAAATAGAAAAGAAACATAGAAGAAAAGAAAAAACAAAAGAAAAAGAAACAGAAAAGAAAACAACAAAAGAAAAGAAAATAGGAAAAGAAAAAGAAAAACAAAAAAAACCCTTTGGTACCGGTTGGTACCACCAACCGGTACGAAAGGGTCTTCCCCTCTATTTCACTTAGCCGCACGGGCAATTTTCCCCCAATTCCCCAAATTTCTCACACCCGCAGAGACCACGCCGTCGCCGAGTTCCGCGCGCTCGCCGTCGCCGTCGTCCACGCTGTCGCCGCCGTCCCTCGTCAGCGCCATGTCGCACCACGCCGTCGCCGTCGCCGCCGTCCCTCGTCAGCGCCAGTGGCATCTCCTCTCTCTGCGCGCCGCCGCAGGTACGTCCTCCACCACGGCACCGCGTCGTCGGCGTCTTTCCCTTGTCGTTCCCCTCGCCTGCGTGCGCTCCACTGCTGCTGCGAAGGTTGCCGTCGCCGTGAAGGTAGCCGTCGCCGTCCAGAAGCTGCTGCGCTCCTCCGCCTCGGCGCCGGCCATCGAACACCCGCAAGGTGTTCGACGTTATGCCGAGGGACGCCGAGCCGCCGCGCACGCCATGCTTCGCCGCATAGGAAGAACGTCGACGGGCAGTGCGAATAGGAAGAACGTCGACGGGCAGTGGGCCGAGGGACGCCGAGCCGCCGCGCGACGTCGGCCTTCCATGGGCTGAACGTGTCGGCGACGAGGCAGTCGGGCAATGATAACCCACAAGTATAGGGGATCGCAACAGTCTTCGAGGGAAGTAAAACCCAAATTTATTGATTCGACACAAGGGGAGGTAAAGAATACTTATAAGCCTTAACAACTGAGTTGTCAATTCAGCTGCACCTGGAAAAGCACTAGTAACAGGGGTGATGTGAAAGCAGCAGTAATATGAGAGCAATAGTAACATTAACACAGAGGCAATGGCACCCGAAAATAGTTGATACTACTTCCAATGACATATAGAACGAGTATATGATGATGAGAGATGGACCGGGGTTCCCAGCTATCTACACTAGTGGTAACACTCCAATAACAAGTGTTGGGTGAACAAATTACAGTTGGGCAATTGATAGGATTGAAATAGCATTAAGACAGAACATCAAGATGATTAATCATGTAGGCATGTTTTCCATATATAGTCATACGTGCTCGCAATGAGAAACTTGTATAACATCTTTTGTCCAACCAGCCGGTGGCAACCGGGCCTCAAGGGAATCTACTGGCAATTACGGTACTCCTTTTAATAGAGCACCGGAGCAAAGCATTAACACTTGGTGAAAACATGTGATCCTCATACCTAAGCCTTCCCTCCAGCTTATCCCGATTGCTTGTCACTCCGGGGCCTCGGGTTTCGGACATAGACATGTGCAAACAACTAGTAGATACAATCTAAGCAATAAGTATAGAGCTTAAATCTAAGATCATGCCACTCGGGCCCTAGTGACAAGCATTAAACACAACAAGATTGCAGCAACAATAACTTCATAAACTTTATAGTAACAATCCATCGGATCCCAACAAACACAACACCGATTACATCAGATGAATCTCAATCATGTAAGGCAGCTCATGAGATTATTGTATTGAAGTACATGTGGGAGAGAGTACCAACTAGCTACAGCTAGAACCCGTAGTCCATGGGGGAACTACTCACGGAGCATGATGGAGGCGGTGGCGTCGATGGAGATGGCTTCCGGGGGCACTTCCCCGTCCCGGCGGCGTGCCGAAACAGAGATTCTGTCCCCCGAATTGGAGTTTCGCGATGGCGGCGGCGCCCCTGGAGTCTTTCTGGAGTTTCGTCTTCCCGTCTCGCGTTTTTAGATCGAAACCCTTAAATAGTCCAGAGGGGGCGTCAGAGGCTGGCCGAGGCGACCTTACCATAGGGCGGCGCGCCCCCCTCCTAGGCCGCGCCGGCCCATGGTGTGGGGGCCGTGGGCCCTCCCCTGTCCTGCCCTTCTGGCTCCGTGAATCTTCTGGAAAAATAAGCCCTTTGACATTAATTCCGGGGATTTTCCTGAAAGTTGAATTTCTGCACAAAAACGAGACACCAGAGCAATTCTGCTGAAAACAGCGTTAGTCCATGTTAGTTGTATCCAAAATACACAAATTAGAGGCAAAACAATAGCAAAAGTGTTCGGAAAAGTAGATACGTTTTGGACGTATCAGGCAACCGCGGCAGCGCACGGAGCTCCGCGAAGTCGATGGCGAGCCCCGCTCGGCAGGCGCGCTCCAGGACGGCCCTGCTACGCACGGCGTGGACGGTGGTCAGGACGACAGTGACGCGCGCGCCGCCCCGGCCGACAAGGAGGCGCACCATGTCCATCATGGGGATCACGTGGCCTTGTTATCACCAGATTTTGGCCAAATCAGGAGGTGGGCCGTCAGTGAGATGGGTTTGAAGGATTACGCGTGGAGGATCTCTGAAGCGGCCTGACACGAAGGAGTTGGGCTAAATTGCCCATGTATCTGTATTATAGTAGATCGTATCTTAAATTAGAAGTTAGAGTTTTACCCGTGCACGGTTAGGTGCACGCCTGAATTAGAAAGTCCCCTGGACTATAAATATGTATCTAGGGTTTATGAAATAAACAACAACCAACGTTCAACACAAATCAATCTCGGCGCATCGCCAACTCCTTCGTCTCGAGGGTTTCTCCCGGTAGCACCATGCTGCCTAGATCGCATCTTGCGATCTAGGCAGCATAAGCTTATTACGTTGTTCATGCGTTGCTCGTGCTGAAGCCTTTTTGATGGCGAGCAACGTAGTTATCTTAGATGTGTTAGGGTTAGCATTGTTCTTCGTATCATATGCTTGTCGTAGTGCAACCCTTATGCATCTAGCCGCCCTTACACCTATCTTAGGTGTAGGGGCGGCACCCCGCTTGATCATTGTTTAGTAGATCCGATCCGTTACGGTTGCTCCTTGTTCTTCAAGGATTAGTTTAATATCCGCAATAGTTAGGCCTTACAAAGGGTTGGAGGATCCGGCGGCGTGTAGGGTGTGGTTTGCTAGCCCTAGACGGGATGTTCCGGGGATCAACCTCGTGTTGGTTTTTAGGCCCTTGTCTAGGATCGGCTTATGATCACCGTACGCGAGCGCGAGGCCCAATCGTGAGTAGGATGATCCGATTATGCGGTGAAAACCCTAAATCGTCGTAGATCGCATTAGCTTTATCTTGATCAAGCAGGACCACCATATATTCGGACACCTTGTACGAATCATGGGTGGATCGGCTCTTCGAGCCGATTTACGAGATAACCCGAGAGCCGATCGAGGCTCGTATTTAACGTTTACGTGTATGCCATGCAGGAAACTAAGCGAGGCATCATCCAACACCTTCCCGACCGGGTATAGGTCAGGTGGCAAGCCCTTGCGACAGCATCGGACGTGCGACCAGAAGGCTTTGCGGGCCGTCGCTCTGAGGGACTAGGGCCAGCCGCAGCCCTGAGTTGTTCCCGGCTCTACGGTGTTGCCAGTCGCTGCCCGCCGGTGGGTTTCTGACCGCAACAGGCCTTGGGCAAGGAGCGGCACCAGCACGAAGTGGAGCGGCACCGCCATGGTCCCTGTACTGGTGCTGCTGGAAAACATGGCTGGCATAAATGTGTGTATCCGTCCGTGGGGTGCAGTGAGAATTGAAGAACATCTCCATCAAAGTGCAGCTCGGCGACAAAGAAGAAAACATCACACAGGCAATGGGAACCTGATTTCCAATTGCCTGTATCTCAATTTATTTCATATTCAGCTGACGCTAGATACTTTGCTAAACATATACGTGTATGTTACAATGTATTGGGTTCTTGGCTTTCGAATTTTTACTACTGACATATTGAACTCTCTACGCTAATTTGGTCGGCTGCAAGATCGTTATGTCTTCATACGTTGCATAGAAAGAATGACACAATGACACAGTTAGTTTCCAATTTTGATGAAGTTCAAATTTCAAATAGGGATTTTGATTATTAATCATATTTTAAAATTTTAGGTGGAGAAAAAAATCAAGTTTTCAATGGGTAACTTTTAAGCTTTCCCTTGTATGCATCAACAGAGAGAAGAGCGAGAGGAAGAGCGCTGAGTGTTAGGGTTAGGGTCGAGAAAAAGAGAGAAGAGCGAGAGGAAGAGCGCCGAGTGTTAGGGTTAGGGTCGAGAAAAAGAGAGAAGCGCGAGAGGAAGAGCGCCGAGTGTTAGGGTTAGGGTCGAGAAAAAGAGAGAAGAGCGAGAGGAAGAGCGCCGAGTGTTAGGGTTAGGGTCGAGAAAAAGAGAGAAGAGCGAGAGGAGGAGCGCCGAGTGTTAGGGTTAGGGTTTTTTTGCTTTCTTCATTTCAATTGTTATCCATCTAGCAATCTGTTATATGATCATGACATGATGAATGAAATATAATTGCTTTCTTAATTTTGTAGTGACATTGAGGTATGGAGGACGGCACCTTCGTCCGAGATGAGGAGGGGGAAGAAGCGGTGCAGAAATTGATCTATGATAGTGCCCGTGGTACGGAACCCGATGGAGATGACAACGAGTTCCAAGACTTTCTAAATGATTTCGGCGAGGGACTTGAGTCTGAACAAATTAGAAGAGACAACGAAGTGTCCATCACAAACTCCGGCGAGGTGTATATTTATGTATCAATTAGTCTATGTTCATCCCTAGATGCATTCATTTATTTGTATTGCACTTATTAACGATTTTTTTTTTCTTTTAGCCTTCTGGATCATCGAGCAAGTATGTTAGAACAAAACGAGGCCCGACGCAACTGCTAAAGGGCGAGGGCAGGTTAGCCCTCACGGCATTCAAGGCTAATGGTGAACCAGAGCATCCCAAAGAGTTTTGCCGCAAATTTACAAGTCAAGCCGGAGTTCTTGTTAGGGACCATGTACCGATCAACATTCAAGAGTGGCATAAGCCGAAGAACGCGGAGAGTGGTGCTAGTTATGTCAACGACACGATGAAAAAATTTCGTTGGGACACGCTACTGACAAAGTTCAGCCTACCGGAAGACATGACGGAAGGCCGGAAGAATAAAGTCAAGGAATGGACATGGAAGAAGATGGCCATACAATTCCAGTCTTGGAAGAAAAATTTATGGGACAAATATAAGAATGAAGATCCAGTATTCGATGATAATCTAGTGAAGATAAAAGATCACTGGCCCGCATTTAAGAGGTATAAGCAATCGTCTACTTTTGTGTCCCGATCAAAGAAAAATACCGAAAATGCTTCAAAGAAGAAACTTCCGCATCATTTGGGGTCAGGTGGCTACAAGAGTGCCATTCCGAAGTGGACAGCATTTGAAAATAAACTAATGAATGCAGGAATCACTCCACAGACATGGGACTGGCCCGAACGGTCAAAGTTCTGGTTGTTCGCTCATGGGGCAGGGTTGGACCCAAAGATAGGGATGATCGTTGCGAAGGGAAAATGGAAGGAAAAAATTGAGGCAATCGTACCGAATCTTGTAGATGCAATTGAAAAGGTCAGAAAGGGAGAGTACATTCCCGATAGAGAGAATGATGAGCTAACACTCGCTCTGGGGAACCCTGAACACGTTGGACGGGTACGTCGCCCAGGTCTCACCATGAAGGAAGCGTGGCCGGACAGCGCTGACACTTATAGAAGCCGTTCGCGAAAGAAGAAGAAGGACGCCGACACGTTAGCGGAATTGTTAAATAGGGTGGAGACGCTTGAGAAAAATCAGAAGGCACCTGATCAGCCGCTGTTTCTACAGGATCCACAAGCCGATGCTACCCCATCTCAGCGAAGAAGCAGTGTCGGTTCCTTGCATCTTGACGGATGTGGAGGAAGCTACCCCGTGGATTATGTCATGGAGAAGACAGATTGCGAGCTACATATGTTATTCAGGACCGCGTCCGTTAAGGTGGCGGTCGGCTATGTGTACCCAAGTGAAGATGGAGCAATGCACCATCATATGCCCATTCCACCTGGCTCTGTTCGTGTCGGGGTGGATGAAGTTGTTCCGGATTTTGAAACAGTGGAGCTTGATATTCCTAGAGGTGAAGATGAGAGGACACTGGCCGATGTCAAGCACGGTTTCACCCTATGGCCGAAGAAGTACGTCGTCCTTTTGCAAAGGCCACCGACTCCTACACATGAGCAGCAAATGCCATCGACTCCTCCTGAGCAGTCCTCGTGAGCAGCCAAGTCCACACCTACCTGAGAGGGACCCCAGCGTGAGTCCACCATCTCAAGATCCTCCGCGTAAGACAACGTCTGTTAAGCGGAACGGTACGCCGCCCAGGAAGAGATCTAGAAAGGAGAAACCACAGCCGCCCATTGAGAAGTTACCTTGGGAAAAAAGTGTCGAGGAAAACAGGGAAGCCGTTCAGGCCGAGGTGAAATTTTTTTTTTTTTCACCGAAAGTGCCAGAGATACCTTTCGAGAAGACACTAGATCCGGTGAAAGTTGTGCGTACCGTTGAGAATCTATATGACCCTGTACCATCGCCGCCATCTGACTATAGGCGTTCTATTGAAAGGTCGTATGACAAGATGATCGAGGCGACAAAACCCGTTCAATCGGGTATCAGGGAGATAAAAGGGATACACCAAGTCTACCAGCTCGGACAACAACCCGTTCAATCGGTCGCCCCTCTCAAGGTGTTTGACGGGAAGCCCGTTCAAAGTTCTCGACAAGACACAACCGATTACGCCTTCGCTGAACGAGCATATCAATTTGTTCAAGGGAAATATTTGATCGAGAATCTCAGGAAGCTACCAACATGTATGCGTAACTTGCATTCGTGGTACCTTAATTCCTCAAAGGAAGGGATCGAGACTATCATGGTGCGAGTTAGGGAAGAGCACTACTTCCAGGAATACTGTGTGAACGTTGACTTCAACGAGCTTTTCCAGTTATACAATCTCCGGGCCCTCGACAAATCTATCATCAGTTCCTATTATCTGTAAGTGATTTATTTAATTTGAGAAGTCTTTAGCTCAGCTCGTTCATTGTCTGCAGATTATAATCTTTTGTGCGCTATATTATGCAGATCGAAGATGCTCGAATGCAAAAATGACGAAATCACGGACATTGGGTTCATTGACCCGCACACAATGCATGTTAAAACCATAGAAGATCCCCTCTATAACAAGGATACACCGGAGACTTTGCTAAGGTTTTTGAAGCGACAACGTGACAAAAGGCTAATAATTTGGCCTTACAACTTCGAGTGAGTCTTACGTCTTATAACACATTATATTTTGCTCACCGTATGTCAAAATTTTAACTAATGACTTATATATATGACACTACATATATAAACGTGCGTAGGTTTCACTTTATTCTTCTCGTCATCAGTATGCACATTGGAGAAGTTGAAGTCTTTGACTCACTAAGCAAAAAATCGGAACTATACTTGTCTTGTTATTTAATGCTCAAAAGGTAATTTTAATTCTTATCGGTTTGTTTCGTTAATTTCCTGCTATGAACTAATTGATAACTCTTTTATGCATTTTCTTTTGTCGGGCAGCGTATGGGAAACTTTCATCAAGGAAGATAAGTCCCATGAATGGACACCGAAGCTGCGATGGCGTGCGAAAGTAAGTAGTACTATCTAGGTCCACACACCTTTAATTATCATACTTGACTATTGTTTGATTGAATTATATTCTTGTAAAGAAATGCCCGCAACAACCAGAAGGGACTGATCTCTGTGGATTCTACGTTTGCGAGTACATCCACAGAATTGTCGGCGAGAGAATGAATAATGAAAGAAATAAAGAGGTACGAAAACAATATTCACAAATTTGTTTTCTTATCATAAGTTGTGCTGAGTTTCAGTACTAGTTGTTTCATTGTGGTTTGAATATATATATACACACACACATAGCTCATGTATTCATTTGTATCTTATTCTTTTATAGTTGGCAAGAAAGCGGAACAAGCTCTCAATCGATGACCGCTTCATAGCAATAGGCGAGGAATTGGTGGGATTTTTCCTTCGGGACGTCATACCACCATTCGCAGAGTTCCACTATGAATGCAGATGTACATGTTACATATATAGTTGACTCGAAAAGTACCACTATGCTACATGTAATAGACATATATAGAGTACGCCTCGGAGAGTACCACTATGCATGAAGATCGATCTTCATGCATAGTGCTACTTAATTTGCGATCTTATGCAATTACATGTGTGTTATATTATATGCACCAACTTGCTATGCATCATCTTGATCTTCATGTACTACCTAAACCCAAACGCGTTTCTGGTGCATCGACGCGATATGAAACAAATTGATATCCCTAAACCCCTCCAAAAACCCTAAAACTTCAATTCTCTACCGCGGCAGAGATTCGTGCAAATTCCCTGCCGCGGGTGGGAACCTTTGGTACCGGTTCGTATTACCAACCGGTACCAAAGCTCCTTGGCCCTGAGCTCTCCTGGTGGCCCACGTGGAGGCTCCTTTTATACCGGTTCGTAAGCAACCGGTACGAAAGGGGGGGGGGCTTTAGTGCCGGATATTTTATACCGGTTGCTCAACCGGTACGAATGCACCTCTGTAACCGGTATTGATGAGAGGTTTTCTACTAGTGATAAATGAAAAAAAGAGCCATGTTACCATAACATACCTTAAGGCAAAATGAGTCTACAACATAATAAATGATACAATGCATGACACCACATATAAGTTACTATCCACTATGAAGATAGTAACCTAGACTAGTGTACTGCCTCACCGGGCGTGGAGTTAGCCAAGCACCTCCATCGAGGACAAGGGTGCTTAGTGTGCTTCGCGGTCGGTTTCCTTTCCTCCTTCCCTCGCGCGCGGTTGCTGCTGACACACACATGCATCTCGTTTAACATTCCACGTTCCCGCGCGGCTTCCGACGCCGGCGGCCAGAGCATGACTTTGACCCGACAAACAACGGTGGCGGGCACGCACGTATCAAGCTGATACGATCAACGCCGATGGATAAGCAGAGGCTGGGACCCACAATCCCCCCTGTTGTACATGTCCGCGTGCTCAATCCACATGAACGCACGCGCGCACGAACTACTGTTGTGTGAAACGCTAGCTGCTGTAGCTATAGCTGCAACATGTCACCAAGGAAGGAATGCTAGCTCATCCGCCTTGTCGTTCATGAATGCGAGGAGAGGAAGACGTGCCGCTCTCTCCCGCCAACTAAAGCCCTTTTAATTCCACGCATCTGCGCCTCCAAGCTCGCTCGCAGCCGCAGTGACAAAAACTCCATTTAAGAAACCGAGAGAGCCATCGCTATATCCAGTTCAAGTTGGACGTGCCCATCGGAGTACAAGGAGACAAGCGCGGTATAGCCCAAGTTGCTGATGAGTGAGTAACACTCTGACTACATCTGGAGGAATAATTCGTTCATCTCATCTGCCGCTGGTGTTTCAGAAAAACAATATAACAATCATGGAGGCAGGCAGGGTGCTGCTCGTCACGCAACGCGCGCATGAGTCCAATGAGACGTACAAAGAAAGGGACCAAAGAGATGGACACATTATTATCTTGCGATAAGAAAGACAGGAAAGGAGAGACCGACTCCCCGTTCTCCAAAGGCCAAGCAAATTCAAAGCTTTGCTTGCGGCTGTGCAAATTACTCTTGACTGCCCGGCTCGACAGGAGTACACAACTTGTCGTGCAAGTGTGAGCCTGGTGAAACACACCCGTTCGGAGCTTCTCGCGGTCACGGGAGCCGCAGCCGGATGCGATTGCAATGGCCGCAAAAGACCGAAAACGAGCTGAGCTGTCCCTCGTGCTTGTTACTACAGTGGTACTGCACCTCTATAGTAGAGGATGTAGATGGAGCCCAAAAGGATGAACCACGACCTTTTCTCCGCACCAAAAAAAAATTCATAATTCATCTAGTGCGACTTAGCCGCGGTGCAGTCAAACATTTCATCATCATCCTCCAAGCTCCTAATTTCGCATGTCATCGTCGCGGCCCATGTCCTTGGCCACGGGTCTCGCACCCGCGCCGATGCAATTGCTGATTATCAGTGTACTCTTCTTCTAAGCATCTATAGCAGCCCGACGCATTTTAAAGATAATTTATGTCTATTTTAGACTATTCATGTTGGGTATGCATATAAAATTAGTTCGGTTTTTCCTAACTTGTCTGTTTGCGTCCAGCCCTGCCCCAACGGTACTCATATAGCCTACAACTTTTTAAAATCTCAAGGTTCAACAGCTTGGAATAGCTTTGGAGATTAAGGGCATCTTCACGGCCCGACACACTTTGGTCACCATTTATGTCCGATTGAGTCGGGTTGTGGACACTAAAATGTTGTGCTTTTGTTCAAGGTATTGATGAAAAGGAAACTCAATCCAGCTCCCGGGTGCATATGCTCCCTCTACCAAAAAAAACATATTTTAAAATGTGAAAAAGTTTTGACAAAAAAATTCTACATGTATATCTCCATAATATATGCGTGTTTGTCAAATTTTGCGAAAATACGATAATTTTTGTGATCTATGTAAGAAAAAGAAATCTTTTCTTGTGAAAAGCCTTCTTTTGGCACCGATTTTTGTCTTTTTTACATATGGCACACGATAAGATGATTTTTCATGAAACGACTTTGTGAGTCCGTAGCACGCGAAGATGTATGTGAGAATTGTTTGTTCCAAATTTTTGACATTTTGAAATATGCATTGACATGATCTCTACATTTCAAAAACACAAAAATATAATGAAGTTCTTTGAAATTTGTTGGTAGTTACCATTTGATGGAGCTAAACAACACCAGCAAAAACTCTTGAAACGTTGGGACTCCAAGTGCAGAGCGTGTAGTCGAGAAAGTAATTTTCTCCACAAGGGTGACTCGAGGGTTAATATCGAACTCTCGAGGAACTGAGTAAAGAGTTGTCTCTCCCTCTCTTCTTCTAACAATCCTGCAAAGTAAAATAAAGTCTTGTGTCCCTAACTCTACCGTGTGGTTATCAAGCACAAGATTTTCCGTAAGTAAATAAAACATAAGTAGTAATAAAATAAGTAAACTAGATAAAATAAAGTTACTAAGTAAAATACTAAAAGGGTTGATTGTTTTTGGTGTCTTGGATGCAAATAGGAAAAGTAAATATTTTTGTATTTTCGGATTAAAATAGTGCAGCAAATAGAAAACAATATAAAAGTAATATAAAGGTGTTTCTTATGATAAAAAAGTAGACAGGGGTTCATGGGTTCACTTGACTATTCTCTCTTTTAAGTTGTAGAGGACAATAACAATTCATCAATGAGATGTGAAGATGCAAAATAATAAATGTGAAAGATACGCATTCATATGTGCATCACGTCCTAATATAGAGGTGATGAAACACATCTCTCTTATACTCAAAAAGGGAAAAACTCCATGCAATCTTGTATTAAGAATTAACAGAGCATACACATAAGTATTTTGACATGATGTTTGAATATTAAATATGCTACCTTGAACAAACAAGATCATCACTTTTATCACGTGACGAACATAGCACATGCATTCACTTTATCCCTAGTGAGGTAGCAAAGAAAAGGCAAAACCATAATAGATCATGAATTTGTTGTCACTATTCAATCACTAAAACCATGATACTCCATCTAATACACGCATCACCCCACACACGCTCTTGCATATATGTTGGATCAGAACAAATACTTAAGAACGGGATACATAATATGCATCTATCAATACATCTTGCACACAATATGATCAGATCTCATAGCACACTATCATAGAACAAGGATACACCACACAGGTATTCTAAATATGGCCACAATCTTGTAGGGCAGCTCATATGGTACTAAGAACTATGAAGACCATGAGAGAAATAGATCAAGCTACTGCCACAAACCCGTAGTCCAGAGATGGACTATTCCCCCTTGATCATGGTGATGATGATGAAGGCGTTGGAGAAGGTGGAGATCCCTCCGACGGTGATCCTGGTAGAGTTTCCCCATCCAATCTTCGTTGTTGCAGCCTCTGTTTTCAAGTTTCTATCTTCTGCGGCGCTGTCCTCCCGAAAACTCTTCGGGGCCATATCTATAGTGATTTTTAGGTCAAAATACGTCGGTGGGCGAAAGAATCAAGTGAATTGGACGATCGACAGCCGAAAGACCCTGGGTGGCGCGCCCAGACATGTAGGGCGCTTCACCTAGTCTCTTTTGGGCCTCAGGCCAATCCAGGTATGCTTCTAGGTTCTAGGGTGATTCTCGCGATGAAAAAATGACGCTCCAAAATCTAAGGTCAATTTAACTCTGTATAGGTCTCTTAAACTGAAAAATACGCGAAATAGGGAATTCCTGTTCTACGGAGTTATAGACCAAATAAAGGGGATCATTGGTAAATCCCCATGAATCATTGTAAAACATGGTATTATCATCATATATGTTGCAAATGTGTTGCGGTCAGAAACCCACCGGCGGGCAGCGACGGGCAACACCGTAGAGCCGGGAATCTCCCAGGACTGCGGCTGGCCCTGGTCCCTCCGAGCGACGGCCCGCAAAGCCTTCGGCACGCACGTCCGATGCTGATGCAAGGGCGTGCCACCTGACCTATACCTGGTCAGGAAGGTGTTGGAGAATGCCTCGCTTAGTTTCCTGCATGGCATACACGTAAACATTAAATACGAGCCTCGATCGGCTCTCAGGTTGTCCTGTGAATCGGCTCAAAGAGCCGATCCACCCATGATGCGTACGAGGTGTACGATCAGATGGTGGTCCTGCTTGATCATGATAAAGCAAAGCGACCTACTACGATTTGGGGTTTTCACCGCATAATCGGAACATCCTACTCGTGATCGAGCCTGGCGGCCACGCGCGGTGATCGTAAACCGACCCTAGACAAGGCCTAAAAACCAACACGAAGTTGATCCTCGGAACATCCTGTCTAGGGCTAGCAAACTACACCCTACGCGCCGCTGGATCCTTCTACCCGTTTGTAAGGCCTAACAATGCAGATATTAAACTAATCCTTGAAGAAACAAGGAGCAATCATAACGGATCGGATCTGCTAAACAATGATCAAGCGGGGTGCCGCCCTTACACCCAAGATAGGTGTAAGGGCGGCTAGATGCCTAAGGGTTGCACGACGATAGCATACGATACGAAGAACAATGCTAACCCTAAAACATCTATGATAACTACGTTGCTCGCCATCAAAAAGGCTTCAGTACGAGCAACGCATAGACGACGAATAAACGTGTGCTGCCTAGATCGCAAGATGCGATCTAGGCAGCATGGTGCTTACCCGGAAGAAACCCTCGAGACAGGGGAGTTGGCGATGCGCCGAGATTGGTTTGTGGTGAACGTGATTGTTGTTTATTTCATAAACCCTAGATACATATTTATAGTCCGGGGGACTTTCTAATTCAGGCGTGCACCTAACCGTGCACGGGTTAAACTCTAACTTCTAAACGACACGTATCCTACTATGTTACAGATGCACGGGCAAACTAGCCCAAACTTGGTACAGAAGGCCGATTCATGTATTTCCTCTATATATATTCTTCAAGTCCATCTTCAATCGCGGCCCACCTCTAATCCGGTCAAATTCTGGTGATAACAAAATGATAAAGTACAAAGTTCATGTATGCATTTTACATGCATCAACATCCCCAAGCTTAACCTATGCTCGTCCCCAGCATAAAGGTGATAAAACTACGTGAACTTTGGAATTTATTATATATAACTTCTAAATAATCATGCAAATTATCACAAGGTTCAGTCAATAAAGAATGACAATAAGGAATATGAACTCATAAAGTGATAAATCTTACATTCTACATAGCATGCATAGTAGTAAATAGCATTGTAAGAAACATGAATGATAAGTAATATGAAACATAAAGCATGCTTAGGAGAATCCTATAGAATTAATGGATGACTCTTTGTCCTCTCTTTTCTTGGATATTTTTTACTCTTGAATACAAGAAAGTAAGCAAGAAATATATGTGGTAAACCCAACAAAATAAAAGTAGAGAGAATAAAACAAGGTTTTGAGATATGCAATTCATGTCAACAACAATAATAAGGATGGGGTACCATGAATCTCTTGTGCGGAAATATCTATGAGTCATGTGTTTGACCTCTTATGAGTAAATTTTGCCTCATTTTCCTGGTTGCTAAGTATTAAACCTCTTGTTACACAGCTACGGGTTACCAAAACTTTAAAACACACATGTTTCAACCAAGTATCGCAATGGGGTACCTTCATGCCGCATTACAAAGGACCAAAGGAGATGGATATATGATGCATGTAAAATGCATACATGAAATTTGCACTTTATTGAAGTATATGTCCACATAATTCATCTTATATAATGTTATTCACATGTTTTATGATGTTTTAGGGGTTTTTCTAAACAATCCCCTCTCCTCCGGTTCTAATTTTGTTTGGCACAAAACGCCTCTTTTTAGTGTTTTTGACATTACAGGAGCTACGGGACTTCAAAAAGGGCAAAGTCAGGGGCCACGCTTTGGAAATTTCGAGACAAACAAAATGAGCTGAAGTGGGCCACCTGGAGGTTAACAGGCTGGGAAAGAGAGCCAGTGGCGTGCCCACCCCCTTTGGGCGTGCCACCAGGCCTCTTTCTCGCCTCGAGCGTCTGTTTCGCCTCAATATTTCGCGAACCGACTTGTTTTGCCCTAAAATATACTATATATACGACCCCCAGGGGTTTCGTCGAGGCTACGGTGGTGGAGATAAAAAAACACATAAACATAGAGTCAGCGGGCCGCCTGAGATCGGATGGGGGAAACGCTGCTGGAATCGCCTCCGGTGGACTCCACCCCCTCCGGTGAAGGCATCAACACCATCTTCATTATAGCAGCACCATCTCCATGTACCCCTTGTAATCTCTTGGCAAACATGATGTGTGAGGCAATCTATCATTTTCCCATGATGTATTGTACCTCTATGTCTTTGTTTGAGTAGTAACTTTTTCATGGCAGTTGTAAGATAGTTTGTGATAGTTTCATATAAGTAATTATTATATTCTATGGTGATCTCTTGTACTGATATATGAGTGCACACATATGTTGGGGAATGCATGAGGTTATCACCGTTACATGATGATATTGAGAGGGACAATGGGAGCTAAAAGAAACCTTGTCCTAATTCTTAAATATGCATGTAGTATTATCATGGTTAATCAAACGGGGGGTTTCGATATGGGGACCTTTAAACTTACAATGGTGGCTGGAATTTATGTCTGAATAATTCCTATGTTTGCTCATACATATGGCCTTAGGATCAATAACTAGGGGTGTATTTGCGCATATCCATGGCTACAACTATCTATGGCTCCTCTCTAGAAGAAACAATAAAAATACTATATTTGTGCTTCACTAATTATGACAACCAAACAAATGAAGTAGCAATTTGCTAGAACACTTACTCCCTTGAGTTACTCCACTTCACACCACTTCATATCATTTTACTTTATTTCACTTTATTTTTCTTAAACTAGTTGTACTTCTTGCAGTTTAGTTTCATCACTTATAGTTTATAGTAAAAACCTCTACACAAACACACATCATATCTCCTAGCTTTGCATAGAAGGCCGTATAAGTGGGTTATAGGACTTTAGAGAATAGATAGTTTACCTTCAGCTCCTCGTGAGTTCGACACTCAAATACTTATCGAATTTTACTACGGTGATTCCCTGCACTTGGGGGTTATTAACTACTTTTCTGGTGCCGCTGCCGGGGAGCATAGCGCTAAGCTTCTACTCTTGTTTGCATTGCTAGTTTAATTTTAGTACCTTTCTCTTAGAAAATGAAAAATACACAAAATACGAATGGCATGGCTACTAGTCTAGATAAAAATGATACTTTGGAAGATGAATATAAAAATGCTTTGATAGCTATGAAACATTGAAAATTTTAAATTATATTGCTATTGAGTTGCTTGAATATCATGAAGATAAAAACTCTCTAAACAAAATTTTAGACACTTTGAATTTCAATGTAGATACCATGGAGAATATGTTATTGCATCTTATCATAGGTGTGAATATGCTCATTTAGGGATGGAACAAGTAGAGCAATTTGTTATTTATATGGCTCTAAATTAGACACCTTCATTTGTGAACATGAAACTTACCCTGTAGCTTCTAAATTTAAAAGTGCGATCATTGGTATCTTTAATTATTGTATAACCAACTAAATTGATAATATCTATGTTGTTGACTTTAGAAAGAGGGGCACGGCTGCCCAAGAGAGCACTAATATTTTGCAGGGAGAAGATGATGAAAGCATAAGCTTGGGGATGTCCATGCATACGCAAGAGGAAAACAAAGAAGAATAAAAGAAGGAGGATGACAAAAGCATAAGCTTGGAGATGCCCATGCAACTCCAAGAAGAGCATGAAGAAGAACAAGTGGAGAAAGAATGGAGTAGCTACCCATCTCCAACTCCCAACAATGGTAACACACAAATTCCTATGAACACCCCTTCTTATAATATTGATGATGATCCTCTATGTGATATAAGCTTGTATAATTTATGGGATCATGATGATTTAAAAGAAATAGATGATACCATAAGCTCATTAGATGATTTGTATATATGTGGTGACTCTATTCACAACTATTTTATTGAGTTTACTCTTGATGCTTGCAAATATTATGAAAGAGGAGATAAGAGCCCTCTTTATGTATTCATGTTATTTAAAATGATTGGTCATTATATGCATTTGCTACCATTTATTTGTTGTTATATATATATATATAGGATAAATACTTCCTACCCCTGGGTGTAGTTACACCCATGTCTAATATACTACCATACGGAAGTATCTATGATACTTTATCGGTTTGAGTATGTTCGTATACTATATCTAAGATACTCCAAATAATGTTTTGTGAAAAAAATGCAAGTGAACCCATAGTTTGCATTATATATCCGAAATACATGCATATGTATACGTATAAAATGAGTCTACGTAAAAAAATGTACATACTGCCTGCAAAGTAGTATATATACTTCCAAAATAGTTTTATATACTTCATACTACATATACATACTATCCGGTATGATAGATACTCTCTAGATTATGAGAAATACGCGTGGGTGTAACTACACCCGGGTGTAGTATGAATATGTCCTATATACATATATATATATATATATGCCAATGCATAGGAAGAGGCTGAGACTTAAAAGTTAATGGTTCCAAATCTTGTGGTGTGCTCCATATGCTTTCAAGTAACTTTTAATTTTAGCACACATTTATGTCCTTGTTAAATAGCTTTACTTATTATTACATATCAATGAGTTTATAATTTTTAATAAAACAAAAAATAAAGTATGGAAGAGTAAATGAGAAGGATGAGCAATGAAGAAATTGGGGTCGACCTTGAGCATGTGTTGTTCATGCCAGTGGAACCATTGCAAAGTATATATCATTAAAACTCTTCCTATAGTAAAACATAATAAAAAGAGTGTTTACTTTATTTATATATGTTAGCTTCTCGAATAAAATGGTTTCCCAGTGATTCCTACAGTTTGCATCTTGGTAGAAATTATCATATCATTTGTTTGGAGAACTAACAATTTTGTAGGCATTGGAGTATCATGGAGATGAAAATATTTCGTTGTTTGAGATGAGTAACATGATATGATGAGGAAGAAGTAGAGTACCAGAAGTATCAAGATCAGAAGCTTGGGGATGCCCATGCATCCCCCTCTTCTTTCAAATATCTCAAGTAAATCATTTTAAACTCATGTTCTACTTTTATCTTCGTGATCCCTTTAAATGTTTGCGGGGACCATGTTTTTATTTATCTTTGAGTGTTTTTGGTTTTTCCTATGCAGGCTTGCTGTATCATGTTAGTTTTGTTCTTTTTACTCTCTGGTTTCTAAATAAACTATGAAGTTTTACCCATTTGGATGTTAAAAGTTGCAAAACAGAAGTGGGAGTTGTTGTTTTCTTCACTGTACTTTTTAGAGCACAATTTTTCTGATATTTTTCGTAACTCCTAAAATAACGAAAAATTCACAATATTCACAAAGTTGCATCCTCTATATGCACAAAAATTAACAAAAATTCCTGACATGTCTAAGTTGTCGAGAAAGTTCAGTTTTGTTGTTGTCAAAAGTTTTGACAGATTCTGTCTTGTTATCTTTGTTCTATTCTTTTGAGTTCTAAAATGATTTTTATTGAATCTTTTGAATTGAGGAATGTGTATAACTTTATGTGATCTCTGGTACATAAAGTAAATATTTTATCTTTAAAGATAATGATAGAAACTACATTGTTCTTGTACCACTAATATCACCCCATAGAAAAGAATGAGAAGAAAGTTTTGTGTTGAAGTTTTTTGTCAACACCCGGATTTTTAAGTCCAGATGCCTATTATGCCATACATCGCAATCCCAGGAAGATTGTTTTTGCGAGACATAACAGTTGAATATCATAGAGTCATCATTCATTACAATACCATAATAGTCATTACATAAAAAGGATCACATGATCCAGTCTCATTACAACACTTGATCTAATGATCATTACACAATTACGTAGCGGAAGCGAAGTAGTAGTGGACTATCTATTCCACAGGCAACGCTTGACGTCAGGAGAAGCTTCTAGTTGTCGTAGACGTCCTGTTGGCCGTCATCTTCATACTGCTGTTCAGCTTCATAGTCTGGAGCCAGGGACACAGCCGTGAGTACTTTCAAGTACTCGCAAACTAATACTAGTGTAAGCACTAACAGTTCTATTGAGAGTGTTCTAAGCTTTAGGGTTATTTGCATAAAGTCAATTTTAGTTCATAAACACTTTAGTAAAGGACTCCTCATATGCTAACTAACTCAAGTGGGAACATTAGTGTCATTCCCACAACTCTGTTGTGATTCAACTCAAAGTCACATTTCAAATTCAAACCATAAGTCACACTTTGGTAAAAGTGCTGATGACGGAATAGTATGGCCTTTCCAACTGTCCATGACCGCGGACGCGGCTATTCGAATAGGTTTACACTCTGCAGAGGTTGCACACTTGTGCCACAACATTTAATTACATCCGTCAAGGATAACCTTGAATAATCATAACTCAGTATACGGATCATCAACCATTAACCTTTCACTTACACACCCTACTATAGGCACCTCTCCCCATGAGCTTGGCATCCGGTGATAGCCAACTGTTATCCCGGGAACTGCACAGGGCTTGGGTCGTACATTCACCTCATTTCACGTCATTTCACTTTGAACGGAGGCAGCCTCGGCATAACCTCTATGACGCTTGTTTAGAGCGAACCCATACTAAGACACATAAATTTCCAGCTAAAGCCTTACCCATAATCAGGTATTGTGGGGGTACTAAAGAATTGGAAATGGTATCGCATCTGAACCCAATCATCAATTTTCATCAAAGACACCCTTTTATTCAAGTCACATTCACCTTCAAAATCTTTCAATAGAATGACTCCTCATCCCAAGGTTTTCAGAATTCAAAAGTTTCACAAGTTCCCAGCTAGAGTAGTCATTTTTAATTTAGCACTAGCAACTAAGCATGAGGGGTGCTAACTAGCTTGTAGCTTGCTAGGCTAACTTTGATACTCTTGTACTACTTTACAACTAGACTCAAGTCAACTATAAATGCAACCTTGTAAAGCAAAGTAAAGCTTTGAGAGATAAAACTGGGATTGTAAAGTGGAACACAAATTAATAGGGCAATGGTGCCTTGCTCAAGGAGAGCTTTGCACTAGGGTAGCTTGCAAGAATATTAGCTTGCCTTGGTTGGTGTACTTGTCAAAGTGGTCTTCTTCTTCCTAGAAGTAGACCTCCTCCTCCTGGTACTCCTCGGTACTAGCGTCTAAAATCAAATACGAAGTATACAATCACCACACAAGTCTTAAGGCTACACTAAGCACACACATGGTTCACACAAGTTATTCATTCATCATAACACTAATCAATAGGGGTTGGCTTGTGGGTTAAGAAAACTTGTAAGAGAGAAATAATTTCCTCTCATTGAATCTTTTTACAATTTAATTTCCTCAAATAATAATAAGGTATGAATTCATGTTGAACAAGGTCAACACTTCATATCTATTATTTGGGAACAAAGATTTAAATGAGGTACTAACCTCATACAATTGAAATCTTACTCTTACAACAATTTAATGTGTCCAAGTCATCCAAGATGAGATGATATAGACTAAGTCAACACATCACTTTGAATTGCTTAGGACCATGATTTAAATGAGAGGGAACCTCTCATACTATTTGAGAAATTATTTTGGATAAGTTTAAATGGACTAGAAATGGCCACATAGCCACCATTTTGCTCTAGTCCATGATCATACAAACTACTATGTGATGTTTTTGCATAAACTTGTTGACATAGGCATCCCCAATGGGCCTGCCAAAGATGGTACCCGGGGTTTACTGGAGGCCCATGAGTCGAAGATTATGAAGTTCGGAAGCCCAGTTAGTGTTAAGGAAAGTTAGAGTTGTATTAGGAAATATAGACTTGTAACTTTGCGGGTTGAACTCAGAGAGTCTCCCGGAATCTGTAATCTTGTGTAACACGGTATCCTCGGCTCCGCCTCCTATATAAGGGGGAGTCGAGGGACAAAGAGAGGATCGAATCCATGGTCAACACAACCCTAGTTTCTGAATCGTCGAGTACTTTTCGGCTGAAACCTTCGAGATCTACTTTCCCTCTACTTCCAACTAAAACCCTAGTCTACAATACGTAGGCATTGACAAGTTAATCCCTTGTAAATTGGCGCCGTCTGTGGGAATTAGAGGAGACAAGGAGCTGATCTCGATGGCACGTTCAAGATCGTCAACTTCGTCGGTAGCAAGCAACGCGATGGATAGAGGTAAACGGGTCGAAACTGGTCTAGTCGATTTTATTCCTCACCCGCCCTCCCGTTTGGATGCATATGCGTATCTGGAGGAGCCCATGGAGATGATGTTTGGAAAGTTCCACTTCCGTGTCGCGAAGGAAGGATCGTATCGTCTCGAAGTTCCGATCTCGTCGGGATTATCAGCGGTCGATCCCGATTTTTCGGACTCAACGACATCAACCGAGTCAGGCGAAGAGGAGATTTCGCCGCCACGTTTCATCAACACTATGGCAAGCGAAAAGCTCGCCAAGATCTTCGGCGACATTTCCTTCGAGTCGTCTGCGGACTCTGATATAAGCAGCAACTTAGACAACATCGACAGCTTCAACTTCATCGATAGATCTATTGCTGTTGGAGAGGTCTTCACCGATCTATATGATGGTGTCACCAATCCTGACAAATATCAAAGTTCAAAATATCATCAGATCTATGCAATTGGAGAAACAAGCCGAGCAGAGCCGGGGACATCAGAGGCTTTCGACGATGCGGGAAACCCATATGTCGATCCCGCTGATCTCAGGCGAGGTTTAGGCACTAAATATGTTGGGCCTACACCGCGTCTAAGGGTTCAACTCCCACAAGAAGCATGGGACAGAGCCGCAAGAGCCATGGATGGTACAGAACCAATGACCACAGCTGCTACGGCAGAAGAATTGCAAGCATACCAATACAGACTCACCCGTGCTGGAAGAGAATTAGAAAAACAGATAGCTGCCCTTAATAGAAGAAGGAAGGCAGCTTCCGCATCAAGCAGGCGAAGGGCGGAGCTAAGTCGACAATCAGGAACATCGGGAGATAGTCACAGAGAAGCTCGAAACAGAGCAAGATCTCGGCTACAAAACATACCCGAGGCTGACAGAGAGAACTTAGTTCAAAACATCGACATGTCTTTTATGTCGATCGACACGAGGGGGAATATTATTCCCAAAACACCAAAAGCTGGATACATGGCGACGCAAGCTTTCATCCTCGCATCCAAGCCACCTCCTGGGGATCTAAGGGAAATGTTGTATAACATGGCCATGGCAGGAGCAGGTGTCATGGGAACGGCATTCGTAACTACACCTCCCGAAGGACCTGCAAGGAAAAATAGTCCGCGACCTACTGCAGCAGTTCAGGATCCCCCGAGAGCAAGTGGGGTAAGAGACGCAGCGACTCAGGCAAGGGTAGATAGAGCACGACAGGGCAGAAGGGAACATCGGCATTCACCAGAAGTTGATGAAGAAGATATGTGCGGGCTCCCATGCTTTACGAGACGAGTCCGAAAAACTCGGGTCCCGTCAGGATTTAAGTTACCCGACAATTTCAAAAAATTCGATGGTTTACAAGATCCCGAGGATTGGCTAGTTGATTATCTCGAGACGGTGAAGTTGATAGGTGGAACCAGGGCAACAGCCATGCAGAGTATCCAAGTACACTTGAGTGGAGCCGCACGATCATGGATAAAAAAGTTGCCTCCGGGGTCCATTGACAGTTGGGATAGTTTTGAGGACGTTTTTGTGAAGAATTTCCGATCCACATGCAAAAAACCGCATCATTAGAAGAGTTATGGGCTTGCAGGCAGAAGTATGACTAATCAATGAGGAAATACATCCAAAGATGGAATATTATCAAAAACTCGGCAGAGAACATATCTGACGAGAGATCAATAGATGCGTTCGTGGCAGGAATTCGACGAAGAGATTTTGTCGAGGATTTGGGGATAACAAACCCAATGACAATATCAGCATTAAAGGAAATAGCGAATAGGTGGGCAGATGGAGAAGATGATGTTCACAACAAGCGACATAGGTCGCCCGAGGAGGATCGTAGTCGAAACTTTCAAAACAGACGACGATTTTCGCGATAGTTTTCAAATTATGATGCTCCTGACCAGATATCGGCTGGATTTCGAGGAAACACTGGAGGAAACAATCGAGATGATTATCAAAGGAGTAGCGAGTAGCGAGCAGCGATGCGACAATAGAGACGACTCCCATAATAATAGACAAAATAATGGACCAAGGTTCCAGAGACCATATATATCTCCCGAGGATATGATGAACGGACCGTGTCATATGCATTTTTATCTTGATAATAACGGGAAGAGGCAGTCAGGACATCTGCAGAGAGACTGTCGAAATTTTCAAGCAATGTTGAGATTTGCAGGGCAAGCTAATGCTCAAGCAACGAATAGAAACCCCCAGGGGCCAAGGAGTGAGATCCACCTTCCACCTCCTCCCGCAATTACGGACGAAAATTGGCACCAGCTCAGAATAGCGGCAGCACCACACCCACCTCCATATATCGACACCAACGCCAACGGTGCGGTCTCGATGATTCAGAAAGCTAGGCCATCCAACAGGGCCTAGAAAGTAATCTCGCGTCAAGTATTCATGGCAGAGAAGATGCCTCCACCAACAATTGAGTACCTGAATTGGTCAGGACAGGACATTGGCTTCACAATAGCGGACCACCCGCAGCAAGTTCCTCGACCAGGGCAATCAGCACTTATCTTACCAGCGGTGATCGCGGGATTCGATGTTTCTCGAGTATTCATAGATGGAGGCAGCAGTTTAAACCTTATGTATGCATATACACTAAGGAAGATGAACAGATCCCTGGCAAACATAAAACCAACTAACACATGTTTCCATGGTATCACACCGGATAATCCAAGTTATCCGCTGGGGAAAATCAATCTCGACGTTCATTTTGGAACCCGAGAAAACTACAAGATAGAAAGACTGGAGTTCGAAGTTGTGGATTACCCGTCACAATATCACGCTTTGTTGGGGCGACCAGCGTATGCCAGGTTTATGGCGGTACCACACTATACATACTTGCTATGGAGGCTCCCTGGGCCCAAGGGACCAATTATAGTAAAAGGCAGTTTTGCGCTAGCTGATAAATGCGACAAAGACTTTCATCGACTGTCAGAAACATTCGGGGATGCAGGCAGAATACATGGCGTCAAGGCTAACGACTGACTATGATGTGTTGCCAGATGCAGGGAGGCCACTCAGGGAACCAACCTTCGACAATACTAAGGATTCAAAGGAGGTCCAGATTCATCCGACAGATCCAAAGAAAACGACATCCATTGCAACAAACATGGATCTCGCATAGGAAAGCGCGCTCATCGAGTTCTGATACGTCTCCGACGTATCGATAATTTCTTATGTTCCATGCCACATTATTGATGATATCTACATGTTTTATACACATTATATGTCGTATTTATGCATTTTCCGGCACTAACCTATTAACGAGATGCCGAAGAGCCGGTTCTTGTTTTCTATCGTTTTTGGTTTCAGAAATCCTACAAAGGAAATATTCTCGGAATTGGACGAAATCAACGCCCGGGGTCCTATTTTTGCACGAAGCTTCCGAAGTCCGAGGAGAGTCGAAGTGGGGCCACGAGGTGGCGACACACCAGGGCGGCGCGGCCCAAGCCCCGGCCGCGCCGGCTCGCTGTGTGGGCCCCTCGTGATGCCCCTTTACCCGCCCTTCCGCCTACAAATAGCCTTCGTCGCGAAACCCCCGAGTACCGAGAGCCACGATACGGAAAACCTTGCGAGACGCCGCCGCCGCCAATCCCATCTCGGGGGATTCTGGAGATCACCTCCGGCACCCTGCCGGAGAGGGGAATCATCTCCCGGAGGACTCTTCACCGCCATGGTCGCCTCCGGAGTGATGAGTGAGTAGTTCACCCTCGGACTATGGGTCCATAGCAGTAGCTAGATGGTTGTCTTCTCCTCATGTGCTTCATTGTCGGATCTTGTGAGCTGCCTAACATGATCAAGATCATCTATCCGTAATTCTATATGTTGTGTTTGTCGGGATCCGATGGATAGAGAATACTATGTTATGTTGATTATCAATCTATTACCTATGTGTTGTTTATGATCTTGCATGCTCTCCGTTATTAGTAGAGGCTCGGCCAAGTTTTTGCTCTTAACTCCAAGAGGGAGTATTTATGCTCGATAGTGGGTTCATGTCTCCGTGAATCTGGGGGAGTGACAGAAACCTCTAAGGTTATGGATGTACTGTTGCCAATAGGGATAAAACATTTATGCTATGTCCGAGGATGTAGTTATTGATTACATTACGCACCATACTTAATGCAATTGTCTGTTGTTTTACAACTTAATACTGGAAGGGGTTCGGATGATAACTCGAAGGTGGACTTTTTAGGCATAGATGCATGTCTGGATAGCGGTCTATGTACTTTGTCGTAATGCCCAATTAAATCTCACAATATTCATCATATCATGTATGTGCATTGTTATGCCCTCTCTATTTGTCAATTGCCCGACTGTAATTTGTTCACCCAACATGCTATCTTATGGGAGAGACACCTCTAGTGAACTGTGGACCCCGGTCCATTCTTTACATCTGAAATACAAATCTGCTGCTATTGTTCTTTACTGTTCTCTGCAAACAATCATCATCCACACTATACATCTAATCCTTTGTTACAGCAAGCCGGTGAGATTGACAACATCATTGTTTCGTTGGGGCAAAGTACTTTGGTTGTGTTGTGCAGGTTCCACGTTGGCGCCGGAATCCTTGGTGTTGCGCCGCACTACATCCCGCCGCCATCAACCTTCAACGTGCTTCTTGGCTCCTCCTGGTTCGATAAACCTTGGTTTCTTTCTGAGGGAAAACTTGCTGCTGTGCGCATCATACCTTCCTCTTGGGGTTCCCAACGAACGTGTGAGTTACACGCCATGAAGCATATTTTCTGGCGCCGTTGCCGGGGAGGAAAGGTAAAAGGCACTCATACTCCGGTCCCAGGTAAAGTACTTTTCTGTTGCCGTTGTGTGTGTGCTCGAAGCTATTTCCTTTAGATCCTGCAATTGCATCTTTTTGTTTCTTGTTTACACTAGTTTGGCATAATGGACAACAATGAGCTTCTTATTCTATTTCCTGATTTAAGACATGGATGGTTTGATGCGAAAATTAAAAAACCTATGGAACATATTAGTATGAACGCTTTGAACACCATTGTTGCTAATGATATGGAAAGTTCTAAGCTTGGGGAAGCTGGTTCTAATGAGCATGATATTTTTAGTCCCCCAAGCATTGAGGAGAAAATTTACTTTGATGATACTTTTCCTCCTATTTATGATGATTATAATGATATTGGTCTTTTAGTACCGCCTGTTATGGAGGATAAATTTGATTATGATTACAATATGCCTCCTATATTTGATGATGAGAATAATAATGATAGCTACTTTGTTGAATTTGCTCCCACTACAACTAATAAAATTGACTATGCTTATGTGGAGGGTAATGATACTTTTATGCATGTGAATAAAGATGTTTTATGTGATACTTATATTGTTGAGTTTGCTCATGATGCTACTGGATATTATTATGAGAGAGGAAAATATGGTTGTAGAAATTTTTATGTTACTAAAACACCTCTCTTTTTGCTGAAAATCTTGAAGTTGCACTTGTTTTATCTTTCTATGCTTGTTGCATCATGCTTCATGAATTTGTTTATTTACAAGATTCCTATGCATAGGAAGCATGTTAGACTCAAATTTGTTTTGAATTTGCCTCTTGATGCTTTCTTTTGCTTCAAATACTATTTCTTGCGAGTGCATCATTAAAACTGCTGAGCCCATCTTAATGGCTATAAAGAAAGAACTTCTTGGGAGATAACCCATGTGCTTATTTTGCTACAGTACTTTTATTTTGTATTTGTGTCTTGGAAGTTGTTACTACTGTAGCAACCTATCCTTATCTTAGTTTTGTGCATTGTTGTGCCAAGTAAAGTCTTTGATAGTAAGGTTCATACTAGATTTGGATTGCTGCGCAGTAACAGATTTCTTTGCTGTCACAAATTTCGACCTGCCTCTCTGTAGGTAACTCAGAAAATTATGCCAATTTACGTGAGTGATCCTCAGATATGTACGCAACTTTCATTCAATTTGAGAATTTTCATTTGAGCAAGTCTGGTGCCTCAATAAAATTCGTCTTTACGGACTGTTCTGTTTTGATAGATTCTGCCTTTTATTTCGCATTGCCTGTTTTGCTGTGTTGGATGGATTCCTTTGTTCCATTACCTTCCAGTAGCTTTGAGAAATGTCCAGAAGTGTTAAGAATGATTGTGTCACCTCTGAACATGTGAGTTTTTGATTATGCACTAACCCTCTAATGAGTTTGCTTTGAGTTTGGTGTGGAGGAAGTTTTCAAGGGTCAAGAGAGGAGGATGATATACTATGATCAAGAAGAGTGAAAGCTCTAAGCTTGGGGAAGCCCCAGTGGTACATCCCTGGATATTATAAGAAGACTCAAGCATCTAAGCTTGGGGATTCCCAAGGCATCCCCTTCCTCATCGACAAATTTATCGGGTTCCTCCCTTGAAACTATATTTTTATTCGGTCACATCTTATGTACTTTACTTGGAGCGTCTGTTTGTTTTTGTTTTTGTTTTTGTTTGAATAAATGCTTGTGTGGGAGAGAGACACGCTCCGCTGGTTCATATGAACACATGTGTTCTTAGCTTTTAATGTTCATGGCGAAGGTGAAACTGCTTCGTTCATTGTTATATGGTTGGAAACGGAAAATGCTACATGTAGTAATTGGTAAAATGTCTTGGATAATGTGATACTTGGTAATTGTTGTGCTCATGTTTAAGCTCTTGCATCATATACTTTGCACCCATTAATGAAGAAATACATAGAGCTTGCTAAAATTTGGTTTGCATAATTGGTCTCTCTAAAGTCTAGATAATTTCTAGTATTGAGTTTTGAACAACAAGGAAGACGGTGTAGAGTCTTATAATGTTTACAATATGTCTTTTATGTGAGTTTTGCTGCACCGGTTCATCCTTGTGTTTGTTTCAAATAACCTTGCTAGCCTAAACCTTGTATCGAGAGGGAATACTTCTCATGCATCCAAAATCCTTGAGCCAACCACTATGCCATTTGTGTCCACCATACCTACCTACTACATGGTATTTCTCCGCCATTCCAAAGTAAATTGCTTGAGTGCTACCTTTAAAATTTCTATCCTTTACCTTTGCAATATATAGCTCATGGGACAAATAGCCTAAAAACTATTGTGGTATTGAATATGTACTTATGCACTTTATCTCTTATTAAGTTGCTTGTTGTGCGATAACCATGTACCTGGGGACGCCATCAACTACTCTTTGTTGAATATCATGTGAGTTGCTATGCATGTCCGTCTTGTCTGAAGTAAGGGAGATCTACCACTTTAATGGTTAGAGCATGCATATTGTTATAGAAGAACATTGGGCCGCTAACTAAAGCCATGAATCATGGTGGAAATTTCAGTTTTGGACATATATCCTCAATCTCATATGAGAACACTAATTGTTGCTACATGCTTATGCATTAAAGAGGAGTCCATTATCTGTTGTCTATGTTGGCCCGGTATGGATGTCTAAGTTGAGAATAATCAAAAGCGAGAAATCCAAAATGCGAGCTTTCTCCTTAGACCTTTGTACAGGCGGCATAGAGGTACCCCTTTGTGACACTTGGTTAAAACATGTGTATTGCGATGATCCCGGTAGTCCGAGCTAATTAGGACAAGGTGCGGGCACTATTAGTATACTATGCATGAGGCTTGCAACTTGTAAGATATAATTTACATGATACATATGCTTTATTACTACCGTTGACAAAATTGTTTCATGTTTTCAAAATAAAAGCTCTAGCACAAATATAGCAATCGATGCTTTCCTTTTTGAAGGACCTTTCTTTTACTCTTATGTTGAGTCAGTTCACCTATCTCTCTCCACCTCAAGAAGCAAACACTTGTGTGAACTGTGCATTGATTCCTACATACTTGCATATTGCACTTGCTATATTACTCTATGTTGACAATATCCATGAGATATACATGTTATAAGTTGAAAGCAACCGCTTAAACTTAATCTTCCTTTGTGTTGCTTCAATACCTTTACTTTGATTTATTGCTTTATGAGTTAACTATTATGCAAGACTTATTGATGCTTGTCTTGAAGTACTATTCATGAAAAGTCTTTGCTTTATGATTCAGTTGTTTACTCATGTCATTACCATTGTTTTGATCGCTGCATTCATTACATATGCTTACAATAGTATGATCAAGGTTATGATGGCATGTCACCCGTAAATTATCTTTGTTATCGTTTACACTGCTCGGGACGAGCAGGAACTAAGCTTGGGGATGCTGATACGTCTCCGACGTATCGATAATTTCTTATGTTCCATGCCACATTATTGATGATATCTACATGTTTTATACACATTATATGTCGTATTTATGCATTTTCCGACACTAACCTATTAACGAGATGCCGAAGAGCCAGTTGCCGTTTTCTGCTGTTTTTGGTTTCAGAAATCCTACAAAGGAAATATTCTCGGAATTGGACGAAATCAACGCCCAGGGTCCTATTTTTGCACGAAGCTACCAGAAGTCCGAGGGAGAGTCGAAGTGGGGCCACGAGGTGGCGACACACCAGGGCGTCGCGGCCCAAGCCCTGGCCGCGCCGGCCTGCTGTGTGGGCCCCTCGTGACGCCCCTTTACCTGCCCTTCCGCCTACAAATAGCCTTCGTCGCGAAACCCCCAGTATCGAGAGCCACGATACGGAAAACCTTACTGAGACGCCGCCGCCGCCAATCCCATCTCGGGGGATTCTGGAGATCACCTCCGGCACCCTCGCCGGAGAGGGGAATCATCTCCCGGAGGACTCTTCACCGCCATGGTCGCCTCCGGAGTGATGAGTGAGTAGTTTACCCCTGGACTATGGGTCCATAGCGAGTAGCTAGATGGTTGTCTTCTCCTCATGTGCTTCATTGTCGGATCTTGTGAGCTGCCTAACATGATCAAGATCATCTATCTGTAATTCTATATGTTGTGTTTGTCGGGATCCGATGGATAGAGAATACTATGTTATGTTGATTATCAATCTATTACCTATGTGTTGTTTATGATCTTGCATGCTCTCCGTTATTAGTAGAGGCTCTGCCAAGTTTTTGCTCTTAACTCCAAGAGGGAGTATTTATGCTCGATAGTGGGTTCATGTCTCCGTGAATCTGGGGGAGTGAAACCTCTAAGGTTATGGATGTACTGTTGCCACTAGGGATAAAACATTGATGCTATGTCCGAGGATGTAGTTATTGATTACATTACGCACCATACTTAATGCAATTGTCTATTGTTTTACAACTTAATACCGGAAGGGGTTCGGATGATAACTCGAAGGTGGACTTTTTAGGCATAGATGCATGCTGGATAGCGGTCTATGTACTTTGTCGTAATGCCCAATTAAATCTCACAATATTCATCATAACATGTATGTGCATTGTTATGCCCTCTCTATTTGTCAATTGCCCGACTGTAATTTGTTCACCCAACATGCTATCTTATGGGAGAGACACCTCTAGTGAACTGTGGACCCCGGTCCATTCTTTACATCCGAAATACAAATCTGTCGCTATTGTTCTTTACTGTTCTCTCGCAAACAATCATCATCCACACTATACATCTAATCCTTTGTTATAAAGCAAGCCGGTGAGATTGACAACCTCACTGTTTCGTTGGGGCAAAGTACTTTGGTTGTGTTGTGCAGGTTCCACGTTGGCGCCGGAATCTCTGGTGTTGCGCCGCACTACATCCCGCCGCCATCAACCTTCAACGTGCTTCTTGGCTCCTCCCGGTTCGATAAACCTTGGTTTCTTTCTGAGGGAAAACTTGCTGCTGTGCGCATCATACCTTCCTCTTGGGGTTCCCAACGAACGTGTGAGTTACACGCCATCAAGTTCCTCCGTGAGCGCTGGGAAATCTTCGCATGGTGTCCAGCTGACATACCAGGAGTACCCAGGGAACTTGCCGAGCACCACCTTAATTTGGATCCAGTGGCGAAACCAATCAAACAACCCTTGCGGCGTTTTTCGGAACCAAACCGCAAGGCTATGCTGTCGTAAATCAATCGACTCAGAGAAGCCGGCTTCATCAAAGAACTGCATACGGAGGCCACATGGGTAGCTAACCCAGTACTGGTCCCGAAGAAAAACACGAAAGTCATTCGCATGTGCGTCGACTTCACGTGTCTCAATAAACATTGTCCAAAGGATCATTTTCCCCTCCCGAGGATCGATCAAATTATCGACTCCACGGCAGGATGTGAACGTCTTTCCTTCCTGGACGTGTATTCTGGTTATAACCAGATCAGACTAAAAGAAGATGACGAGGTCAGAACAGATTTTATAACACCTTATGGCGTGTTCTGCTATAGAACAATGCCATTTGGTTTGAAAAACGCGGGAGCAACATATCAGCGGATGATGCAGAAGTGTCTCGCAACACAGATTGGCAAAAACGTACAAGTTTATATCGACGATGTCGTCATAACAACGAAGAAGGGGTCAACTTTGATCGAGGATCTGAAGGAAACTTTCGACAACCTTGATAAATTCCGCCTTAAGTTGAACCCGACAAAGTGTTCCTTTGGTGTTCCTGCGGGAGAACTTCTAGGTTTCCTAGTTTCAGCAAGAGGGATCGAGGCCAATCCAGAGAAAATCCAAGCCATTGTAACAATGAGAAAGCCAACAAAGTTTAAAGAAATACAACAGTTGACTGGGCGAGTCGCAGCTTTGAGCAGATTCGTCGCCAGGCTAGGGGAAAAGGCGTTGCCGTTCTACGCTTTGATAAAGCAAGGAGAGAAATTTCAATAGAACGAAGAAGCAAACAGAGCTTTCGAGGATCTCAAGCGCACAATATATCGCAGACACGCCTCAGGTGGTTAGCACAGTGCTTGTGGTTGAAAGAGAAGAAGAAGGAAAACTCCATGGAGTACATCAACCAGTATATTTCATCAGCGAAGTTTTATCACCTTCCAAACAGCGGTACCCGCAGTACCAGAAGCTAGCATATGGAGTATTTACAACAGCAAGGAAATTGCGACACTATTTTTCGGCACATCCGATAATAGTGGTCAATGAGGCACCTTTATCCAATATATTAAACAATCCAGAGGCTACGGGTCGTGTCTCCCTTTGTGGAATAGAGCTTTCCCCTCGGGACATCACATACAAAAAAAGAAAAGCAATAAAGTCGCAGATCTTACTAGACTTCATCGCAGAGTGGATGGAGCTACAAAATACGGGACCTCCGGATTTATCGAGAACCTGGACTATGAACTTCGACGGGTCTAAGAGATTAGAAGGATCTGGCGCGGGCGTAATACTAGTATCACCTCAAGGCGACAAGTTGAAGTATGCTTACGGATGACGTTCCCAAACGCATCCAACAATGAGGCAGAATATGAAGCACTTATACATGGGATGAAGATGGCGAAGGCTTGTGGCGCAACACGATTAAAAATCTTCGACGACTCACAACTGGTGGCTCAGCAAGTCATGAATCAATGCGATGCAGTCAATGATACTATGATAGCATACAAAGAAGTGTATAACGAGCTCGAGAAGCTGTTTGACAGATGCGAGGTAAATCACATCAGCAGGCTAAGCAATGATGAAGCCGATGTTCTTGCAAACATTGGATCGCAATGTCTCGCAATACCACCTGGTGTGTTCTGGGAAGAGATAGTTGAAAGATCAACCAAGGTGAAGAAACATCAGAAGAAGGAAAAGGAGGAGAAATCCTCGGGGACTAAAGAAGCACCATCGGGAGAAGAGGAGGAACCTAAGGTAATAATGATGATACAAATTACATGGATGCAGGCGTACATAGCGTATCTTTCGAGAAACGAACTACCCGATGATCCAGTTGAAGCAAGGCGATCTAAAGCCTTTACTGTGGTCAAAGGAGAGTTGTATAAACGAAGTATCTCGAGAGTGTTGCAACGATGTGTCATACCCGAGGAAGGAAGGCTAATCCTGAAGGATGTACATGAAGGGGTGTGCGGACACCACGCAAATAGTCGAGCTATAGCGGGCAAGGTTTTCATAGCAGGGTTCTATTGGTTAACAGCAATTGAGGACGCAAAGGACATAGTACGCACTTGTGACGCGTGCCAAAGGTTTGCCGCAAAACCTCACTCTCCAGCAGCAGAGTTGATGCCAATACCATTGTCATGGCCCTTTAACCAATGGGGTCTCGATATGGTGGGAAAATTACACAAAGCTTGGCCAGGAGGATACGAGTACATGCTCGTCGCTGTCGATAAGTTCACAAAGTGGATAGAAGCAAAGCCGATAAATTCACCAGATGGAGCGTCTGCAATCAAGTTCGTGAAAAGTATCGTTTTTCGGTTTGGACTACCTCACAACATCGTCACGGACAATGGTAGTAATTTCACATCCAATGAATTCAAGGCATATTGTGCAGAGGTAGGCATCAAATTACACTTTGCATCAGTTGCGCACCCGCAGACCAATGGTCAAGTTGAGAAAGCCAACGGCACCATATGTAATGGTATCAAGAAACGCCTGCTAGCACCATTGGAAAAAGCTCGACACACCTGGCCAGAGGAGTTGCCTAGTGTGTTATGGAGTATTCGAACAACACCAAATACAGCGACACAGGAAACTCCATTTTTTCTAGTCCATGGAACTGAGGCCGTGCTGCCGATAGAAATAGAACATAACTCTCTGAGAGTAACGGAATATGATGAAGAAGCTTCAAGAAAATCATTGGAGGACGATGTCGACGCACTCGATGAAGCTCGAGACGAATTATTATCACGAGTCACCAAATACCAGCAAGACCTGAAAAATTACCACAGTCGACGTTTGCGACCAAGATCCTTCCAGGTAGGTGACTTAGTTCTTCGGCTTACAAAAAAAGCCATGAAAAACTCGAGTCGCCGTGGCTTGGTCCTTACATCGTCACAGAAGTAATCGAGGGAGGAGCATACAGAATCAAGGACAAGAAGACAGGAGTCACCGAGCCAAATCCTTGGAACATGGCGCAACTCAGGCGTTTTTACGCCTAGAGTCGAAATATAGTCTTCCTTGTAAACATACAATATACTGAAACGCCCGCGAGTTTTCAGACGCACTCTTTTCCTTTCAGGGCAGGCTGAAAGGTTTTTAAGGAGGCGGGCTCACGGTGCTGCAATATAATAAAGATATTGATGATATACATTTTTCTCGTCGATAGGCTCGGGGGATCATAACCCACAGCAACAATATATATAACTTTCTGCGCAATACAGTTATTCGCCTTGGCATAAAAATAGTTCACAAAACAAAAAAGACATAAGCACCGGCCAACAATAGGCTCGGGGGCTTGGTGAGAAGAAAAAATAAAAATGTATCAAGCTGCTTTACAATATAGAATGTGTTTACAACATACAAAACTTGACTATCAAGATAAATTCGACAAGAAAAAGAAAAACCTTCAATCGCCACCTAGTATATCATCTATGTTTACCCGTTCATTGTTTGCGGCACCAGTTCTATGTTCAGCATAGCTACCTCTCACGAAGAATTCAGCATCTATCCGAAGCAGTTCATCCATCATCTCTTCTGCTACAGGGGTCACAGCATCATTGATTTTGTCAATGTTCTTCTTCCTCTTCGTCAGCTTGGCCTGGCACTTGGCGACAATTCGAGTCATGTCTAACTTCGGGTAGCAGACTTGTATCATAATCAGAGCAAATCTCGCTCCGGCGGATAGTTGGGCCCGCACAAATTCGTGGATTCGAGGGGCATCCCGAAACTTGTCCATCAGAGCAGGAAGGTTTTCTGGCGTTTTGTTGCGCGGAAACATGGTGTTATAAACTAAGGACAATGTCCTTGTGCAGAAGTCGAGAAAATCGCGGACCTGACCCGCGCGACCTTGAAATCTGACGATTTGGCGGGTACGTTCAGGCGTAACCCAAAAATTAGAACCATGCTCCAGTGCAAGCTTGAGAAGCACATTGGACCGAGCTTCAACACGCTGATCTTCGGCAGCAGTATTCAAAAAAGAGCCTGTTTCAGCGGAAGCATCAGCGAGAAGAAAAAACAGTAAGAATAAAATCAAGTACGACCAAGTGTACGAAGTATACCCGTCATATCGAAGCTGGATTCATTCATCAGTTGAAGCATATAATTTTCCCGTGAAGTAGCTTCGGCAGCCTCAGTAACCGCGGTTTCCTTCAACGCTAGGGCTTCCTGAGCTTGTTGAAGAGCAAGTTTTTCCCTTTCACAAGATTTTCGAGACTGTTCCATTATCACGAGAGCTTGTTTCTTCATCGATTGAAGTTGTTGTCGAAGATCGTTCAAATCATCATTCTGTGCAGCATTCGAAGAACCTTCCATAAACTCGACAACGGGGCCTTTTTCGAGTAAGACACAGCTGGTAATGCATCCGAAGAGCGAGGCACCACGGTATAGTTGTCAAAAATCAACTGGAGGAAAATATTTCGATATCAATAATTCGGCAAGATAGCTTTTCATTGATTCAGTCAAATATTTACATGGACATTACAAAAGAGGGTTCCTAATGAACCAACGGGGCAGCTGTCGACAAATAAGCCACTTTGGCGATGTCAAAAAAAGCAAAAGAACAAAATAAAAGACAAGAATAGGACGGTCTACATGACCTCTGGCTTTGTCGAGCTAGGGGAAGGAGTTGGTTTGCATCCAAGGAAGGAGAGGATCTTCTTTGAGCTTGGCTTGGCAGCTCTAATCATAGATTGCCATGTTTTCGTCTCCATCTGCCCGACGTCACCAACTTTCGACCAATCGACAGCTTGTTGGCTCTCGGCAACCAAAGCAATGGTGCCTTCAACGCCAATCTTCAAGCCCTCTTGCCGAAGACCTAGCCCAAGATCTTCTGTAGGGATGAAGTGCTGGGCCAGTACAACGAAAGAGTCGGGTTCCTTTTTCTTCGCGAAGAAGTAGGGAAACAGCCGCAACAGTCCCGCTCTAGCGTCAGCAATGCCCTGGCGTGCCTCGTCTCCATCAATTTCAAGGAGGGAGAGCGCGTCGATAAGGCGATCACCTTCAGGATTCTCAAGATCATAATCTTGGTGCATCTTTCCTGACAAGGCAAAATTTAGTTTATCAACAAATGCGCAAAGAAAAGCACGATTTCCCGAAGAAATCATAGTGGTTAGAGCACTTACTAACAAAGCGTCGGCTTTGTGACTCCAAGCGAGTGATAATTTCTTCTTCGCGAGTAGACTGCTGAGCTATGTTCTCACTCAAGGCATTTTCCGCGTCTTGAAGTCTCTTTCGAAGACCCTTGACAGCGACAGCATCCGATTCAGCCTTTTCGCGAGCTTTTTCGCTTCTTTGAAGCTTGCGGGCAAGGTCATCAGCACGCTTGGTTGCTTCAGAAAGGGATTCTAGCAAAATAAAGAGCGACACATGTTACAGCAAAATAGAAGAGGCAAATATGTTTGATAAAATGCAGCAAGCAAAAAATACCTTTCAGCTCATTGGCAAGATCACGGTACCCGATAAATTGGGTACCGAGACGAACAAATTCCTTCATCGAAGGCTGAAAAGCAACAAGGAATAAAAAAAGGGGGGGTTGAAGAATTTCGACAATAAAAGAGTTGGAAAGATTCGATAGTAAAAAGACAACAAGAAAGGCACTTACATCATCCATAAGAGGGGTCGCCGAGCTATCGGTCAAGAGACTTAGCTCCTTTCCTTGATCAGTCCTTGCTCGTTTTGGCGACGGAGCACGGGGGCTCACAACAGGACTGGGATGTCCTATATCCTGTTGTGGAGGCGAGTTTTCGTCCGCTGCGGGACGAGTCTCGAAAAGAACTAAAGTACGAGACGTGCTCATTCGAGCAGTCACATCAATAGGAGGATTTTCTTCCTCGTCACCACTATTACATCAGGGAAAAATATAAGAAACAAAGACAGGCAAAATTATCGGATACAAAAGAAAAAAGTTGATAGAAATTACGAGCTGACAAGGGCATCATCGTAAGGGTTGAAAGGTATGTCCTCCTCTTCGGGTACAGTTTCCTCGAGAGGGACTTGTTAGTTTTGGAGGTACCAGAATCTGCGGCATCATCCCTCTTCCGCTTGTTCGTCGGAGAAACAGCAGAGGGGAGGGAGCGCGTGGAATCGGAAGCCTCAGAATCAACTTCTCTTTCAGAGGAAGCCGCGGATTTGTGAGAACCCGCGACTTCGCTCTCAGGGCGAGAAGTGCCCTGGTGTTCGTCGGTGACGATGGCCCGTTCTTCGACTTCCCTGCCTTCAGGAAGAGGAGGAAGAGAAACTAGGACTTGATGTTTCTACAAGGGTAAGATATGTCGACAATAGGTTATACAAGGGATGCCATCAAAAATAGTAGTCGGAAAATACTAAAAACTCGGAAGGATAAAATTTACCTTGGGGAGGGCATTGGCACCGCTATACGGCTCCACGCGACAGGTGGATGGAACGGCGTCCTTTTTGCTAAGCGAGGAGATTCTTCGGACAAGCTTCTCCAAGTCCTTCAGTTCGAGATCTTTGGAGAGTCGGTCGACATCTTCCTCGCCAGCATACATCCAAAGGGGGTTCTTGCGAGCCTGCAGAGGCTGGACCCTAATCCTAAGGAAATATGCTGTAATTTGGATACCTGATAGCTCCTTGCCGCGGGTATTTTGAAGCTCGTGGATACGGGACATCAGTGCCTCTGTCGCCGTTTTTTCTTCTTCGGTGGCTTCCGCGTCCCAGGATCGGCGGCGAAGAATCTCGGCACCGCCATCGAAAGGAGCAATGTTATACTCCACCGAGTCGGCGCATTCTTCGCGGACATACAACCATCTTTTGCGCCACCCTTGGACGGAGTCGGGGAATTTGACGTCAAAGTACTCGACATCGGGGCGAACGCAAATAACAACACCGCCTATGTTATAGGCGATGTTGTGGGAGCCATTGCGGCGGAGACAGAAGATGCGCTTCCAAAGAGCCCAATTAGGACGGACTCCGAGGAAGCATTCACAGAGAGTAATGAAAATAGAGACATGGAGGATGGAATTGGGAGTCAGCTGATGAAGCTGCAACCCGTACACAAAGAGCAGACCGCGGAGGAAATCATGAATGGGGGCAGAGAGGCCGCGGATAAGATGGTCAACGAAACTAACCCGGTATTGGATAGGAGGCGACGGATAACTTTCTTCCCTGGGTAGCGCAGCGCCTCTTTCTTCTTCATCAACCCAAGCTTCTTCATCAGGTTGATGTCCTGATTGGAAATCTCGGATCTTTCCCACTCCGTCGTTCCGAGATCTGGTGCCGCTGATGACCCACAAGTATAGGGGGTGTATCGTAGTATCTTCGATAAGTAAGAATGTCGATCCCAATGAGGAGCAGAAGGTGTTGACAAGCAGTTTCGATGTAGGATTCACTATAAATGCTCACAGACAAGTATTCAGGGGGTTTTGATATAGCAGATGAATAAAGTACAAGTAAGTAAAGTGCGAGAGAAATAATTGCAGCGAGTGGCCCAATCCTTTTTAGCACAAAGGACAAGCCGGTTTGTTTACTTATAATGACCAAACGTTCTTGAGGACACACGGGAATTTAGTCTAGTGCTTTCGCTTCATATAGCTGATTAATCTTCATTGTTTTGATAAGTGTTGTGTGGGTGAACCTATGCTAATGTTCCGCCCTTCCTAGGACTAATACATACTTGTGATTATACCCCTTGCAAGCATCCGCAACTACAAGAAAGTAATTAAGATAAATCTAAGCACGGCCTTAAACTCTAAGATCCTGCTATCCCTCCTGCATCGATATACTAACGGGGGCTTAGGTTTCTGTCACTCCGGCAACCCCGCAATCAGCAACCGAATACAAGATGCACTCCCCTAGGCCCATAAAAGGTGAAGTGTCATGTAGTCGACGTTCACATGCCACCACTAGAAGAATAACACCACAACTTAAATATCATAACATTGAATACTAACCAACATAATTCACTACTAACATTTCGACTTCACCCATGTCCTCAAGAACTAAACGAACTACTCACGAGACATCATATGGAACATGATCAGAGGTGATATGATGATGAATAACAATCTGAACATAAACCTTGGTTTAATAGTTTCACTCAATATCATCAATAACAAGTAGAAATCAACACCGGGAGAGTTTCCCCTATCAAACGATCAAGATCAAACCCAAATTGTTACAGCGGTGACGAGGTGCAGCGGTGGAGATGGCGGTGATGATGATGGAGACGATGGTGATGATGATGGAGATGATGTCCAGCTCGATGACGGTGACGATGGCGTCGATTTCCACCTCCGGGAGGGAATTTCCCGGCGGATTTCAGCCTCGCCGGAGAGCTCTTTTCTCTCTGGTGTTCTCCGCCCCGCAGAGGCGGCTGTGTCTCTTCGCGACTATCCTCTGGAGCTTAGGTTTTCGGGACGAAGATGTACGCGAAGAAAAGGAGGCAAGAGGGGGCTGTGGGCCCCCTCCTCACAGGGCAGTGCGGCCAGGCCTTGGGCCGCGCCAGCCTATGAGGTGGGCCCACCTCGGGTCCCCTCGGCTCCCCCTTCTAGCTCCCTTCGTCTTCTGGAAAAATAGGATTTTTCATATAATTTCCGTCAACTGCTGATCTTCCGAAATATCGCATTCTGACGGTGCTTTTTCGAGCAGAATCCTGACTCCGGTGCGCGATCCTCCAATAATCATAAAACATGCAAAATAGATGAAATAACATAAGTATCATCTCCAGATATGAAATATATCAATGAATAGCAGCAAATTATGATACAAAATAGTGATGCAAAATGGACGTATCAACTCCCCCCAAGCTTAGACTTCGCTTGTCCCCAAGCGAAACTGAGCTCAGTAAACAAGACCACATGTTTATGGAGTGAAGAGTCGATAAATAAAATACGGACAAGAAGCATCATATTCATCCACAAAAGACATTCTAGTGAACAACTTCCTCATATAATTCAACTTGAAACAAGTAGAAGGTAGTCACAAATGAAGGTGCATAAGAAATCATAATTGGTGATGGCAAACTTTGTTCTTGGTCAGAGAACAGTTAACAGATTATACTTATCTATTGAGCAGCGCTCTCATATTAAAGCCTATGGTAAACTTGCATACTCAATCATCGTAATCTTCTCATAATCATTGATAACTTTCAAAGCTATATTCATTCAGATAAAACTTGTACTAAACAAGGAAGAGTAAAAGGCATGATGAAATAGATCACAATATAAATGGTTTGATGACAACAACTCAAATGCTTGCTTGAGATGGAGAGAAGTAGGTTTACTGACTCAACATAAAGTAAAAGACAAGCCCTTCGCAGAGGGAAGCAGGGATTAAATCATGTGCTAGAGCTTTTTAAGTTTTGAAATCATATAGAGAGCATAAAAGTAAAGTTTCTAGAGGTGTTTGTTGTTGTCAACGAATGGTAGTGGGTACTCTAACCCCCTTGCCAAACAGACCTCCAAAGAGCGGCTCCCATGAAGGACGTTATTTCTACCGACGAAGGTAGATCATCCCTCTTCTCTTTTGTTTACACATGTACTTTAGTTTATTTAAGGATGACACTCCCCCAACCTTTGCTTACACAAGCCATGGCTAACCAAATCCTCGGGTGCCTTCCAACAATCTCATACCATGGAGGAGTGTCTATTGCAAAATTAAGTTGCTTACTGATGAATCAGGGCAAAACATGTGAAGAGAATTATTAATGAAAGTTGATTAATTGGGGCTGGGAACCCCATTGCCAGCTCTTTTTGCAAAATTATAGGATAAGTGGATGAAGCCACTAGTCCATTAGTGGAAGCTGCCCAATAAGATTGAAAGATAAAACACCACATACTTCCTCATGAGCTATAAAACATTGACACAAATAAGAAGTAATAAATTTTGAATTGTTTAAAGGTAGCACATGAAGTATTTACTTGGAATGGTCGGGAAATACCACGTAGTAGGTAGTTATGGTGGACACTGATGGCATAGGTTTGGTTTAAGGGTTTGGATGCACGAGAAGTATTCCCTCTCGGTACAGGTCTTTGGCTAGCAAGGTTGATTAGCAAGTATAAGAGTTGAAGGAAACAAACAAATATACATGTGATAGAAACAATCATGCATCTTCCTTGTAAGCACAAACAATTTTAACTTCAGAATACTAAGCTAGGAACTAACAAGAAAGATAATAACATATCTACATTTGTTTCCTCTTTTCTACTTAAACTCAAGGTGTTGTTGCTATTGACCAATGCTAAGTTTGCCAAAACCAAATAGATATACTCAATGCTCCCAAAGTGATACCAATACTAACAACAAGATCAATCATATAATAGAGATTGCAAACTAAAATAAGATGTGAAATATGTAAATGATAAGACTTCTCATTGATATTCCATAACGATAACTCACACCAAGGGATACATAGATAACCAACTAAAGAGAGATACTTCCATACCGCAACACATCTTATATGATAACTTCCCTACTCATGATATGACACTACTTTGAAAGTAAAAAGGTAAAAGATAGTGATGATGTGATACCGCGGCACTCCCCCAAGCTTGGAACAAACCAAGGGGATGCCAATACCGATGATGAATTACTCCTCCGGCGGTGGTGATGAATTCTTCCCGCGATTCTTAAAGATCTCCTTCAACTTCAGCTTCTCAGTTTGGCAATTCTGCACTAAGACTCGAAGAGATTCATTGTTATCCAAAGATGCTTGTGGTGGCCTTGTGATGGAAATTGAGTGATACTCCAGCATTCTGCGAAGTCGGTTGTTCTCCTCCTGAAGTATCTCCACTTCTCTCCTCAGAGCACGGTATTGATCAAAAAACTCATCGGTAACCCGTAGTGCTTCCTCCACGGCAGGGAAAGAGCCGAGGTTAAGGGCAGGCGGTAGAGGTCCCTGCAAGTTATGGGAAAAAGAACGTCCAGTGTTAACCGATCCCACCAAGATTGGCTCACTCCCCGCAGTTTGCCGCTTCCTTTTTGTTGAAGACATCCCCTTCACTTCCTCCAAAGGCTCCTTGTACTTGTTGTTGGAGGCCATGGTGCTTCCAGATCAAAGACAGATCCTGGCAGAAAACAGCCTGAAACAAAACACGACGAGAAAACGATATACGGACCTCCAGGGGTCCAGGGGATTATATAGTAAAAAAAATCGCGACAGAAGGAAAGTACCAGGTCGAACCAGAGTCGGAAAGGAGCAACGAGGGGCCCTCCTCACAGGGCGGCGCGGCCAGGCTGGGGCCCGCGCCGGCCTGTGGGGGCACGCCCTCGTGCGTCTCCTCCACTCCGTTTCGATCTCGTAATTTTTCATATTTCCCAAAAGTTGCAAAAACATTGTTCAGAAAGTTAAACGCGGACTTTTTTCTTACCAGAACTGTTACCTATTCAAAGTCGAACTCTGCAGGACTGTCAACTTGGCTTTTGATGAAGGCTTCCGGAGTTACCACTTGAATAACATCAACATCTTTATTATAAGAATCACCCGAGATATAATGCTTGAGTCTTTGTCCATTCACCACTTGTGTGGCATTACCTTGCAGAGAGCTAAGTTTAATTGCTCTTGATCGATACACCTCATCAATGACATATGGTCCTTCCCACTTTGAGAGTAATTTCCCTGCGAAAAATCTGAGACGAGACCGATACAATAGGACTTTATCTCCAACATTAAATTCTCTTTTGATAATTCTTCTATCATGCCATTTCTTAACTTTCTCTTTAAAGAGTTTAGCATTTTCATATGCTTCACTTCTCCATTCATCTAGAGAACTTAATTGTAGCAATCTTTTCTTACCGGCAAGTTTAGGATCTTTATTTAGTTCTCTCACGGCCCAGTAAGCTTTGTGCTCTAGTTCTAAAGGTAAATGACAAGCTTTTCCATAAACCATTTTATACGGTGACATACCCATGGGATTTTTATAAGCAATTCTATAATCCCATAGTGCTTCTTTCAATTTAATAGCCCAGTTCTTTCTAGATTTATTAACAGTCTTTTGCAAGATAGATTTAATCTCTCTATTTGATAATTCTACTTGCCCACTAGTTTGAGGATGATAAGCGGAAGCAATTCTATGATTAATACCATATTTAGCAAGAGTTTTTCTAAAACCACCATGAATAAAATGAGAACCTCCATCAGTCATAATATATCTAGGAACTCCAAATCTAGGAAAAATAATATCTAAAAGCATTCTGAAAGAGGTCGTCTCACCATCAGAACTTTTTGTAGGTATGGCTTCCACCCATTTAGTAACATAATCAACAGCAACAAGTATATGAGTGTTACCTTCTGAAGATGGGAAAGGACCCATGAAGTCAAATCCCCAACAGTCGAATGGTTCGATAACAAGAGTATAATTCATAGGCATTTCATTGCGTCTGGAGATATTACCAACCCTTTGACATTCATCACAAGATAAAATAAACTTCCTTGCATCTTTGAAGAGAGTTGGCCAATAAAAACCTGATTGTAGAACCTTTTGCGTGGTCCTATCTCCGGCGTGATGTCCTCCATAAACACTACCATGACATTTACTCAATACCTCCTGTTGTTCATATTCAGGAACACATCTTCGCAGAATACCATCCACTCCTTCTTTATATAAGTGTGGGTCATCCCAAAAATAATGCCTCAAGTCATAAAAGAATTTCCTCCTTTGCTGAGCTGAAAAGGTGGGAGGAAAGTACTTGGATACAATAAAGTTAGCATAATCAGCGTACCAAGGACTATCTCGCGAGCTCACCTTTATTACAGCCAATTGTTCATTTGGAAAACTATCATTAACAGGGACAGGATCATAAGTAATATTTTCCAATCTAGACAAATTATCAGCAACAGGATTATCAGCACCTTTCCTATCTATAATATGACAATCAAATTCTTGCAAAACAAGTACCCATCTAATAAGCCTTGGCTTAGCATCTTTCTTTGTCATAAGGTATCTAATTGCAGCATGATCAGTATGAATTGTAACTTTTGAATCAACAATATAGGATCTAAACTTATCACAAGCAAAGACTACAACTAATAATTCTTTTTCAGTTGTAGCATAATTTCTTTGAGCAGCATCAAGAGTTTTGCTAGCATAATGAATAACATTCAATTTCTTATCTACTCGCTGTCCAAGAACAGCATCTACAGCTAAATCACTAGCATCACACATAATTTCAAAAGGTAAATTCCAATCAGGAGGTTCAACTACAGGAGCAGTTGTTAAGGCTTTCTTTAGAGTTTCAAAAGCTTCCTTACAATCATCATCAAAGACAAAAGGTACATCTTTTTGAAGAAGATTAGTAAGAGGCTTTGAAATCTTAGAAAAGTCTTTAATAAATCTCCTATAAAACCCAGCATGACCAAGAACACTACGAATACCTTTAACATCCCTAGGATAGGGCATCTTCTCGATTGCTTCAACTTTAGCTCTATCAACTTCAATACCTCTCTCAGAAATTTTATGTCCCAATACAATTCCTTCATTAACCATAAAGTGACACTTCTCCCAATTAAGAACAAGGTTAGTTTCTTCACATCTCTGCACTACTTTATCAAGGTTTCGCAAACAATTATCAAAAGAATTCCCATAGACAGAAAAATCATCCATGAATACCTCTACAATACTCTCACAAAAGCCATGAAAAATAGCAGACATGCATCTTTGAAAAGTAGCAGGAGCATTACATAAACCAAAAGGCATACGCCTATAAGCATAAGTTCCATAGGGACAAGTGAAAGTAGTTTTCTCTTGATCTTTAGTTTTAACAGCAATTTGTGAAAACCCAGAATAACCATCAAGAAAGCAAAAATGAGTATTTTTAGACAACCTTTCTAACATTTGATCAATAAAAGGTAAAGGGTAATGGTCTTTCTTAGTAACCTTATTAACTTTTCGATAATCAATGCACATTCTATACCCTACAACTACTCTTTGAGGGATGAGCTCATCATTATCATTAGGCACAACAGTCATTCCTCCTTTCTTAGGAACACAATGCACAGGACTAACCCATCTACTATCAGCAATAGGATATATAATACCAGCTTCAAGAATTTTTAATACCTCATTCCTTACCACATCCTTCATCTTCGGAATTAGACGATGTTGATGTTCAACAACAGGCTTTGCATCATCTTCCATATTGATAGCATGTTGGAAAATAGAGGGAGAAATCCCCTTCAAGTCATCAAGAGTATATATAGCCAATAGCTCCTCGGTGTTTCTTCAATATTTCCAATAGCCTTTCTTCCTCAATATCTGAAAGCTTAGAACTAATAATAACAGGATATATTTTCTTATCATCAATATGAGCATACTTAAGATTATCGGGCAATGGTTTTAAATCAAAAACAGGATCTTCCTTTGGTGGTGGTGTTGTACCTAGATCTTCAACTGGCAAGTCATGTTTAAGAATAGGTTGACGAAGGAAAATTTCATCAAGCTCATTTCTTTCTTCCCTAAAGACTTCACTCTCACTATTCTCCAAATGTTGTTGCAAAGGATTATTAGGAGAGAGAGCAATAGACGCACACTGTTCAACTCTAAAATCATTATTAGGCAAATCAGCTTTATAAGGAGTTTTGGCAAATTTAGAGAAATTAAATTCATAAGATTCACCAGCAAATTTAGTCACAATCTTTTCCTTCTTGCAATCTATAACAGCTCCACAAGTATTTAGGAAAGGTCTACCAAAAATAATAGGACAATACTTACTAGCAACGAGAACCAAGTACCAAAAAGTCAGCAGGATATTTAATCTTACCACATAGAACTTCCACATCTCGAACAATACCAATAGGAGAGATAGTTTCTCTATTAGCTAGCCGAATAACCACATCAATATCTTCAAGTTCACAAGAACCAATTTCATGCATGATCTCCGTATAAAGCTCATAAGGAATGGCGCTAATACTTGCACCAATGTCACATAAACCATAATAACAATGATCACCAATTCTAACAGAGAGCATAGGAACACTAGCTTTCCTAGACTTATTAGGATGCGAAACAATATTAGAAGCATCTTCACAGAAAATAAAATGACCGTCTTCTACATTTTCAGTCACAAGATCTTTAACTATTGCAACAGCAGGTTCAACCTTAATTTGTTCTTCAGGTTCCACAGGTTTCTTTACACTTTTATTAACCGCACTAGATATAACAGAATACTCCTTCATTTTAGCAGGGAAAGGAGTTTTTTCAATATAAGCTTCAGGAAGAATATGATCAACAGTTTCAATTATAGCACATTTATTTATAGATGAATCAATTTTATCTTTATACGGTTCATGATACTTATCAAAATTCTTCCTAAGCAATTCAAAGTGAGAGGCAAAAGCTTTATAAAAATTTGCAACGACTTGAGAATCAAGACCATAAGTAGCACTCATATTACGAAATTTATCGAGTATCCATAAAAACTTCAATGCATTTATAATCATAGTTTATACCTAACTCTCTATCTTTGTCGTTCTCCCATCCTTCAGTATTCTCCTGGATCCGATCAAGAAGGTCCCTTTTAAACTCTTCTTTGTTGTGTGTAAATGATCCAGAACAAGAAGTATCCAGCAAAGTCTTATCTTGAAAAGATAGTCTTGCATAGAAATTATCAATAATAATATTACCAGGAAGCTCATGAATGGGGCATTTCAGCATTAAAGACTTCAATCTCCCCCAAGCTTGGGCAATACTCTCTCCATCATGAGGCCAAAAATTATATATGCGGTTCCGATCTTTGTGAATTTCACCGGGAGGATAGAATTTGGAATAAAATAAAGGCACAATGTCCTCCCAATCATGAGAATCCCTATTCTTCAACGAATTTATACCAGTCGTGCTGCTTTACCGGACAACGATATAGAGAATAGTTTCTTCCTAACTTCATCCATAGCAATACCTGCACATTTGAATAACCCGCATAATTCATGTAAAAACGAGTAAATGATCACCAGGATGGACAGTTCCATCCCCTTCATAGCGGTTATCCACAACACGTTCAATAATTTTCATAGGGATTTTGTATGGAACCTCTTTCTCACCTGGCGCCTCATCCACTACCTTTGCAGTAGTAGTAGATTTCCCAAAGATGAATTCAAGAGAAGACCTCTCCATAATGAATTATAGCGACGAGCGAGAAATAAAAACAGCACGTACCAGTAAAAAGTTTCCCTTACCAATTCCACTTACCAATAGCGCTTCACTCCCCGGCAACGGCGCCAGAAAATAGTCTTGATGACCCACAAGTATAGGGGGTGTATCGTAGTATCTTCGATAAGTAAGAATGTCGATCCCAACGAGGAGCAGAAGGTGTTGACAAGCGGTTTCGATGAAGGATTCACTCGTAAATGCTCACGGACAAGTATTCAGGGGGTTTTGATATAGGAGATGAATAAAGTACAAGTAAGTAAAGTGCAAGAGAAATAATTGCAGCGAGTGGCCCAATCCTTTTTAGCACAAAGGACAAGCCGGTTTGTTTACTTATAATGACCAAACGTTCTTGAGGACACACGGGAATTTAGTCTAGTGCTTTCGCTTCATATAGCCGATTAATCTTCATTGTTTTGATAAGTGTTGTGTGGGTGAACCTATGCTAATGTACCGCCCTTCCTAGGACTAATACATACTTGTGATTATACCCCTTGCAAGCATCCGCAACTACAAGAAAGTAATTAAGATAAATCTAACCACGGCCTTAAACTGCGAGATCCTGCTATCCCTCCTGCATCGATATACTAACGGGGCTTAGGTTTCTGTCACTCCGGCAACCCCGCAATCAGCAACCGAATACAAGATGCACTCCCCTAGGCCCATAAATGGTGAAGTGTCATGTAGTCGACGTTCACATGACACCACTAGAAGAATAACACCACAACTTAAATATCATAACATTGAATACTAACCAACATAATTCACTACTAACATTTAGACTTCACCCATGTCCTCAAGAACTAAACGAACTACTCACGCGACATCATATGGAACATGATCAGAGGTGATATGATGATGAATAACAATCTGAACATAAACCTTGGTTCAATAGTTTCACTCAATTGCATCAATAACAAGTAGAAATCAACACCGGGAGAGTTTCCCCTATCAAACGATCAAGATCAAACCCAAATTGTTACAGCGGTGACGAGGTGCAGCGGTGGAGATGGCGGTGATGATGATGGAGACGATGGTGATGATGATGGAGATGATGTCCAGCTCGATGACGGTGACGATGGTGTCGATTTCCCCCTCCGAGAGGGAATTTCCCCGGCGGATTTCAGCCTGCCGGAGAGCTCTTTTCTCTCTGGTGTTCTCCGCCCCGCAGAGGCGGCTGTGTCTCTTCGCGACTATCCTCTGGAGCTTAGGTTTTCGGGACAAAGATGTACGCGAAGAAAAGGAGGCAAGAGGGGGCTGTGGGCCCCCTCCTCACAGGGCGGCGCGGTCAGGCCTTGGGCCGCGCCAGCCTATGAGGTGGGCCCACCTCGGGTCCCCTCGGCTCCCCTTCCGGCTCCCTTCGTCTTCCGGAAAAATAGGATTTTTCATATAATTTCCTTCAAGCTCGCCGATCTTCCGAAATATCGCATTCCGACGGTGCTTTTCGAGCGAGAATCCCGACTCCGGTGCGCGATCCTCCAATAATCATAAAACATGCAAAATAGATGAAATAACATAAGTATCATCTCCAAATATGAAATATATCAATGAATAGCAGCAAATTATGATACAAAATAGTGATGCAAAATGGACGCATCAGCCGCCATCTTGGATTCAGGAGTGCTGTGCCTGGTGAGTCGTGCGCGTGGTGGCATCAACAATGGCGTAGGCGTGAGTGAGAGTGTGTTTGAGCTCAGGAAGTGTTGGGCGCAATGGGGGATTTGTGGAGAGAGAACAGAGGTGCGGCGCGGCGAAGCGGCGACCAGAAAAGGAAGACGACCTTTTATAGGAAGCATGCGGGTCGATGCACTGTTGGATGGAGCAGTTATGAACTTGATGGATTACACGTGGCCTAAAGGGTAAAATTGTATTTTCGCGAGGATGGAACTGGACAGGCGCTACAGCGCGCGTGCCAGAAAAAGTGGAGGACGTGTGCCCCCACTTGCGCAACGTGTCAAACTGTCGCGGATTTTGGGTCCATCAGTCAGGGACAGGATAGAGTTCGTGTTTTTTATATGAAGAGGTCGTGACTAATGACAGCATTAATGTCACTACAAGAAAAGTTGCCACTTTCATTTTGGGCCGGCTCACTTACTTATTGGGCCGGCCCGTTAACAGGAAAGTGGGACCCACCTGTGCTTTGGCCCGGCCCACTGTCTTGTTGGACCGGCCCACTTGCTACATGATGGACCCCACATACTAAATGGGCCGGCCCTTTAAGAGGAAAGCGGGACCCACTGTGTTTTTGGCCCGACCCACTAGCGTGTTGGGCCGGCCCACTTGCTATATGGTGGACCCCACATACTAAATGGGCCGGCCCTTTAAGCCGGAAAGTGGGATCCACTCGTGCTTTTGGCCCGGCCCACTATCTTGTTGGGCCGGCCCACTTGCTATATGGTGGACCCCACATACTAAATGGCCGACCCTTTAACTGGAAAGTGGGACCCACCTGTGTTTTTGGCCCGACCCACTATCTTGTTGGGCCGGCCCACTTGCTATATGGTGGACCCCACATACTAAATGGGCCGGCCCTTTAACAGGAAAGTGGGACCCACCTGTGTTTTTGGCCCGGCCCACTATCTTGTTGGGCCGGCCCACTTGCTATATGGTGGACCCCACACACTAAATAGGCTGGCCCATTAACAGGAAAGTGGGACCCACCTGTGCTTTTGGCCCGGCCCACTGGCTTGGTGGGCCGGCCCATTTGATCTAATGTGGACCCCACGTACTAAATGGGCCAGCCCGATAGCAGGAAAGTGGGACCCACATGCTAATTGGGCCGTCCCAATAACTTCTTGGGCCGGCCCACTTGCTTTAAGGTGGACCCCACTTGGTAAATGGGCCGGCCCGATAACAGGAAAGTGGGTCCCACATGTTTTTTGGGCCGGCCCTTTTGCCTGTTGACCGGTCAAACGAGTGCATTCGGCCCGGCCCACATGCTTAGTGGGCCGGCCCATTAATGTTTTGACCAGTCAACCTTAGAGGTTAAGCCCGGCCCACGTAACTAATGGACCAGCCCGGCTATATAGTAGACCGGTCAAACTAAGTCGGCCGGCCCGGCCCGCAAACTTAATGGGCCGGCCCGCTTAAGACGTGGCGAGGCCTCGTGTGGGCCTACCATCTACCACGGGCTTTCAGCCGGTTAACGCCGTTAGCCGCCGGTTAACGGCGTCACGCCACGTGTCGGCTTGCATGACGTCGGCGGTCAACGGGCTCCCGGAGACATTTACGCAACGGTCCGATTTTCCGTGGCGGAAGGGCGCCCAAGCACGACGGACCAAAAAAATCGTCGTAGGACTTTGCCTGACGCACTTTAGACAACAGAACCCATATCGTCGGGTTAGGCCCATAGGCGACGAAAAATACCCCTTAGCGGACGATTTTGAGACGTTGTCTATCAGAACTTTTCTTGTAGTGTGTCACTTTGGCGGGGGAAATTTTCGACAGCAACGATACGAAGACCGGTCAAAGAGTATAAGTGATAATAATTTCGAGAGCCTTTGGTCAAATACAAGTTTTTGATCAAATGCTCGGGGGCTACTCTTGAAAAAATAAATTTCGGGTATGACAAAATAGAAATGGCGAGAGCCTATGATCAAAAGCAAGCATTTGTTCATAGCCTCGGGGGCTACTCCCATCGGGAGCGCTGGTCGCGCACCCGATAGAAATAAAAGCTTAAGAAAGGATGACAATATAGCGACATAAGGCGTTAAAATGTTGAGCCTACAACCAAGTACAAGTCCTTGGCTGTAGCCTCGGGGGCTACTCCCATCGGGAACGCTGTTCGCGTACCCGATGAAACTATAAAGGGTATAGTGAGCATATTTCGAGTTATACAAATAACTCTACATATACACCCATTTGGAAGGCAAGATAAGTCATCCGTTGACTCAATAAAATGTGCTATTCTAGCAGCCGAAAGAGAACTCGACAATATATTCTCAGAGCGCCTAAAGTTGCGAATAATCTCTGAATGCCGTAAAACTTTGCGAAGGTAAGACCCTAGATCCGTTCTGAGCGGCGTGGCACCGTCTCTGACGTTGGTTTTCTACTTTTTTCCGTATCAAAAGATACGAAGAAAAATCCTAACGGACGCGTTAGGTACCCGATAAAACATGACTGGGACTCGACAGATGGTAAGACCTTAAGCGGCACCTGTCGAGTTAACACCAGTATCCCGAGATCATGTCCAGGGACGTGATCTTGAAGTAGGTTTTTGCGGATTGCCACTAGAGAAGTTAACTAGTACCTGATCCGTCCGACGAACTAGCCCCAATTACCATTATCCCTGTACAATATATAATTGTGTATCTAAAGATATGTGATGGCTTGACAGAGTTATTGGATGATTATAAAATTGGAGATTTTCCTTGATTTTTCGATTCAAGCAAAATCTCGGGGGCTACTGACATAGGCATCCCCAATGGGCCTGCCAAAGATGGTACCCGGGGTTTACTGGAGGCCCACGAGTCGAAGATTATGAAGTTCGGAAGCCTAGTTAGTGTTAAGGAAAGTTAGAGTTGTATTAGGAAATATAGACTTGTAACTTTGCGGGTTGAACTCAGAGAGTCTCCCGGAATCTGTAATCTTGTGTAACACGGTATCCTCGGCTCCACCTCCTATATAAGGGGGAGTCGAGGGACAAAGAGAGGATCGAATCCATGGTCAACACAACCCTAGTTTCTGAATCGTCGAGTACTTTTCGGCTAAAACCTTCGAGATCTACTTGCCCTCTACTTCCAACTAAAACACTAGTCTACAATACGTAGGCATTGACAAGTTAATCCCTTGTCACTTGTAGAGTATGTGAAATGTGATTTATGAGAGTTGGAATCAACTCAAAATCACTTAGGGTTGATTTTTAATAATTGTTTGAAGTTACAAAAGTCCCTGCCTTGTTATTTTTGTCACATTAATTCTACAAATAAGTTTGAGATGAGACCAGTGGGGTTGGATAGAGCTTTTTACAAGCTTTCCAACAATACCAAATTCATCAAATTTGGCCTAGTGGATTTGAAACTATTCAAATTTGAAAAAGGCATATGTGAGCAATTTTGAATTAAACAGAAAATCGCATTTGAATTAAAAGGGCCGGCGGGAAAACTAATTGGGCTGCACATGCGAAACTAAACGGTCCGGCCCAGCTAGCGCGTCTCGCACGCCACGGGCCGCCTGACTATGGGGTCCACTCGGCAGCGACATGTAAACGCCGAAACGGTACCCTTCTTTCTGGGACGCACGATTAGAATCGGATCGAACGGCGCACGGTCGTCGTCATCTCCGGCGAGAGGCGAGGCTACTGGCGGCGCAGGGAGGGGGTCGACGAGCTCACCGGTGCTCCAGCAAGGGTTGGCAGTGTGCGCGAGGAGGTTGTCGATGACGGCGAGTCGTCTGGCACTAGCGGCGTTTCCTGGGGTGGCGTCTATCTCCGGCGAGCTTTTGCGGCGGAGCACGGGCAGTGAGGAAGCAATTGGTGGCCTACAGTGGGCAATGTTGAGCGGCGAGTGGACGAGGAGGGTCAGAGAGGAGAGGGGAAGCTTCTGGTGTGCTTGATTTGAGGAGGGAGGCCCTCCTTTTATAGCGGCGAGGCGAGACCGAGGTACTGCGGAGGTGGCGACCATGGCGACGCGTCTACAGGGGAGATTGGGGCACTGGCGATGACGCGCGCGTGTTGGCGACGTCATGGCGGTCACGCCAGGCGTGATTGTGGTGAAAACGAGGCTGAGATGAGGACGGGCGCATGACGAAGGCGGGCAGTACTGCGGCGGAAGTCACCGACGGTGTCGTTGTCTACAGGCGTTGAGCGAGCCAATGGGCATGTCTGGCGCGTAGAGGGTGACGTGGGGAAGCTAGTGGCGAGCGGAGAGGTCAAACGGAGGACGGTGGTGACGAGGGGCTTCGACGCTCTGGCGCGTCTAGTGCGCGTCGCGGCGTCCACTGGCGCGTCGTGGACGTCACTGGGCGTCCTTGTTCTAGCGCGCATGGTGCTCCGTTTCGTTGAGCAAGGTGTCTAGCATACGTAGGAGCGTGAGAGGAGTTGCAGTGACATGATTTGGCACGTTAGATTTGAGTATAAAAGAGAATGGCATGAGGAGAGGTGGACATGCCACGACATGGCATAGTTTAGGATGATCTCATGCATGTACTAGTTTCCTGAGGCTTGGCTTCGGTCCAGAGGATGTAGGAGAGCGTCTTGGATGACCTAGGCAAAGGGGTTTAGGCAACAACACGTTGGATATTAGTAGGTCTAGGGTTGGCAGCAAGGTGCTCACCAGGTGCTCGATGAAATGGCAGCAAGAGAGGATTTTTCATATTTTGAGCTGAATTTTGGTGGGTTTGAATTGAATAAGATTTGGAGTAGAGTGGTGGTGGTGGTGGTCAAATTTGAGGTAGTTTGCAAAAATCCAAATTGCATATGATCTTAAATCTGCTCCAAACTCTCCACTTTGCTTGATCATATCTTTGAATCCATAAAGAGTTTGCAGGGGTGTTCTTGAGCAAAGTTTTTCACCTTGATGTTGTCTTGGAATAGGTGCAAAGATGTGGAATTGTTTGGCTTAAGAAACTCTCAAAACAGAGGCTCAAAGTGGGTGCCATGTTAAAATTGGCAAACTTGACCAATATCATATGTGAGCTAAATTTGAATTCAAATCTGATTTGGTTTGAGTTTATTTGATTCCAAAAGTGTTAATAAGTGTTTAGTAACCATCTCCAACCAATGGTGCAAAGCAAAATGGTCTACGTTCAAGATTTGCAAAAATGGCATAAACCCTTTGTGAGGGTTTTATGATTTTCCAACTTTATTCTTTTCTTTTTGGTTTTGCTTGTCTTTGTGATCACAAGGGATCAAGGGTAGGGTTTGAGTATATTGGTAAGAGTTGCAAGCATTCCTCATGGCAAGATCACACAAATGCACAAACACTATGCATAGCACTATATGCAAAATTAAAGTTTTTTGTTAGTTGCAAATTTTGAATTTTTGGAAACCACCAATCTCATTGATTTGAAATTTGGGATGTTACATTTTTCCACAGGGAATGGAAGAAAACCACACTAAGAGCAATCCAAGAATGGTGAAGACAATAAGCATGGGGGTTCCCATGGCACCCCACTGGACTCATATTAAATCTCTTGGTTTGCACACTTCTAAACTTTGTTTTTTGAGCAACATAGAATTCTCGCAAAAATTTGGAGCGTCCTTTATTAGTTTTGTGTCTAGTTTTACTTTGAAATAAATATTACCATCATGAAAAATGCCTTGCATTATTATTAAAGAGCTAATGAAATAAATTATCATATTCTTTAATGCCTCCATGAAAGTGAGTTGCATGTTATGAAAAAATGAAGAGGGATGCATTAAAAGCTGAAATTTATATTGTGCATGGTACTATTAGTTTCAAATGCTTTATTGAGTGATAATTTGCTATATGCCTTATTAAGTGCTACTTCTTAAAAGTATAAATATATTTTTAATTTCAAGTATCATTGTTTGATGATGAATGAATAGCTCTATGGATACTATTGCATGCTCCTAGATCTCTGGCTAGCCAAAAAAAATTGAATTCTTACACAAGCATAGAATTGTTTGCAAGCTCAACTCAAATCCAATGTCTATCATACCTACCTATATAGCACTTTATATTCCAAGTATAATGTGTGTGTTATGCCTCCAACCTTTTCAAAATATCCTTTTTGTCTAATTTAAAGCTCATGAGAAAGTAAGGTTTGGAACGAAAATATCGCTATGCATGTTGTGGGTTTGATGATTATGAGTAATGAACTGGACCATAACCACGCTTACTGGGGACGTCTTTCAACATTGCACCATCGGGGTATTTCATTCTGTGTTAATCATCATTTCTTTTGTTTTCTTGATGGTTATCTCTTGCCGAATAAGTGGAGGTTATCAAGAGTAAGTATGAGAGAAAAGCAATGGGCCGCTAACCGAATCCATGCCTAATCATGGTAAAAGTTTCAGCAAAGAGCATCCTCAATAGTAAGAGTCAAAAAGTAAAAGAAAACGAGTTAGTGAAAAACAGAGAGAGTCGAAAAAGAAAAGAAAAGGAAAAAAAGAAAAAGAGTTAGCGAAAAAAGTGAGAGAGTTAGAGAGGATGCTCGATGTTTGTTGTTCATGTTGTCCTGGTATGGATGGCCTATAGTTGAGATATTGATAACCCCCAAGTGCAGGTGATCACCGTAGTACAGTTCGATAAGTATTTGAGTGTCGAACCCACAAGGAGATGAAGGTAAACTATCTATTCTCTAACGCCCTATAACCCACTTATATGGCCTTCTATGCAAAGCTAGGAGATATGGTGTGTGTTTGTGTAGAGATTCTTACTATAAACTATAAATGTTGAAATTAAACTGCAAGAAGTACAACTAGTGCAAGAAAAATAAAGTGCAATAAAGTTAACGCATAAAGAGGGGACGCCTTGGGCATCCCCGAGCTTAACGCTTGTACCTCTTGAATATTTCTTGGGGTGGCATGGACATCCCCAAACTTGAGCTTTTATCCATTCTTCATCTCATTACATCATTCTTATTTCCCTACACTTGAAAACTTCCTTCATACAATTCCTATTAGCAGCATTAGTACAATGAAAATAACCAATCCACTTGAGTTCAGTTCTAACATATATCAAACATATATTTAAGCATTAGCTACTCTAGCAACCTCTTCAAAAAGCACTCAAAAAGAAAGAGATTAAGATGCAAATGCAAATAGTGGCACAAATCTGTCAAAACACAACATCAGGTAAAGATCGATTTTTTCAAAATTCTTCTGTTGCTCAAATAGAAAAGTGGTCAGCTAACAAAAGTTAGATAATAACCTGGGGAATATGAAAAAAAATTGGCAGCTCAAAATTCCGCACTAGCTGTGAATAATAATTTTTATGGTGACAACACTGAATTTGTTTTCAGGACAGTAACTTTCCCAAATCTTACTTTCTTCCTGTTAGAGGCTATTCTTGGTACAAAATGAAATAAAAATGATAACAAGAAGTTATTACAGAGATAATAACTTTGAAGACTCAACAAAAAAATACAAAAATTAAACATGGGTTATCTCCCAAGAGTGTTTTTCTTTAACGCCTTTCAGCTAGGCGTAGAAAAAGAGCTACCATCAAGTACTATCAAGTGAAGAAGCATCAAGATTAATGCAAGAGTTCTTTTCAGCAAGGATTTGCATTTTATCGATATAAGTTTTAGAAGATCATTTCTCAGCATTTTTAGGTTCACTACTTTCATCAAATGGGTTTTCAGGAACAATCCAATCAAAATTCTTTTCAAAGCTTCATGCATTGCTTCAAGTTTGAAAGGTATTGGTATTTTACTTTCTTACCTATTTTCAGGTTTGGTTTTGTCTATTTTTTTCAAGTGTACCAATAACATCTACACATGAACCTAGCATCTTGAACCGATCAAAGACTTTCCTAGCTTCTATAACAACGTCTTTGAATTTTTTAAGCAAAGTTTCTAGGATAAAATCTCTCGTTTCATCATCCTCAACTTCATGAAGTTTAAGAAACATTTGCTGCATTATGGGGTTAAGGCTAACAAATCTAGCCTACAACATTTGAACTAAATAAGCTGCAGTAGTTTCACAATTAGGAGCAAGTTCTACCAGGGATTTATCCTCAATGTCTTTATGCTTACTAACATGATTAAAGAATTCTTCGATGTTATTTTTCCCAACTATAAAACCACTACCTACTGATAGGTCTTTCAGATCATACTTAGGGATCAGCATAATGAACTACTAACAAAATAAAAACTATAAAAGCAACTTTTTTTGTTTTTGATATAAAGAAGCAAACAAAATAAAATAAAATAAACTAAGCAAAACTATAACAAAGTAAAGAGATTGGAGATGAGAGACTCCCCTTGCAGAAATCCTCTTTCTCCCCGGCAACAACGCCAGAAAATCTTGATGGTGCTTGACGTAGCTTAGATCGAACACCGTTGGGGAACCCCAAGAGGAAGGTGTGATGAGCACAGCAGCAAGTTTTCCCTCAGTAAGAAACCAAGGTTTAATCGACCAGTAGGAGAAATGCGTGATTTCTGAAGGTGTTGCTAGCTGACTTGTGGCAGGACGCACTACCGGCGTCACCAACAATGTGGAACCTGCACACAACACAACCAAAATACTTTGCCCCAACTAACAGTGAGGTTGTCAATCTCACCGGTTTTGCTGAACACAAAGGATTAAACGTATCGAGTGGAAAGAGAACAGTGCTTGCAGAAAGTAAAAAGAACAGGATTGCAGTAGATGAATTTATCAGTGTAAAAGAAAGGACCGGGGTCCACAATTCACTAGAGGTGTCTCTCCATAAAGATAAATAACATACTGGGTGAACAAATTACAGCTGGGCAACTGATAGAATACCGACCATACATGACAAGATGATTACTATGAGATTCGTTTGGGCATTAAAGCATAATACGTAGACCATAATCTAACTGCGTCTATGACTAGTAATCCACCTTCAGGTTATCGTCCAAACCGCTTCCAGTATTAAGTTGCAAGCAACAAATTATCACATTAAGCAATATCTGTAAATTAAACAATAGAATTATCCTTAGACAAGAAATTGTTGTTTTCTCCCTAGTAGCAACAACACATCTACAATCTTAGAAGTTACTTTCATTCTTCCTAAAAACTAGAGGCATGAACCTACTATCGAGCATAATTACTCCCTCCTGGAGTCACAAGCATTTACTTGACCAGAGGAACTACTAGCAACGGAGAGCATGCAAGATCACAAATAACATATGACAAGTATATAATCGATCTCAACATAGTATTCAATATTAATCTGATCCCAACAAACACAACATGTAGCATTACATAAGGATGATCTTGATCATGTTAGGCAGCTCACCAGATCTAAACATGAGGCATAAATTGGATAAGACAACCATCTAGCTACTGCTATGGACCCATAGTCCAGGGATGAACTACTCACGCATCACTTCGGAGGCAGGCATTGATACGTCTCAAACGTATCTATAATTTCTTATGTTCCATGCTAGTTTTATGAAAATACCTACATGTTTTATTCATACTTTATATTATTTTGATGCATTTTCCGGTACTAACCTATTAACAAGATGCCGAAGCGCCAGTTCCTGTTTTCTGCTGTTTTTTGTTTCAGAAATCCTACACAGGAAATATTCTCGGAATTGGACGAAACAAAAGCCAAACCTTCTATTTTACCGAGACGGACCCATAGATCCAGAGAACTACCGGAGGGGGCCAAGGGGGCCCCACACCACCTGGCGGCGTGGCCAAGAGGGGGGGGCGCCCAGCTATGGGGTGGGCTCCTCGGGACCCCTCCGACGCCGCCCTTTCGCCTATATAATCCTCCAGATGCGAAAACCCTAACTAACCCGACGATATTCCACGAAGAGTTCCGTAGCCGCCGCCATCGCGAAGACAAGTTTCAGGGGACAGAAGTCTCTGTTCCGGCACGCCGCCGGGACGGGGAATTGCCCCCGGAGTCATCTCCATCGACACCACCGCCATCTTCATCGCCGTTGCTGTCTCCCATGATGAGGAGGGAGTAGTTCTCCCCCGAGGCTAAGGGCTCTACCGGTAGCTATGTGGTTCATCTCTCTCTCCCATGGTGTGATCTTTATGTGATCATGAGCTTTGTATCACTATTAATATATGTGCTACTCTAGTGATGTTATTAAATTAGTCTATTCCTCCTCCATGATGTAAAGTTGACAGTGTGTGCATCATGTAGTACTTGGCGTAGGTTATGATTGTAATCTCTTGTAGATTATGAAGTTGACTATTACTATGATAGTATTGATGTGATCTATTCCCCCTTTCATAGCTATTGGTGACAGTGTGTATGCTATGTTAGTACTCGGTCTAAATTGCAACGGTCTATTATGCACTCTAAAGGTTACTTTAATATGAACTCCGGACGTTGTGGAGCTTGTTTACTCCGGCTTGAGGTGTGCTTTTATAGCCCTACACAATGAATGGTGTTTGTTATCCAACAAGAGAGTGTTTGAAAGTAGCACAAGTGAAGAGAAGTTATTTATTTATGTGATCATTATTGAGAGTGTCCACTAGTGAAAGTATGATCCCTAGGCCTTGTTTCTAAGCATTGAAACACCGTTTCCAACAAGTTCTGTTACATGTTCGCTTGCTGCCATCTTTATTTCAGATTGCAATTACTACTTACAATCATCCATATTACTTGTATTTCACTATCTCTTCGCCGAACTAGTGCACCTATACATCCGACAAGTGTATTAGGTGTGTTGGGGACACAAGAGACTTCTTGTATCTTAATTGCAGGGTTGCTTGAGAGGGATATCTTTGACCTCTACCTCCCTGAGTTCGATAAACCTTGGGTGATCCACTTAAGGGAAACTTGCTACTGTTCTACAAACCTCTGCTCTTGGAGGCCCAACACTTTTGAAAGTGCATGGAGCCCCCATGTGTGGTTTTGGTAATTAATGACAATCCCTATGGACTAATGTTTAGATTGAGTTATATTTGTAGGAATTGTCCATAGGCAATGCTTGAACCATATGTTGGCTTTAAGGTTTCAAGAAGAAGAAATTGATGAAGGATATCAAGTGTCAAGTATGTCTTGAAGATGAAGATGGAGTGAGCCCTCAAGTTACTTCAAGACATCAACATGATGAAGAATGAAGAAATGAAGTGCAAGTTCAAGATGAGCCAACTTGAAGAGATCATATGCTTGAAGGCAATGCTTGAACCGTATGTTGGCTTCAAGATTGCAATAAGAAGCAAATGAAGAAGATCAAGTGTCAAGTATGTCTTGAAGATGAAGATAGAGTGAGCTATCAAGGTTAACTTCAAGACATCAACGAAATTAAGTGCAAGTTCAAGATGAGCCAACTCGAAGAGATCATAAGCTTGAAGCTTGCCATGAAGAAATGATGTGCAAGTTTAAGATGAGCCATCTCGAAGAGATTCTTTGCTTGACTCTTGCCATCCATATGGTGATCATGGATATGTGAAGATGCACCGAAGAAGAAACTCTCCCATGGTGGATTATGGGGGAGCAATCCACAAGACTTCGTCAAGCAAGCACAATCAAGAAAGGCGTTCCATCTTGTTGAGGTCAAGATCGTCATCATCGAGCTCAAGTGGAATGCGCAAGTATAAGGTTTGCTCTTGATAGGGTTTCTTTCTCACCGGTCTCATAGTGTAGTTGGAGACCGGTTTATAGTTTAGTTGCCGTACTATCAAGAGGGCTCTCGAGTGAGTAACTCGATCGTATCCTTCGGAGATCTCAAACCTTTGCATCCTTGCATCATCTTTCTTGTTTGTTATTTGTATCTTTTCCATGTGGTGTTTTAGAGCTTGTGCTTACTTCCATAACAAGCTCTAGTTCATCGAAAACGGATTCCGCATGAATCACTTGTTGCGTTTTCGATATTGGAGTTTTTCTCGGTTTCTCGTATTGAGAGGTTTCACTCTAAAATACATAGAAAAACCTACCCCACTTGTTCTTAAGCTTTCACTCTTTGTGGGGTAGCTCTTGCATCCCCTTTACAACAAAATTGGTTTCACCTAAATCCGATTTTCCTAACTCAGCTTGTTGCGTTTTCGAGGTTGGAGGTTTTACCGGTATGTCTTTTTTAGATAGGTCAAACCTTTCATCATTTATTTATATACTACCTTACTGGATTATGATGGTTCCCTGCATGATCTTTTAGAGGTTGTTACTAGCTTCGAAACGAGCCCAAGATCATCAAAATCGGAGTCCGGATGCAAAAGTTCTTAAGGTTTTCGTACCGGGTGTTTGGGTAGAAACAGGGAGGCCGGCAGTGCCGCCGGGAGCACTCCGGCACTGCCGCCAGGACGCGTTTTTGGCCCCAATGGGCAGATTTCTTTGGCCCTATTTAAGGGGGTCTTCTTCCCCAAAGTTCCCCATCTCTCCTAGCTCGTTTTGCCTCCATTGTTGACCTTCTTTGAGCTTGCTATCTTCCTCTCCCTCCAATGATTCTTGCATCCATTTGAGAGAAAGATAGAGGAGATCTAGATCTACATCTTCACCAATCAAATCCCTCTCTTTGTGAGGGGAATACACTAGATCTAGATCTTGGAGAAATTTGGTGTTCCTCCTTCTTATTTGTTCTTCCTCTCTTATTCCCCCAATAGCTTTTGTAGCTTTGTTGGAATTTGAGAGAGAAGGACTTGAGCATCTTTGTGGTGTTCTTGTCATTGCATTTGGTGCATCGGTTTGAGTTCTCCACGGTGATTCGTGGAGGTGAAAGCAAGAAGGTTGTTACTCTTGGGTTCTTGGAACCCTAGACGGATTCTAGACCTTTGTGGTGATTTGTTGGGAGCCTCCAATTAAGTTGTGGATGTGTGCCCTAACCTTTGTGTAAGGCCCGGTTTCCGCCTCGAAGGAAATCCCTTAGTGGAACCGTGACCTAGGCCTTTGTGGCGAGGGTCACCGGAGATTTAGGTGAGGCGCCTTCGTGGCGCTCGGTGTGTGGTGTGAGTGCCGCATCTTGGGGTGAGGCCTTTGTGGCGTTGGTGTGCATCGAGCAACCACACCTCAAGGTGAGCCTCTTGTGGCGTTCGGGAGCACTAAGCCACCGCACCTCTCCAACGGAGATTAGCACTCGCAAGAATGTGAACTTCGGGATAAATCTTCGTCTCCCGCGTGCCTCGGTTATATCTATACCCGAGCTCTTTACTTTTGCACTCTACCTTGTGATAGCCATCGTGCTTGAAGTTATATATATCTTGCTATCACATAAGTTGCTTGCATTGCTTAGAATAAGTTGTTGGTGCACATAGGTGAACCATAGTATATAGGCTTTGGGCTTGACAAAGTAAACGCTAGTTTTATTCCGCATTTGTTAAGCCCATCTCGTAAAAGTTTTAAATCGCCTATTCAACTCCCCTCTAGGCGACATCCGTGTCCTTTCAATTGGTATCAGAGCAAGGTCTCTCATTTTAGGCTTCACCGCCTTGAGAGTAAAGATGTCGGCTAGAGGATTAGTGCACGATTGCTCTCTTATATTAGATGGCACAAATTATGATGTTTGGAAAATTTGCATGCTTAGTCATTTTCGGGACATTGACCCTCATATGGAGAAAATTGTAGATATAGGTTTTTCTCCTCCTATGGATTCACAAAATCTATCTTTAGAGGATGAGAAAAATTTATATCTCAATTCTCAAGCTTCTAATGTTCTTATGAATGCTTTGCGAGATGTAGGTCTTTTTCCATACTTGCCTTTTTGGAGCGCTCATGAGTTATGGACAAAAATTCAAGATAAATATGATGTGTCCAATATTATTAAGGATGATTGCATTGCTTCCACTTCCGGCCGCGATGAGTTCTCATCTTCTTCCACTTCACCAAAGTGTGTCAAGACACAAGGTAATGATATGGTGAGTGGTGATGAAAATTGCAATGTTGATATTGAGCTTTCTATTGACGATTCTCCATCTCTATCTCATTGCAATGCTTCATCTACGGACTCAAACACATCTAGCACTAGAAATGATTTACATGCTTGTGTTGATTGTCCTTGCATATCATGTGTAAGTTGCTTGAAAAAAACTAATGATGATATGCTTGCATTGCCTTGTGGCCATGATAAAAATGCTTCTATTTCCTCTAGTTGTTGTGTGTCTAACAATGTAGAGGAAACCAAATATTCTATTGGTCAAGACAAGATCTTGAAAGGAGCCTCAAGTAACTCCTCATCTTTATCTCACGGTCCTCATATATGCCTTATGGCCAAGGGTTCCACGGTACCTCCTACCATGAAACCTAATATGTCTCGTGGTGATAAGAATGAGGATGAATATGAAGAAGAGGATTGGGTTGTCTCTCTACGCGATAAGGGTAAGAGCGTATTCAAGGTTATTTGGAAAGATAAAATTGCTTGCTCTCACTTCTTTGAAATTTTGACTACCGCTATTGAGAGCCAAAAACTTATTTGGATGCATGAGAACACCATTGATAAAAAGGGTGCTCTTGAACGTGAGTATGCCAATGATGTAGCATCCCTAAAGGATGAACTTGAAGAAGAACAAACCACCAAGGAAGCTCTTGAGGAGACCTTTGCTCTAGAATTGTCTAGAGAAAAGGAAAACCATGATAGAGCTCTTGAGATGGCAAATGAACTAAAGCTAAAAAATGATAAGCTTGTGTTTGTTAATGCTAAACTCCTTGAGGATTTTGAGCAACTCAAAAAGGGCTCAAGGGTCATTGAGAGTGCACTCACTAAACTCACCGAATCGCATGAGAAACTTAAAGATTCGTATCTAAAAGAGCATGCAAACTTGCCTTCTCCTATTTCTATTAATAATGATGTTTGTGCTACTAACTCTACTTCTTGTGAAGCATCTATCTTGAAGGAGAATGTTGAGCTAAGGGCTCAACTTGATTTGCTAACTAGCAATTATGGGAAATTGGAAGAAAATCATGGAAAGCTTTCTAGCTCCCATGAGGATCTTCTAGCCTCTCATGATAGGCTAAAGTTAGCTCATGAGGCTATCATATCTAAGGCAACACCTTGTGAGCCTCATGTGGGTACTAGCACTACTACTCAAAATGTTATACTGCCATGTGCTAGTCCTAGTAATTCATCCACTCATAATATTGCTAAATCTTGTGATGAATTATCTTCCTTGCCTTCTTGCTCTAACAATGAAGGTTCTACTTCCTCTAGTACTTGTGTTGTTACTAACAATGTAGAGGAAATCAAAGAGCTCAAGGCTCAAGTCACTTCTTTGAAGAATGACTTGGTAAAGAGTCATGAAGGGAAATGCAAACTTGACACGATGTTAAGTGTGCAAAAATCCCCCAATGATAAGAGTGGACTTGGATTCAAATCCAACAACAAGAACAAGTCCAACAACAACAACAACAACAACAACAACAACAAGAAGGGCCAAGTACAAGTCAAAGACCCGGCCAAGATCGTTTGCTTCAAGTGCAAAATTGAAGGGCGCCATGTTAGATCTTGCCCTTTGAATAAGAAGCAAAAAGGGAAGCGGCCTCAAGTTCAAACTCATATTCAACCTCAAGTTGAAGAAATGCCACTTCCCAAGAAGAAACAAGCCAATGCTCCCATTTTGGAGAAATCTAGTGAGAATAAGGAGAAGAAAAAACTTGCTACATATGCCGTGAGAAGGGCCACATCTCCTCCTTTTGCACGATTGGTACCTCATCCAACTCTATTACCATTGAAGATTTTTATTCTCTTCGTAAGGATGAGGGTGGCAATGTGTTTGCCAAATTTGTTGGTGCTCAAAGTGGTGTCAAGAAAAGAACCATTTGGGTTGCCAAGCCTATTGTTGTGGGTATACTTCATGGGTGTACCATCGACAGTGCCTAGATCCGGCAAGCCCGGGTGGCCCACAGACGGTGATGAGGCATGTGGCCCAAAGGGCGGCCCAGTTGCTGTTGATCATGAAGGAAGAAGTCCGGCCCAGGATCAGTAAACCGGATCCGTACCGACATTAGGAGGAACCCGGATCCGCGGAGGCCCATGAGGAACCCGGATCCAGTACGACATGTATGGAAGGCGGATCCGTGGCGTACACGGCAAGACATTGTACCATAGTTAGGCTATCTGTAATCCGTCTAGGACTCTCCATGTAAACCCTAGATCCGTGCGCCTTTATAAGCCGGATCTCGGGAGCCCTAGAGGAACAACCACAACTCATTGTAACAACGCGAAAGCGCCCGGATAATTCCGGACAAGCAGCGGTAGGCCCTGTCATCGTGCGGGTGTTCCGAAGTTGGGTAACTCGCGTACCACCGTCCCGTGTGCACTCCGCCCTATGGCCCCTACTTCTTCTCCCCTCGTGAGGATCCCTCCTCCGAGGTACCGTCGATTAGGCAACGACGGTTGGCGCCCACCGTGGGGCCTGCGGCGTACGGAGGCCGGAGCCGGGAGGGTTCCGCCATGGGAAGCTACGACGACACCATCGCCGTGGGGCGTGTCCTTTACGCCGGAAATCTGCCAATCGTCCCCCGGATGAGTGCTTGGATTGCAGCTAAAACCGACCCCGTCAAGCTCTCCATCGTCCCGGTTGGCGGCATACACATCTTCATCGGGGAAACCGTCGATTCCGACGGAAACCCACCGGTAAGTAGCGGCGACGCGACCGCCGCTGAGCGGGACGCGGTCGCGAAGATCCAATCCGAGACGCGGGAACTTCCTAGCGAAGATTCCGCCTTAGATCTGAAAAAATCAAAACCCACCCAATCCGCCCACGAGCGAGGAAATAAAGGTGGAAGACCAATGCAGATCCGCATGGGTCTCCCAGGTGTTAGAGAAGCAAAGGTGTCACTTCGTGCACTTCTTGGCCCATACCGCCGGAACCGCCCCTCAAGAAGTCGGAGCTGGTCACGAGCAGGTCGCGGCCCCGGAAAACAACGCTGCTCCGGATCAGCAAGAGGCTGTCGGAGAAAGCGGAACTCCGGTTGAAGAGTCGATTTTGGGAAACCTAAGCCCAATTTCCGGAGACACCCAATCCATGGACACTGAAGAGTTCGATCGCAAGGTGAAGGAATATGGATACGGTGATCAGCCTGAAGTTGATTCCGCCCGGCCAAAGCGGTACTTGCAGCTGTAGCGGTCTTCGGGAGAACACGGATCGAAGAGGCAGGCACCCAATCCGACCCCCAGCCATCCCATCGGGGATCTCCAATGTCGCGGGAGCGACCCCGCAAGGATTCTTCCTCGGAGGACCTCCTGTCGCTCGAAGAGATGGTCGCACAAGCGGGCATGGATGCGGTTTATCGCTCGGATATTCTTAACAAACCCATCACTCCCGAAGACGTAGAAGCATTAGAAGCTAAGAGAGTGGAGCTGCTGGCCACAGCCAAGAAGTTTAAAGACACCGCAGCCGCCATCTCTGGAGGAAAGGAAGCACGCCGCAGTTTTTGTGGAAGACTTCATCCGGCGCGAGCGGAGAGGTGGACGAAGGAGCGGCAAAGGTCAAGGAACTCCGTAAACATTGGGAGGACAAGATCATTGAAGCTCATCATGAGGTCGAAAGGACCCGGCGTGAGTTGATAGCTCCCCGTAAGATCACCTTCGCAACTCCAACGGAGCAGCAGCCGTTCGCAACCCCAAAGGACAACATGACGAAAGCTGCAGAGATCTTGAAGAAAAGTAACGAGGAGATTGACATCGACTACGTTCGCACGCTCGTCGCTTCAGCGGTGAAGCATCAGAGCAAGGCAGACACTTCGCGCAAGTTGGAGTCTAACCCGGAGCATTGCGTCTCCACCTGCGCGAAGGACGCCCACAACGGTCGCCATCGAGATGACGAATCGCGAACCGGATCCTCGGAACGAAGAAGGAAAGCCGGGGAACACCCAAATCCGATCCCCGTACCATCAAAGACGCCACCGTCGGATCCAAGAAAGGGAAAGGATGCAATGTACTCCGGACGGGACAAGTACCGCAACCCCTCTCCTCCGCCCAATGGTTACCCGCGTCCCTCTCGCCGCCGTAGTCCAGCCGGAAACACCAGGCCTCAGGGGCATGGTGGAATTGTTATCCGCGACAACGTGTTGCCTTCAAGAAACAGAAACAGGGAGCGCACGCCGGAACCTCGTCGGAACCAGAACAATGATCGTGAGCCCGAGCCTAGGAGGAGTCGGGATGAGGAGCGCGATCCGGAACCTCGCCGGAGCCGGAACACCAGGGCAGCCAGCGCCACGGCGATGGCAGCCACAGGAGCCGGAGCCAGCACCGGGAGGGCCGGGGAGAATCTGAAGGCGAAAGCAAAAGGTCGGATCGGCCCCCTCGCAGGTCTCCCTCACCACCACCTAGCGGTGGCGGCGGAGGTGGAGGCGGCGGCCGAAGATCTCGCTCTCGCTCACAGTCTCCCCGCCACGGCTCGCGCGACGCGCGGGAACGCCTCAACGAATACGAGAACCGACTACATCGGTCCGAAGTGCTTTGGCGAGGATGATTCGAGAGGAACCAAAGCCAAGGATGAACCTCAAGCTACCCGGAAACCTGAAGCATTATGATGGCACCGAAAGGCCGGATACCTGGATTGAGGATTACTATAATGCGAGTAACCTTCGCCGGAGGCACCCCTAATATCGCTGCCGCATGCTCCAGTTGTACCTTGTAGGTCCAGCCCGGATCTGGCTCAGCGACCTCGAGAAGAACTCCATCTTTTGCTGGTTTGACCTGAAGACCGCTTTCGAGAAACACTTCAGGGGCACCTACAAAAGACCTGCTACGGCAAGCGACTTACAAGCTTGTATCCAGAAGAAGGGAGAATCCTCAAGAAACTTCCTCACACGATGGTTGGCATGCAGGAACGAGTGCGAAAACGTCGACCACACCACTGCCATGTACGCCTTCATCGGTGGACTGCAGAGAGGAGGATTGTTGAGGCATAAGCTCACCTGTTTGGCTAACGCAAATAAACTGACTTTGGATGAAATGATCTCCATTGCCAGTGACCACACTGCCGCCGATGACGACGCAGGCGGTGATATCGCAGCTACAGCAATCCCCCTACACCAACAAAAGAAGAACCGTGATAACGGCAACAACAGCAGCCATAAACGCAAAAACCACGATGACCGGAAGAGTGGCGGATCCGATATGGTCGCCATGGCGTTCCAACGCGGAGGTTCGGGAGGCGGAAGAGGACGCGGCCGTGGAGGCGGAGCCGGCGAGGGGTCGGCGGCATGGCACGAGAGGTCACGGTCGGCGGATCCCGCGCCCCGCAAACCTACGAGGAGTATAGGGACATGCCCTGCTGGCCCACTTGGATCTGGTTACAGGGAAGTCCACTCACACCAACCGCAACTGCAAGTGGGTCAACGACCTAAAGAACGACCCGGAGGCAGGATACAAGCGAGCCCGGAAGCACAGCCCACGCGGCAAAGGAGGCAAGGGCAAGAACAAGGACAAAGAGGAAGATAGTTCCGAGGCAATGGACGAGGATGATAACTCGCCGGATCCCAAGGCAGGGTCCGCAGGTAAGTCCAACCCATTTGAGAAAAAGAGCGTGGGGGCTTACCACACTTTCCTCGGAACCCCAACAGTCCGCGCTACAAAGTCAGCTACCCGGATCCTGAACGCCACAGTTCCGGCTGTGCCGCGGTATGTCAGGTGGTCGGAAGTTCCGTGCACATTTGACAGAGAGGATCATCCTGCCATTGTGCCAAAAGAATACTACGCCTTGGTTGTAAGTCCCCGCATAGACGGGTATGACTTCTCCAAGTGCCTCATGGATGGTGGAGCCAGCTTGAACATCATGTACCTGGAGACTCTGAGCGGATGAACCTCACCAAGGAACAACTCAAACACGGCAACAACGAGTTTCACGGCGTGGTTCCGGGTAAGAAGGCAAACTCCCTCGGCAGCATCACACTTCCCGTGGCCTTCGGCGATGTTTACAATTTCCGCGAAGAGAAGATCACGTTTGAAGTTGTGCCCTTTAAGAGCTCCTAGCACGTCAGCTTCGGCAGGCCCACCTACCACAAGTTCCACGCAAGGGCGTGCTACATCTACAACAAGCTCAAGATTCCGGGTCCTAACGGTATGATCACCATATCCGGAGACTACAAAAAGGCTCATGAGTGCGAGTTGGGCGAAGCCGCCTTCGCGAGTCCGTGATATCCGGAGAAGAGGCCGAAAGGCTACGAGCCGCGGTGGATCCGACTGAGATGCAGACCACCAAGAAGCAGATCTCCGAACAGAAAAACTCCTTCAAGGCCGCGATAGAGACCAAGAAAGTCAACTTCAAGGAAGATGACGCTACTAAGTAAGTCTCGATCGGAGCCAACATGGACCCCAAATAGGAAGACGCGCTCGTCGAGTTTCTCCGCGCTAACATGGATATCTTCGCATGGCAACCTTCTGACATGTCCGGAGTACCAAGGGAACTCGCCGAGCACTACCTCAACATAAACCCGGGGCTAAACCGGTGAAGCAAGCTATGCGACGCTTTGGAGATAAGAAGCGCCGCGCCATAGGAATGGAATTAGCAAAGTTACTAGAGGCAGGTTTTGTAATAGAAGTAATCCACACCGACCGGGTCGCAAATCCCGTCCTTGTACCCAAAAAGAATACTTGAAATACTAAGAATGTGCATCGATTACTGCGGCTTGAACAAACATTGCCCGAAAGATCCGTTTCCCTGCCGCGCATTGACCAAGTCATTGATTCGACGGCGGGGCGGAACTTCGTGTTTTCTTGATGCGTATTCCGGGTATCACCAGATCCGGATGAAGGAGTCTGACCAAAAGGCGACCTCATTCATCACCCCATTTGGCACTTACTTGCTATGTCACTATGCCCTTTGGCTTGAAAAACGCAGGTGCCACCTACCAACGTACGATGCGGCGGTGCTTGAAGGACCGGATCGGCCGGAACGTACACGCCTATGTCGACGACATCGCGGTCATGACTCGGAAAGGATCCGACTTGATCGGCGATCTCACGAAACCTTTGAGAATCTCCGTCGGTACAAGATGATGTTGAATCCGCTTAAGTGCGTCTTTGGCGTACCAGCACGGAAAACTCCTTGGCTTCATTGTCTCTAACAGGGGCATTGAAGTAAACCCGGAAAAAATCAAGGCAATTTTGTGCATAAAAAGGCCAACTTGTCTCAAAGATGTGCAACGGCTCACTGGTTGTGTCGCAGCAATCAGCGGGTTTGTTAGCCGTCTTGGCGAGAAGGCACTTCCCCTGTACAAGCTATTGAAGAAAACAGACAAGTTTGTGCGGGACGAGGCGAGCGGATGCGGCACTTCAAGGGTTGAAAGACATACTCACCTCCCCACCTATCCTAGCGGCTCCGGGAGAGTCGAGCCTATGCTCCTTTACCCGGCAGCCACCAACGAGGTCATCGGCCTCGTCATCGTGGTGGAACGACGAGGAAGAAGGTCACGAATATGGATTCCAAAGGCCGGTCTACTATATTAGCGAGGTCCTTACGGAATCCAAACAGCGCTACCCTCACTTTCGGAAGTTAGCCTACGGAGTATTCCTGGGCAGCAGGAAGGCGAGACATTACTTCCAAGAACATCCGATAGCAGATCGTGAGCAAGGCTGCGCTGTCAACAATTCTCAACAACGCCGACGCAACGGGACGCACAGCAAAATGGGGCATTGAATTATCCTCCTTCGACATCGGCTACAAAGCCGGGACCGCGGTCAAATCCCGGGTCTTGGCAGATTTCGTCGCAGATTGGACGAAGCTCCGGATGCAAATCCGGAGCCGGAACCGGAGACATGGGTTATGCACTTCGATGGATCCAAGCGAGCATCAAGGCTCGGGAGCCGGAGTCACCTCGAAGTCCCCTACCAGAGAAGAAGCTGCAGTACGTTTTGCAGATCCACTTCGAAGCTACAAACAACATGGCAGAGTACGAGGCTCTACTACACGGACTGCGCATCGCTAAGGAAATAGGGATCAAGCACATTATCTGCTGCGGAGATTCCGACCTGGTGGCACAGCAAGTAGCCGGAACCTGGAACGCCAGAAATTCCGTCATGGCGGCTTACCGAGATGAAGTTGACGAGATCGCCAAATGCTTTCTAGGATACGAAGTCAAGTACGTCCGGAGAGACGACAACGCAGCGGCAGACATGCTATCCAAGCTCGGATCCGGCAGGAAACCAATTCCGCTTGGCATTTTCCTGGAGCACCTACGGATACCCTCGGTGAAGGGCGCTAACCCGGAAAACCCAGACGTGGCAGTATCTCCGGCTAGAGAAGTGATGGCTATCATTCCGGCTTGGACGCAGCCTTTCCTGGACTACCTCATCGATCAGAAGTTGCCAGAGGACGAGGTCCTCGCGCGACAAATCATCAGACGAGCAAGATCCTACACAATTGTTCATGGACAGCTCTACAAACGAAGCGCAACAGGGGTATTTCTCAAATGCGTCTCCAATCAAGATGGCATTGAAATCCTTAGAGAGATCCATGCAGGGGATTGCGGGCATCATGCCGCTCCCAGGTCACTCGTTGCAAAAGCTTTTCGGATAGGCTTTTACTGGCTCACGGCTAAAGAAGACGCCGACAAAATAGTCAAGACCTGCTCGAGGTTGTCAGTACTACGCTACTCAACCAAACGCTCCAGCCCAAGAGCTGAAGACCATACCTATCACCTGGCCATTCGCGGTCTGGGGGCTTGATATGGTTGGTAAGTTAAAAAGATCATCTCCTGGCGGTTTTGAATACCTCTTGGTCGCTGTTGACAAATTCATCAAAGGATCGAGGCAAAGCCAGTGAGAAAAGCCGACGGTGCTACGGCACTAAAATTTGTCTGCAGCCTCGTGATGAGATTCGGCATCCCACACAGCATAATCACAGATAATGGCACAAACTTCGCTCGGGGAGAATTGAAGGATTATTGTGAGACAATGGGGATTCGATTGGACCTTGCATCTGTGGCTCACCCACAATCCAATGGTCAAGTTGAAAGGGCCAAAGGTCTAATATTATCAGGAATCAAGCCACGCCTTGAAGAACCGCTGCGACGAGCAGCTGGAGCTTGGGCTGACGAATTGGACGCCTGTCTTGTGGAGTTTGCGAACTACCCCTAACAGGTCAACAGGGTTTACCCCATTTTTCCTGGTATACGGATCCGAAGCCGTGATTCCCTCCGACATCATCCACGATTCACCGCGAGTTTCCGCCTACAATGAAGAAACAGCTGACGAGGCCAGACAGCTATCTGTGGACCTGATCGAAGAAGCTCGAAATTTAGCCGACCAGCGCTCCGCCATCTACCAGCAGAAGCTCCGACGTTATCACAGTCGTCGAGTTCGGAATCGCTCTTTCATGACGGGAGACCTGGTCCTCCGCCTTCGGCAGGTGAAAGACCATAAGTTGCAGTCCCCATGGGAAGGACCCTTCGTCGTTAGCAAAGTGCTTCATAACGGATCATACTACCTTGTTGATTTCCGGGAGCTGAGGGACAGACCTGCTAATTGGCACCGGAAACGCAAGCGCGAGGATCCGGATGACATCTACGACGAGACAGATCGCCCCGGAACATCGCACGGCTACGTCCTTTCCACACTTAGCGTATTCTTTCCGAGTTATAAACTCTATAACGGTTATACATGATCAATGAAATAAAGCTTATGGTTCACTCTTCGAGTCTTTTACCTCCTTTACTTGTTCATTTTTAGATCATGTGTGTTTTCCGACTAAAACCGCGAGCTGGATATTTCCGCCTAGGCGTGTATAAAAAGTTGTGATTTTCAAAAATCGTCCTTTAGGACGTAAGCTTAAGTTTTCTGATTAAATTGTTATCTGTTGCGAACTCGTGGATTCCTAGTAGCGATTTCCGGCACCTATGCTTGGTGGCTTGTTTCCGCGGTTGTTGACGGATTACCATTGGGTTTCGTTGCCGCTGGCGAGCGTTTCCGGCTAAGGTCTTCCGGCTCGCAGAAGGTCAAACGGGCAAGCCGGAAAACAACGAAATCAGCACTTGCTTTCCGACACAAAACGAAACATGCACATAATATTAACGGATAGCAGGATAAGTGTTTCCGCCCCATGCATAGTCGTTTCGTCCCTAGCTACTTAAGAATTTAAGTTATTACAAACCCACTTCGGGGCCAAAAGTGATGCATCAATGTTCATTGTTTCACAGGTTCTCGGAGGATTGCTCTTCATCAGAAGCCGTGTAGGCGGAGCCGTCATCTGAGCTATCGCCTGAGCCGTCGCCGTCGAAGTCGGAGCCTTCCTCGTCATGGTCGGCACTTGACCCGGAGCCTTCCTCGTCGCCTTCCTCGGCAGCCTCTTCTCCCTCTTCCTCCGGGTCGGCAAAGCCTTCGGGAATATCATGCTTGTTGTACCAGAACGAGTGGTTAACTCGTCCAGCAAACAAACGATCAAATCCCATAGCTTCCGCGAGGAGATGTCTCATGGTGGTACCCTTGGGGGCTCCGCGTGCGACGTCTGCATATTTCATGGTGGGGAAGTGCGCTTTGCAGGTGGCTAACACGAGGGCAGCAACTCCGCGAGACGAAGACTCCTGCCAATCCTTGATGAGCTCCGGCACGTTCTTCATGAGATTTGTCATGCGGTCAATAACCGTTGTCTTGGCTTTCTTCGAGGTTAAGGGACTTGGCAATTCCGCGACATGCTTCGATGAGATCCTCGATTGAGGTCCGCGCTTCATCATATGCCTCAGTCCTCTTGAGGGTTGACTCTTTGGTCCATTCGAAGCCAAGGCTTGCTGCAAAGTAAAATGGATCAGTTTCTTCCGCGGACAGAGACAATTTTGAAGAAGCCGGAGTTAGAACAATAACAAAAAGGGTACTTACGGAAGATCATCTTGTCAATGGCCTCTGCCTCCGCCTCCTGGCTCTTGTTTTTGGCCGCCAGGGTGGTCACCCTGTGATGGCTCTTCTTGAGTTTTTCAGCCAGCTCCGCCATTTCGCGGAAATGTTTCTCCGAGAGCTCCTTCTTCTCTTTGGTTTCCTTCTCGGAGGATTCTTTCAAGAAGCTCTTCAGAGTTTCATTCTCCGCCTCCAATACTTGGATCTTGGCGGATAAGGCGTCGATGGTGGGGCTTTTGTCAGTTTCTTCTGAAGACAGAAAATCCCACAAGTTATGTGTTATGATTGTCCATGCAGTACAAATTTAAGCAGCTCGGATTTCTCACCTTTCAAACGGGTCTCCAGGCGGAGCACAGCTTGTTGACTATTCTCAGCGACTCGGCGCAACCCTTCTATTTCCGTCATCTGCTCCAGCACATGAACGCGCAGGTCTTCGTGCAGCTTCCGCATGCTCTGAGATGCAAAGAGGATTTAGCCGGAAATTCAAAATTCTGGGGGCTGGCGAGGAGTTCAAAGTTTTGGATCGAGAAAATTTTAAAATTCCGTCTAAGACAATTGTTGAGAGAAGCATCGGCTAATACATGTTACACGGAAAAATGTCTGAACCAATGCTTGGGGGCTAGTGTTACCTGGCGCACCTCCTTATGCTTAGAGAAGAAGATCTTGAGATCACTCTCAAGGTCGGAGAGCTCCTTCATTTACGTGTACTGCGAGGCCCCCACACCTTCTCCATCATTTCGGAAACTTTCGCATGGCGTTGGGAAAGGGTAAGCTTTTGCGGAGACGGAGTAGGTTGAGGGTCAGCTTGGAGCGTGCGGGTAGCATGAATCGGCTGCACTTTCCGCTCATACTTGCTCGAGTGTGGGTTCGGCGAGAGGTGGCGGTTGGTTGCTCGAGGCGGAGGCGTAGATGAAGATGCGCCCTTCCCGGAACCACCGTGGCCAATCGGATCTTCAGGAAGGTCGTCGATATTAATAACGTCCTTGGGATCCGGCTTGGTGGCAGAGGAAGCCTTGGGCGGTACTTCGACTTCTGGCGTGACTGGTATCAAAGCCGGAGACGGCTTTGTCCTCTTCTTGGGGGCCTTCGGGGCTTTGGGAGGCTGGCTTCCGGAACTTCTGTCACGAAAATAAAGGAGCGTTACGATTAAGTATATGCTGATTCATGATGGCGGAATGATTTACCTTCGGAGACTTGGCACTTACCCGGAAGATCTGAAAAACTGGTGGATTTCTGGCTGAGCTCGGTTGCTCGTGTCGATGAGTTTGAGGCGCTTTTTCTCCGCCTCCGCCTTGCGAGTTGCCGCGGTGCTGAGCACGTCGCGGGCGCGTTTGGCTGAAGGACTGGAGGGGGCAGCCCTTTTCCTCTTGGATGGGCGCGATGCTTCAGGGGCTTCCGCCTTCGATGCGGCCTCCGGGTCAGTAGTGCCCGTGTGAGGAACCCGGAGGAGAGTTCCGAGATCGCCTTCCTCGAGGGCTTCGAGCTTTGTTGCAGAGCCAGTATTTAGTTAAGTTGCAGAATACAAATAAAATAACAAGTTAAGACGCGATAACATACCGCGGTGCCGGAGCCGTTGGTGTGGATGTCCTTGTTGCACACGTGAACGTGGAGATCACGCGGGATCTTGATTAACAATCGGATCCGTTTGTCGATGGCGTCGGCGGAGAGGTTGTCCTTGGACGCACGCATAGGATCGTCGCGCCCTGTGTATTGGAACATCAAGCGGTCCCTGTGTTGCAGAGGTTGGATCCGCTTGGTAAACCAGGACATGGTAAGGTCCTTCCCCGTCAGACCCTCTTCTGTCAGCTTGCAGATCCGCCTAACCATTCGAGTCAGCCGAGGCGACTCGGAGAGATGAGGACATTGCGTCCAGGCCGGATTCTCGCTGGCAGGGTTGTTCTTGAAAGGCGGCAGCACCTTCTCGTTCGGCGGGTCGGAGACGTCTTTCAGATAGAAGAAACCCCCTGACCAGTATCACGCGGATTCGTGGCGATCGGTTGGAGGGTAGACGCGGCCAGGGCGGAGCATAAAAGTGATCGATCCGCAGGTAGCCAACTCGGAAGCTTTGGGAATTTTCTCCTTTTTCACGGAGAAATAGTACTGGAATAGAGCGAGGTCAGGAGCTACCCGGAGATGACCCTCGCAGAGCGTCACATGGTTGCTGATCGCCAAGACAGAATTTGGGGAAATGTTGTGGGGCTGGAGCCCATAGGTCTTCAAGATTTCTGAAAAGAAATCAGATGGCGGGAAGGAGAATCCGCGCTCCACTAGCGCCTTCGTCACCACCATTTCTCCGTCTTCGGGAGCTGGAGTGGGGGCGCCCGGAAGTGTCCGCCAGGATCCGGGTTTAATGAAGCCCTCCGCCTCGAGGTTGGAGAGTTCTGTATCGGTGGTGGTACAGGGCCACCATTTTCCCTTAGACTCGTTGTCTCGTTGACGAGCCTTGGATTTCTTGGCCGCCTCCTCCGCTTTCTTTTCCATTCGTTCTGCGCCCGCGATGTCTTCCGGGTTAGCAGAGGTGCCCTCGATATTCTTGCCGGAACCCTTTGTGGACTCCAGCTGAACTGGGACGAGTGGGGAAGGGGCGGAGGGGATAGGCGTTGCCATGATTGGCTCGGAGGATGGAGGCGGAGTCGCAGAAGACATCTGAAGAAAAGAAGAGCGGTGGCGGAAAATGTAATGTTAGCCGGATCCATGTCATCTTCCTAAGCGTCATCTCTATCAACTACGGCGAAAGACTGAAGCTCGAGAACTCACCGTAATGGATTCCGCGGTGGTCGGAGTCGCCGGCGGCGAGGATTTCGCGCGGTGGCTCGTCGGAGTTAAGAACTCGATGAACTGCACGGTGGTGAGATCACTCCGGCGAAACTCCGGCGAGTTTTCCGGCAGACTCCGGCACGGCGGCGGAAGAGCTCGTGGGCGGCGCTTTGCTGAGAGGTGAAAGAGGGGGTGAATGGGAAGGTTAGGGTTGACGGTGGATATTTATAGGCCGCGGGGAGGAGATTCGTGCTCCGCATCCTGTGGTCGGAACGCAAGCGTCGCACCGTTGGATGTGTGACACGTGTCCAAAACCCTAAAAGGTAAAAATGGCTAAGGATAGGTTACCGCGCAAATCGCGCGAAAATGGTGCCAGAATTGGCGGAACCGTTTGAGTCTCTTAAGATTCCGGGTAAGCAACGCGAAGATAAGAAGTTCTCATTCGAAGCAGGGGGGAACCCGGAAACGTATCCAAATCGTCGATGGATGAAGTCCCGCAGAATGGGAGCATTTTCCGACTAGAGGTTGGGAAAAGAAGAAAATGTGAAATTGGAGTTCTTCAAGTTTCTCCGCGTTACTGACATTGTCGGAGACCATGATGGACTAGCAAGGCGGAAGCAGCAGGCGAAACTCGGAGAACTCTGGGGGCTACTATTGTGGGTATACTTCATGGGTGTACCATTGACAGTGCCTAGATCCGGCAAGCCCGGGTGGCCCACAGACGGTGATGAGGCATGTGGCCCATCGGGCGGCCCAGTTGCTGTTGATCATGAAGGAAGAAGTCCGGCCCAGGATCAGTAAGCCGGATCCGTACCGACATTAGGAGGAACCCGGATCCGCGGAGGCCCATGAGGAACCCGGATCCAGTACGACATATATGGAAGGCGGATCCGTGGCGTACACGGCAAGACATTGTACCATAGTTAGGCTATCTGTAATCCGGCTAGGACTCTCCATGTAAACCCTAGATCCGTGCGCCTTTATAAGCCGGATCCTGGGAGCCCTAGAGGCACAACCACAACTCATTGTAACAACGCGAAAGCGCCCAGATAATTCCAGACAAGCGGCAGTAGGCCCTGTCATCGTGCAGGTGTTCCGAAGCTGGGTAACTCGCGTACCACCGTCCCGTGTGCACTCCTCCCTATGGCCCCTACTTCTTCTCCCCCTCGTGAGGATCCCTCCTCCGAGGTACCGTCGATTAGGCAACGACACCTATTGTGACTAACCTCTTAGGACCCAACTTAGTTGGGGACCAACAATCCAAAACTTGATCAATAGGTGCTTGTTGGAGGGCATTGGAGACTTGGATACATCATGAACAATTAAGGGATCTTCATCATTTATATTATCTCAAGCCATGTCTTTTGGTTATCTTTCTTCTATCATATATTCAATGTTCATCCTTGCGGTAACATGTGCTCAACTCATTTATATTGAAAGTTACTCGCTCCTTTGCATGTGTTAGTTTTGTTCCTAACATGTGTTTGTATATGTTGTGCTTCCTACTTGCTTTTCTTGAGAAATCAAGTCTATGTATGTTGGGTTGCACACCATGTATTTGTATTTGTGTTGGAGCCTCCTTGCATCTTGTTGTATCTTATATGGCTCTTATGAGCGATTATTGGACTATCCCATTTTGGGGGAGTGATATTCCTTTGGGAATTTCATGATCCTAACAATGTGTGTACATGAGGAATATCACTTAGAATTGATATTGCAAGATTATCTAGTCTCTATGTGGTATGTCATCTTCATGAGAAATTCAAATTCTAATGTCCATTAATATCTCTAGTTGGATCTTATTTGCCTCTTGTGAAAATAAATTCCTTATCACATTATGGGGGAGTAATAAGCTTTGTGCATATTACAAGCCTAGAAAATGTGAACATTTGAGGTTGTGTCACATAGAATTGATATCGTAAATTATCTCTCTCCTATGTGGCATGTTTGCTCAAACAAGTTCCAATTTGTTTAAATGGTTTCATTGCTAATATCTTTGTGGATCTTTTTTGTGAAAGTTTTTCTTGGCATGGTTTGTTACAACATGTTCCTCAATACATTTTTGGAAAACCATGTGCTTCAAGTCATACTATTTATTGCTTTGCATGTTGGTCTGAATACTATTAATTGCTTTGCATGTTGGTATGAATACTATTAATTGCTTTGCATATTGGTATGACTAATTGAAGCTATCAAGAAACTCTCTTTGCATGATGGTTAAATCTTATCTTTTACCATATGATTTATTTGTTGTAAATGTTATCTTTCGAATACTTACAAACTACCACCAGGAAATATTTCCTAATGCCTCTTGTCCTAGGACAATTGGCAACCTATTATGAGGTAGATTTTTATTGATCATATTTACATTGGCTCTTGTGTTTAAATTGCCTTATTTATTGCCATGAATTTGTTGTGCTTTGACTCCCATGTGTTTTCCTTGCATCTTATGGATCTAGTTTGTCTATTCAAACTTTCTTTGCATTTTAGTAGATATAGGTAGCGTGATGATCATAGTTTTGTGCATTTTTGTATTCATATGAAATATCCTAGATAATGCACTAATCTTGGGGGAGCTCTTCTATATTTGTTAGAATACTTAACATCTCTTGATCATTATCAAGAATTTGGTTTTGGGAGACATAAATTTTCTTGTTGGTACTTTGTGCCATCATAAAAAGTGTCGAGGGTTTGGTTTATTTATTGAAACCTTGGTCTCTTGGGAGTTGGTTATCTCATTCCTTTGTGTTTAGGTTTAATTAGCTTCTTATAATGAGATAAGTCTTTGGAGTCAATCTTGTGTTGATTTGATTTTTTGATATAATTTGGACAACCATTGTCTCTTGATTTATTCGGTGTTTTGTCCAAATTGTATCTTCCTTTGGTTCTTGAAAGTATTGTGCATGCATATTTAATATATGTATATCTTATGGCATGTGTTACTTTCTTTGATCCAATATATAGGGTAAACTCCATCAAATCCTAATTTGGTTAAGATGTGCATGAAATTAAATTTCATATCTATATGCACATAGTATTGTGGAGTTTGTCCTATATGTTGTAGTATGTCTAACTACTTCGGACCCAATTAGTTTGGGGACCATTTTGTACTTACCTTTGTGTTAGGTACAATGGATATGCTTTGGATGCTTGTCTCACTCTTGGAAAGAAGTGGTGACTCAATGGTAACTTGAGGCAAGTTAGGATGATCAACGAACACATATCTACTACATCCACACCAATGCTACCTTGGTAACAAGTATCTTCTCATGCATACTTTTCTTGTATCCAACCTTATGGTTGCATCTTGGCATGAATCTCTTGATTTGCAAATATTATGCTTCTTGCAAAGATTTTAATGAAACCTCTTTATTGCAAATGTGAGTAATTTGAGATGAGAAAATATGTTGGGAAGCATATAAAATCATGCTCATGATTCATCTATCCCATCTATGCCTATCTAGCAATTTTATTGCATATCAATTCCTCAAGCCTCTCACATGTGCAATATCGATGAAAGTGCAAATTGAGTTATTTCTTTTAGTATCCTTGTTTGTGATACTTGTTGCCTTTCTCAAAGCATCCCAACTATCTTCTATCCCTTGTGGATATTTGTGATGTATTTTATGTGTTTATGGTTGAAGTTCATGAATGTACCATAAGATAAAATTGATCCTTTGGCCATGCTATTAAGCAAAATTCTTATTGGTATATTGCATGACTTTGTCTTGGATATCATGCTATATTTCTTGTGTATCTATTGTGTGTATGCATGTTTCTTTGTGGATAAATATCTTTGTGATATTGCTCACTTAGAGAAACTTATACACATAAGAGATGATACATCTCCATTTGATATCTTATTTATTTGGTGCGTGTTGATTGGTCATGCTAAACAATATAATTCATTGAAGACTATGATGATGCTTTTTGCTCATCCTTGTAATAGTCTTATAATATGCTTTATCATGCCTTTCACATATCCTCTTGGTTGAGCCTTTTAATATGGTGCCTCTTACTTGTTGCTCAACCATTTGTTTGTTGCAAGTGTTAAGCTTAATTTTCTATCTATGATCTATTGCAAATGTTTGTGTTTTAAATGGTAATGAGGGAGTGATGATTCCATGTTATGCATATTGTATTCAAATGCAACATTTTAATTTATACATGTACCTTGGGGAGCTTCCTCATTTATTTAAGGCACTATTTTGTAGTGATCATTAGAGTTTGATTCACTTGGTATCTTTTGTTTTGAATGATATTATGGGAGTAATGATTCCATGTTTCTGCACTTTATACTCCAATGCAAATTGTCTACTTTTGTGCACAAACCTTGGGGAGCTTCCTCATATTATTTAGAGCAATCTTCTTGATCTTATCATAATATCTATCTTTCTTTTGGTAGCTTCTTTGTGGTTCATTTGGTTGCTTGCTTCATTTGTTGAAGCTTCTTGACTTTGTTATCTTTTTGCAATATTTGATCATATCTATAGTGTGATTCCTTCCGAATATTCGTCATTGGATACGTGCATTTGATTCCACTCAAATTATGAGAAATGCACACGCTATGGAGGAACTCTCACTATATTGGCCTTCTAAATTTTTCACCCATTTCGGCAATTGGTGCCAATGGGGAAGAAGTTTGGAGGGTTTAAGGGAATTTGGTTATGTCTTTGCTTTGTTCTTAAGCATGTGCCTTTATTGCATTGCATCTTGTTGCTTTGCATAGTTGAATATTTAGAGGAAACTCCACTAGGCTTTGAATGCCAATATATGCAATGAAAGTCAAGATCATTCACACATGCATATATTATGGGGAGTTTGCTTTATATATTCAACTTGTTTGTTACTTAAATTCCTTATATAAACCCTCTCAAAGAGATTGTCATCAATTACCAAAATGGGGGAGATTGAAAGTGCATGGAGCCCCCATGTGTGGTTTTGGTAATTAATGACAATCCCTATGGACTAATGTTTAGATTGAGTTATATTTGTAGGAATTGTCCATAGGCAATGCTTGAACCATATGTTGGCTTTAAGGTTGCAAGAATAAGAAATTGATGAAGGATATCAAGTGTCAAGTATGTCTTGAAGATGAAGATGGAGTGAGCCCTCAAGTTACTTCAAGACATCAACATGATGAAGAATGAAGAAATGAAGTGCAAGTTCAAGATGAGCCAACTTGAAGAGATCATATGCTTGAAGGCAATGCTTGAACCGTATGTTGGCTTCAAGATTGCAATAAGAAGCAAATGAAGAAGATCAAGTGTCAAGTATGTCTTGAAGATGAAGATAGAGTGAGCTATCAAGGTTAACTTCAAGACATCAACGAAATGAAGTGCAAGTTCAAGATGAGCCAACTCGAAGAGATCATAAGCTTGAAGCTTGCCATGAAGAAATGATGTGCAAGTTCAAGATGAGCCATCTCGAAGAGATTCTTTGCTTGACTCTTGCCATCCATATGGTGATCATGGATATGTGAAGATGCACCGAAGAAGAAGCTCTCCCATGGTGGATTATGGGGAGCAATCCACAAGACTTCGTCAAGCAAGCACAATCAAGAAAGGCGTTCCATCTTGTTGAGGTCAAGATCGTCATCATCGAGCTCAAGTGGAATGCGCAAGTATAAGGTTTGCTCTTGATAGGGTTTCTTTCTCACCGGTCTCATAGTATAGTTGGAGACCGGTTTATAGTTTAGTTGCCGTACTATCAAGAGGGCTCTCGAGTGAGTAACTCGATCGTATCCTTCGGAGAGCTCAAACTTTTGCATCCTTGCATCATCTTTCTTGTTTGTTATTTGGATCTTTTCCATGTGGTGTTTTAGAGCTTGTGCTTACTTCCATAACAAGCTCTAGTTCATCGAAAACGGATTCCGCATGAATCACTTGTTGCGTTTTTGATATTGGAGTTTTTCTCGGTTTCTCGTATTGAGAGGTTTCACTCTAAAATACATAGAAAAACCTACCCCATTTGTTCTTAATCTTTTCACTCTTTGTGGGGTAGCTCTTGTCATCCCCTTTACAACAAAATTGGTTTCACCTAAATCCGAGTTTCCTAACTCAGCTTGTTGCGTTTTCGAGGTTGGAGGTTTTACCGGTATGTCTTTTTTAGATAGGTCAAACCTTTCATCATTTATTTATATACTACCTTACTGGACTATGATGGTTCCCTGCATGATCTTGTAGAGGTTGTTACTAGCTTCGAAACGAGCCCAAGATCATCAAAATCGGAGTCCGGATGCAAAAGTTCTTAAGGTTTTCGTACCGGGTGTTTGGGTAGAAACAGGGAGGCCGGCAGTGCCGCCGGGAGCACTCCGGCACTGCCGCCAGGACGCGTTTTTGGCCCCAATGGGCAGATTTCTTTGCCCCTATTTAAGGGGTCTTCTTCCCCAAAGTTCCCCATCTCTCCTAGCTCGTTTTGCCTCCATTGTTGACCTTCTTTGAGCTTGCTATCTTCCTCTCCCTCCAATGATTCTTGCATCCATTTGAGAGAAAGATAGAGGAGATCTAGATCTACATCTTCACCAATCAAATCCCTCTCTTTGTGAGGGGAATCCACTAGATCTAGATCTTGGAGAAATTTGGTGTTCCTCCTTCTTATTTGTTCTTCCTCTCTTATTCCCCCAATAGCTTTTGTAGCTTTGTTGGAATTTGAGAGAGAAGGACTTGAGCATCTTTGTGGTGTTCTTGCCATTGCATTTGGTGCATCGGTTTGAGTTCTCCACGGTGATTCGTGGAGGTGAAAGCAAGAAGGTTGTTACTCTTGGGTTCTTGGAACCCTAGACGGATTCTAGACCTTTGTGGTGATTTGTTGGGAGCCTCCAATTAAGTTGTGGATGTGTGCCCTAAACTTTGTGTAAGGCCCGGTTTCCGCCTCGAAGGAAATCCCTTAGTGGAACCGTGACCTAGGCCTTTGTGGCGAGGGTCACCGGAGATTTAGGTGAGGCGCCTTCGTGGCGCTCGGTGTGTGGTGTGAGTGCCGCATCTTGGGGTGAGGCCTTTGTGGCGTTGGTGTGCATCGAGCAACCACACCTCAAGGTGAGCCTCTTGTGGCGTTCGGGAGCACTAAGCCACCGCACCTCTCCAACGGAGATTAGCACTCGCAAGAGTGTGAACTTCGGGATAAATCTTCGTCTCCCGCGTGCCTCGGTTATATCTATACCCGAGCTCTTTACTTTTGCACTCTACCTTGTGATAGCCATCGTGCTTGAAGTTATATATATCTTGCTATCACATAAGTTGCTTGCATTGCTTAGAATAAGTTGTTGGTGCACATAGGTGAACCATAGTATATAGGCTTTGGGCTTGACAAAGTAAACGCTAGTTTTATTCCGCATTTGTTAAGCCCATCTCGTAAAAGTTTTAAATCGCCTATTCACCCCCCCTCTAGGCGACATCCGTGTCCTTTCAACTGTCTACATGAATAGAAGCGTCCGTAGACATCAAGCTATTTTCTGGCGCCGTTGCCGGGGAGGTAAGGTAAAAGGTATTCACATTCTCCGACTACTAAGCTATTTCCTAGCATTGTTGCCGGTGTGTGAGTGCTCGAAGCTATTTCCTTTAGATCCTGCAATTGCATCTTTTTGTTTCTTGTTTTTATTTTTCACTAGTTAGGCATAATGGAAAACAACAACAAATTTAGTGAACTTTTTAATCTTTTTCCTGAGCTAAGATATTAATGGTTTGATGCGAAAATTAAAAAACCTATGGAACCTTATCTGCATGATAGTAGCAATGTTATTAGTATGAATGCAATTACTGCTAATGCTATGGAAAAGTCTAAGCTTGGGGAAGCTAGTTCTTATGATCTTTTTAGCTTCCCATCTTTAGGGGAGAAAATTGCTCTGATAATACTTTATCTCCCATATGCGATAACTCTAATGATGCTTGTGATATTTTAAATCCACCTGCTGAAAGTATTCCTTTCAAGATACCTATGAAAATTGTTGAACTTGCTATGAACAATTGCTATTTTGGAGATGGGACTGTCCATCCTAGTGATCATTTACTCTTTATACATGAATTATGCGAGTTGTTCGAGAATGCAGGTATTTCAAAGGACCAAGTGAAGAGGAAGCTATTCTCTATATCTCTGAAGGGCGGAGCTGCGAGAATGGTATAAGATGCTTGAAGAATGGTCGATCTATTGGTTGGGAGGAAATTGTACCTCTCTTTTATTCTAAATTTTATCCTCCTCATGAAGTGCATGTTGATAGGAATTACATTTATAACTTTTATCCTCGTGATGGAGAGAGTATTTCCCAAGCATGGGGGAGATTGAAGTCACTAATGCTCAAATGTCCCATTCATGAGCTCCCCAGTAATGTTATTATTAATAATTTTTATGCAAGGCTTTCAGGACACCACAAGGACTATCTAGATGCCTGTTTGGAGGGATCTTTCACAAGCAAGGAGGTTGAAGCTAGATGGGATCTTCTTGAAAGAATTCAAAGCAATACTGAAGATTGGGAGAATGACAAAGGTAAAGAATCGGTATAAACTACGAGTATGATTGCATTAAGTCTTTCGCTCAAACTGCTGATTTTCAAGAGCTTAGTGCTAAATATGGTTTTGATCCTCAAATTATGGTCGATTGCTATAGAGCCTTTGCTTCTCATATTAGTGTTCCTAAAGAAAATTGGTACATGTATCATGAACCTTTTAAAGACGCTTGCATGGAAAATGAAATTGTTGTTAATGATTGCAATGAACATGCTCAAACTTCGAGAATGCTATTTCCTATAAGCATGTTAATTTTTGTGGAGTTCATAGACCTTGTGAAAAGAATAAAATTGAAGAAGAATATTGTATCCATCACAGGAATGAAAAAACTAGAAAGTGGTCTAGGGCTCTAGATGATCTTGGTGAAAAAGTTTGTGTCCTCTATCCTTTTATTTGTGAACTTTGCCATAGAGTGGGTCATTTTAATATTCAATGCTCCTCCAATGATAATTCGAACCTTATGAGTGCTGCAAATTTGTATTGTGGTGATGAAATCACCCCTAATTAGCATGATGAACTTACTTTATTTTTGGGGTGTGAAGAGTTATTGAGAAAAACTTCTTTGGTGGATATGAGTGCTCTTGATATTAATAGTGTCCTGCATGGGTGTCTTTCTTATTGCGTTGATAATTGCCACACAAATACTTACATACAAAATATTTTAGAAGATGACACTTTGCCAAAATATGATAGGACCGCTGTGTGTTTTGAACTTATTAATGAAAAGGAGGAATCCTCCCAAGTTTCTTCTATTGTTTCTGGAAATAAATCAGGTTATGTGGAAAAGCCTCCCTTCAAGCCTCTTCCTCTTAAAGAAGGGAACGAGGAGAAGGAAAATAAGAAGAAGAAGGAAACGAAGAAGAAGAAGAAGAAGAAGAAGAAGAAGAAGGAGATGGGGAATAAAAAGAAAGAGGTAATAGCATATCCCCGCGTGTACGAGATAACGATAGGTAACCGTAAGTATGTTGCTCCTAATGATTATTATGATAATGAATCTGAATACAATGATCTTCCTATGCCCTTTACTTATATTAGTGATTATAATTTGGAAGAGGATACTACTTTTGATACTGAAAATCTCTTTGGTACCGATTATGAAAGTAATGATGTTAGCACTATCCATGTTTCCTCAAATGATGATATTATATCTTCGGGCTTAGATAATCGTTATAGAGATGGCTATGACACAGGTTATAATTATTCTTATGAAACTTGTCATATTTATGATGGGATTGCCAAAAACCATTCCCTTAGTATGCAACTTGTTTACCATGTTCAAATTCTTGATAATGATCCTGCTCCAATTACTATTAATGAGAAGAGTTTTTCTTATGCCAAAAATAATGATACTTTCATGCATATGAACCATTATAAGAATGTTTTAAGTGATGTTTATATTGTGGATTTCATCAATGATGCTACTGAAAGTTATTATGAGAGAGGGAAACATGGTTATACGCATCTTAATAATATTAAGTTTCCCCTCTTTATGTTGAGAATCTTGAAGTTGTGCTTGTGTTGCCTTTCTATGCTTGTTGCGTTATGCTTACATGACTTGTTTATTTACAAGACTCCTTTTCATAGGAAGTGGGTTAGACTTTAAAGTGTTTATTATTTGCTTTTGATGCTCTCTTTTGCTTCAACTCTTATTTCTTGCGAGAGCATCATTAAAATTAATGAGCCCATCTTAATGGCTATAAAGAAAGCATTTCTTGGGAGATAACCCATGTTTTTTATTTTTGCTACTGTTTTGTTGTGTCTTGGAAGTTGTTACTACTGTAGCAACCTCTCCTTATCTTTTATTGCATTGTTGTGCCAAGTAAAGTCTTTGATAGTAAAGTTGATACTAGATTTGGATTTCTGCGCAGAAACAGATTTCTAGCTGCCACGAATTTGAGTAGATCTCTCTGTAGGAAACTCAGAAAAATCTGCGAAAATTCATGAGTAATACTCAGATATGTACGCAACTTTCATTCAATTTGAGCTTCTTCATGTGAGCATGTTAAGTGCCTCTAAAAAATCCGTCTTTACGGACTGTTCTGTTTTGACAGATTCTGCCTTTTATTTCGCATTGCCTCTTTTACTGTGTTTGAGTGGATTTCTTTGCTCCATTAAATTTCAGTAACCTTGGGTAATGTCCAGAAGTGTTGGGAATGATTGTGTCCTCTCTGAACATGTGAATTTTTGATTATGCACTAACCCTCTAATGAGTTTGTTTTGTGTTTGGTGTGGAGGAAGTTTTCAAGGGTCAAGAGAGGAGGATGATATAATATGATCAAGAAGAGTGAAAAGTCTAAGCTTGGGGATGCCCCCGTGGTTCATCCCTGCATATTTCAAGAAGACTCAAGCATCTAAGCTTGGGGCTGCCCAAGGCATCCCCTTCTTCATCGACAACTTATCAGGTCACCTCTAGTGAAACTATATTTTTATTCCGTCACATCTTATGTGCTTTACTTGGAGCGTCTGTATGTTTTTATTTTTGTTTGTGTTTGAATAAATTCGGATCCTAGCATTCCTTGTGTGGGAGAAAGACACGCTCCATTGTTTCATATGAACACTGGTGTTCTTAGCTATACTTTTAATGTTCATGGCGAAGGTTTAAAGCCGCTTCATTCATTGCTATTTGGTTGGAAACAGAAAATGCTTCATGTGGTAGTTGGTATATTGTCTTGAATAATTTGATACTTGGCAATTGTTTTGAGTTCTCAAGTAGATCATGTTTAAGCTCTTGCATCATGTAGTTTGAACCTATTAGTGGAGAACTACCGTAGAGCTTGTTGAAATTTGGTTTGCATGATTGGTCTCTCTAAAGTCTAGATATTTTCTGGTAAAAGTGTTTGAACAACAAGGAGACGGTGTAGAGTCTTATAATGCTTGCAATATGTTCTTATGTAAGTTTTGCTGTACCGGTTCATACTTGTGTTTGCTTCAAACAACCTTGCTAGCCAAAGCCTTGTACTGAGAGGGAATGCTTCTCGTGCATCCAAAACCTTGAGCCAAAACTTATGCCATTCGTGTCCACCATATCTACCTACTATGTGGTATTTTTCTGCCATTCCAAAGTAAATTGCTTGCGTGCTACCTTTAAAATTTCATTCGTTGTCTTTGCAATATATAGCTCATGGGAAAATAGCTTAAAAACTATTGTGGTAAAGAATATGTCGCTTATGTATCTTATTTCTTATAAGTTGCTTGTTGAGCGGTAACCATGTTTTCGGGGACGCCATCAACTCGTTACACCTTTGTTGAATATCATGTGAGTTGCTATGCATGTTCGTCTTGTCCGAAGTAAGGGTGATTTGTCATGATTAAATGGTTTGAGTATGCATATTGTTAGAGAAGAACATTGGGCCGCCAACCAAAGCCATGTATCATGGTGGAAGTTTCAGTTTGAACATTAATCCTCAATCTCTTATGAGACTATTATCTGTTGTTGAATGCTTAAGCATTAAAGAGGAGTCCATTACCTGTTTTCTATGTTGTCCCGGTATGGATGTCCTTCAGTTGAGATCTATCAAAATTGAGAAATCGAATGCGATCTATCTCCTTGGACCTTTGTACAGGTGACATAGAGGTACCCCTTTGTGACACTTGGTTGAAACATATGTAATGCAATGATAATCCATGGAAATCCGAGCTAACTAGGACAAGGTGCGAGCACTATTGGTATTCGATGCATGAGGCTTGCAACTTATAGGAGGTTTTATGCATAACACATATGAATTATTACTACCGTTGACAAAATTGTTTCCATGTTTTCAAAATAAAAAGCTCTAGCACATGAGTAATCCATGCTTCCCTCTGCGAAGGGCCTTTCTTTTACTTTATGTTGAGTCAGTTTACCTACTTCTTTCTATCTTAGAAGCAAACACTTGTGTCAACTGTGTGCATTGATTCTTACATATTTACTTATTTGCATTCATCATATTGCTTTGTGCTGACAATTATCCATGAGATATACATGTTGAAAGTTGAAAGCAACTGCTGAAACTTATATCTTCCTTTGTGTTGCTTCAAAACCTTCTATTAAGAATCTATTGCTTTACGAGTTAACTCTTATGCAAGACTTATTGATGCTTGTCTTGAAAGTACTATTCATGAAAAGGCTTTGCTATATGATTCAGTTGTTTAGTCATTATCTTTACCATTTCTTTGAATCATTTCATTCATCTCATATGCTTTACAATAGTATTGATCAAGATCATGTTTGTAGCATGTCACTTCAGAAATTATCCTTGTTATCGTTTACCTACTCGAGGGCGAGTAGGAACTAAGCTTGGGGATGCTTGATACGTCTCAAACATATCTATAATTTCTTATGTTCCATGCTAGTTTTATGACAATACCTACATGTTTTATTCATACTTTATATCATTTTGATGCATTTTTCCGGTACTAACCTATTAACAAGATGTCGAAGCGCCAGTTCATGTTTTCTGCTGTTTTTGGTTTCAGAAATCCTACACAGGAAATATTCTCGGAATTGGACGAAACAAAAGCCAAACCTTCTATTTTACCGAGACGGACCCAGAGAGCCAGAGAAGTACCGGTGGGGGGGCAAGGGGGCCCCACACCACCTGGCGGCGCGGCCAAGAGGCACTACAAGAAAAGTTCTGATAGACAACGTCTCAAAATCGTCCGCTAAGGGGTATTTTTCGTCGCCCATGGGCCTAACCCGACGATATGGGTTCTGTTGTGGAAACTGCGTCAGGCAAAGTCCAACGACGTTTTTTCGGTCCGTCGCGCTTGGGCGCCCTTCCGCCACGGAAAATCGGACCGTTGCGCAAGTGTTTCGGGAGCCCGTTGACTGCGCGACGTCATGCAACCGACACGTGGCAGACGCCGTTAACTGGCAGTTAACGGCGTTAACCGGCTGAAACCCCGTGGTAGATGGTAGGCCCACACGAGGCTTGCCACGTCTTAAGCGGGCCGGGCCAGCTGACATAGTTTGACCGGTCAACTATATAGCTGGGCTGGCCCATTAGTTACGTGGGCCGGTCCTAACCTCTAAGGTTGACTGGTCAAAACTTAAATGGGCCGGCCCATTTAACATGTGGGGTCCACCTTACAGCTATTGGGCCGGCCCAAGAAGCAAGTGGGCCGGGCCGAAACACTGGTGGGTCCCACTTTCCTGTTAAAGGGCCGGCCCATTTAGTGTGTGGGGTCCACCGTGTAGCAAGTGGGCCGGCCCAAAAACACGAGTGGGTCCCACTTTCCGGTTAAAGGGTCGGCCCATTTAGTATGTGGGGTCCACCATATAGCAAGTGGGCCGGCCCAACAAGATAGTGGGTCGGGCCAAAAACACAGTGGGTCCCACTTTCCCGTTAAAGGACCGGCCCATTTGGTGTGTGGGGTCCACCATATAGCAAGTGGGCCGGCCCAACAAGATAGTGGGCCGGGCCAAAAGCACAGTGGGTCCCACCTTCCTGTTAAAAGGCCGGCCCATTTAGTATGTGGGGTCCACCATATAGCAAGTGGGCCGGCCCAACAAGATAGTGGGCGGGCCAAAAACCCATGTGGGTCCCACCTTCTCGTTAAAGGGCCGGCCCATTTAGTATGTGGGGTCCACCATATAGCAAGTGGGCCGGCCCAACAAGATAGTGGGCGGGCCAAAAGCACATGTGGGTCCCACCTTCTCGTTAAAGGGCCGGCCCATTTACCATGTGGGACCACCATATACCAAATGGGCTGGCCCAACAAGATAGTGGGCCGGCCCAATAAGCATGTGGATCCCACTATCGTGTAACCAGGCCGGCCTACTAAAGAAGTGGGCCGGCCCGAAATGAAAGTGGGGCCCACACTACCGTAAGTGGGCCGGCCCAATCTGTTGTAGTGCCCTACTTGTTTGACTAGTCAACATGCATTAAATTTCATGAGCCTAAAATCTGATATCAATGATACACACAATTACATACACAAATAAAAAAAGTAGGAAAATTACAAGGCAATTCATGTGCCCAAATAAAAAAATTACATAGAATCATTGAGGACTTCTATTAGCATCATCAATAACACGTTGACATTTGGCAATCGCCTTGATTGAATCTTGTGTACTCTTTGTCAACATATCAGCTACAGATCTTAAAGCAGCAATACCATGTCTTTTATAAAGTACAGCCTTGAGATATTTACTGTTTGATGAAAGCAAAGGTCTAGGTTGACGGCTATGAGAAGATGCATCAGAAGAAATATCAGAAGTTTTTGTGGGCCTCACTTCTAATGAAGATTGCTTCATCAAAACTGCATTCTGATAATAATGCAAAAAGAGTTAAACGATGAACTATGCAAACATTTATTATGCAATGTAGATATAAGATAATAACAAGTTGCATAAATAAGACAATGTATGGAACTTGTACTAAGCACAAACTTACATCATAATGTTGCACAGGGTCGCTACAGATCCTTTTTTGGCGACTATCTTCTAATGATGACTGCTTCATTAAAACTGCATTCTGGTAACATTGCAAACATAGTTACAACAATTAACTATTCAAACATGTATTACGCAATGTAGAGATCAGATAACAGCATGTAGCAGAAATAAGCACAAGATAAGATAAGATGCATGTACTAAGCACATACTGGCTCGCTGCAGGTCCTTCTCTTGCGTGCACTAGTCGTGGTCAACATGCCTGTCATTTTAGGTTCAGCCATCAAGTGAAATGCTAATCCTCCTGCTCCATTGTCCTTAATCCGTGTTTAGATATCACATTTAAGACCAAGTCAGCTGGTTTCAAATAACAAAAAACTTGAGCTGCCAAATGAATAAGCCAATATTTACCAGATATCAGATTAAAACCAACTAGATGTTGCTTTGCATGAGATACGAATTTCAGACATTCAGATTTAGAGTAGGGTAATGCCAAGGTTTTCCACATAAAGTAAACTGGCATTAAGAATGACCAAATGTCAGGTTCAAATCACCTTCGCAGTTTCTCCAAGACAAGCATATCAAATAGGCAGAAACATAGTAAAGCATGAATGGCATTGCTATGGCAGGGTTCCAAGTGTTAATCTCTTGCATAAGGAACAATGCATATAGGTTATAGATAACTAGCAGGGTGGCCCGCGAATTCGCGGGGCTAGAAAATCTTTGGGTGGTAAATATTTTGTTGACACTCTATTTCATTGTTTCCTTTTTAATTTTTAATTCAGTATTAATATACATGATTAATATTTTAATCATATCTTTGAAGCCAATAATTATGATGAGTAAATATACTTTCCAGTTGTACTGTCTGGAAATATTAACTGCCCTGTTTTTTTCCTCTGATTATTTGCTTTGCTAAAATAATTATGTCCCCTATTTTTGTTTTTTTAACCAAGTACATCCTAATATGTTTTGATTCTTTAATTTGTTGACTTTTGATTATGTCGATAAAACCATACTAACTCTCATAGGATTCCTGTCTATAGTTTAAGAGACATATATAGTTTGGAGTTTAATTTTATATCAGTTAGTCTATGATACTCAATATTGAGAGCTTCCCTACTGCTCACCTTTTTGAATGTGGAGTGATTAAACTTTTGTACATGTTATAAATGCAATACTTGGGTAACTTCAATTTTCATTTTTGTTAGTCCTTTTTTGTAGAAGAGGACTCGGTTATTCTACTTTATATCCTTTCCCCCAAACTACAATAATCAATTGTGTCTCGTATTTTTCCATCTTTAGAAACATTACACAGAACGGTGATGTACCTTCATGAGCATATGACAGGCCAGATAAAAAAACGGTTGTAGACCGGCATAAGATTTTATAAAGTCATGGTAGTTACATGAGGAAGTTATTAATCAAATAAAATGAGAAATCAGAAAGTAATTTGCTTGTTCGTTCCTTCATGTTCAGAATCCTTAATGTTCTTCGATGCTTCGGCAGCTGCATCCAGCACGCGAATATGTCGGCATCACCAACCTCACCATCTTGGCCGCTTGCTCAACGACCTCCGTGTTCAGTTGCGTCCAGCACGCGCCGAGCAGAGCCTTCCACACTGTGTCATCCAGCCTTGTTGTGCTCGGGCTGAGCAGATCTGCGTCGTCATGGAGCCTCGTGGCAGGTCTAGGTCGACCGCTCGGGTGCGACGCCAACGCCGGCCTGCATGGACCTGAAGTGAGCCTCATGGTGTCTTCCAGGCCGATGTATCTACACACGAAAAGCAGATCGACGGATGAAGGTACCATAGTCCGGCCTGCACCCGGACGGTACCATCTCGGCGTAGAACTCGAGCGACTCCTTGACCCGGCCGTTCTGCGCGTAGACGCATACACGACGTCCATGTGATTGGATTGTGCCGTGCCAGCACGGCCGCGACGACGAACTCTTCCATGCATGTCGACCCCCCAGCGACCATGTCGCGGTAGACTCGCAGGGCCGAGTCGTGGGACCGGGAGCTCTCTCAGATGAAGTCCAACCACTGGCGCCCCATCTCAGCTCCAGCTTCGTTGTCTTCAAGCGCTTCTCGCCAAAATTCCGTGTCACTTGAGCTTGCTCCTGCAGTCCCTCGTCCATGCTCACCGTGTCGCCACCATTGCTGCCGTCCTAACAGACCTCGTCGGTACTGCTCCTCTTACTGGTCACCGCCGGCAACATAAAACTCTGGCAACCTTGCCAAATATGCATATCTTCAACCAATAGACCTATGCTTCATCTCTGCTTCTTCGCTAGTCAGTAAATCATGTCAGCAATCAATCTTCAACCTACTCAATAAAGTCAGCAATCAATCAAACGCATGGAGTATTAAATCTAAGTGACATTAATTTGAGCCTGAAAGTGTAATCTGCACCTCAATATTTACATGCGTTCTTATGATCTTTTTTTTTGGCTAGAAACCAAAAGAATTTGGGACGAAACTAAGGGCATCCTTCTTCTCCTAATCATACTATTTCAAAGACTCCTTCCTAGTACACCATGAAATGCCAGAAGTAGGTTCCGGACAACATACTACATGTGAGTAATACAATCGTAAGTTCTGAAGTCTATTCCTGTAGTCCTAACAGTACTTAACTAATTTTTCATGAGATTAGAGCTGATTAATTTCCGCTATGCAATTTAACATATGAAGCCTTCATAACCATTGATGTATGACTGTGTGTTGGGCTGTGGCCTCAGCAAACTTGGCCTCAATATATGCACCACATCTGTTATATGACTGCCACCATGAACACCTGCAATAGGGATCGTTCATGGCCGCTGATTTGCCGAGCATGTGCCGATTGCTAGAGACTGCACGCTGCCGTCATTTGGAGTTCTGCCGCCATGATCGCCCGCAACACAAATTGTTCTGCTCGTTTAGAAACCTTATGCACCACATCTGTTATATGACTGCCACCATGAACACCTGCAATAGGGATCGTTCATGGCCGCTGATTTGCCGAGCATGTTCCGATTGCTAGAGACTGCACGCTGCCGTCATTTGGAGTTCTGCCGCCATGACCGCCCGCAACACAAATTGGTCTGCTCGTTTAGAAACCTCCCACGGCGTGGTCCAAATATGCAATGCATGACTCCTCAGAATATTTCCTTTCTGTGTAGATCATATCGCCAGAAACAACAGGAAAAGGGTCTTCGACTGATCGGAAACAACCGAGAGGACGCCTTGGAGGCCTGCCTTGATCCATGTACTGATCAGCAGTACCATGATCTGGCAAGAACTGTTAGGCGCTCTTCTCTAATCTGAGAATTCACAGGGGGATTTTACTCAGAGATTCAAGAACGTCTTCTAAATATTCTGATCTGTATCAAAAACAACATGAGGCAGATTACTTTACCAAGAATTAGTACATCTTGCCGAGAGCCACATGAAGGGCATGACCATCCACGAAGGGACAAATCTGCTTTTCTCTCCTCTTCTCCTTGCAATTGTTGAACGCTGAAATTGTAGAATTTTCAATTGCACGCAAAGAGTAGATTTACCTACGTGGATCTCCTCTTCTCTATGGAATTCCTGAGAGTCGAAATTGTAGAAAACTCAATTCCTAGTTGCCTTTGGCTGCCGTATGCGAGCAGGTCGGGCTCGTGCCTTTGAGAAGTGCCCTTTTTTCGTTGCCTCCCTCAATCGGCGCAAGGCCATGGCGGCCATGGCGGCGGCATAGTCCCTTCAAATTAGGGTTGGTTGGTTTTTATATCTGTTTCGTAGCGTTTTCTTTTCTTTTCTTTTGTGGCTCCATTGTACGTATTGCGTACGGGATAAGAACGGGGCGCTCGTCCAGATATGGCTAGTAAATCTCCACCATTTGTCCATCCTAGTTTTAGCGTGACAAATCTTCACCGTTGGTTGGTTGTTGTTTTAATAATATAATAGA
>NC_061510.1:128719232-128757281 GCF_022539505.1 Lolium rigidum
AAATCGGGGGTCAAAAAAATCCAAGAATAGAAAGAATTTTGGTTCATAGAGGATGACATGCGGGACCCATGATCCTGCATCGTAAACGGCTCGATCGGAGAACGTTGAACGAGATGGCGCGATCGAGAAAAAAACAATGCCAGAGAGGCTGCCATCTGGGCCCTACACCCCTCGGCGGTGCGGATTTGCGTTGACTCGGCCGGCGAACCCGAGAATTCACGATGCACCACGTCCCGGGCCACCATACGCGACGTTTTGGCCGCTTTCGTCGGGCTAGGTGGCCTCAAAAACGAGAAAAAAAAGTTTTGACATGCACCACGGAGGGACCAAAATCGTCGGCCATGGTACACCAGCAACCACGGCGCGACTTCAACTTCGTCGGCCATGGCAACTTTTCTTGTAGTGAGGGGGGCGCGCCCAGCTATGGGGTGGGCCCCTCGGGACCCCTCCGACGCCACCCTTTCGCCTATATAATCCTCCAGATGCGAAAACCCTAAATAACCCGACGATATTCCACGAAGAGTTCCGTAGCTGCCGCCATCGCGAAGACAAGTTTCGGGGGACAGAAGTCTCTGTTCCGGCACGCCGCCGGGACGGGGAATTGCCCCCGGAGTCATCTCCATCGACACCACCGCCATCTTCATCGTCGTTGCTGTCTCCCATGATGAGGAGGGAGTAGTTCTCCCCCGAGGCTAAGGGCTCTACCGGTAGCTATGTGGTTCATCTCTCTCTCTCTCTCCCATGGTGTGATCTTTATGTGATCATGAGCTTTGTATCACTATTAATCTATGTGCTACTCTAGTGATGTTATTAAAGTAGTCTATTCCTCCTCCATGATGTAAAGTTGACAGTGTGTGCATCATGTAGTACTTGGCATAGGTTATGATTATAATCTCTTGTAGATTATGAAGTTGACTATTACTATGATAGTATTGATGTGATCTATTCCCCTTTCATAGCTATTGGTGACAGTGTGTATGCTATGTTAGTACTCGGTCTAAATTGCAACGGTCTATTATGCACTCTAAAGGTTACTTTAATATGAACTCCGGATGTTGTGGAGCTTGTTTACTCCGGCTTGTGGTGTGCTTTTATAGCCCTACACAATGAATGGTGTTTGTTATCCAACAAGAGAGTGTTTGAAAGTATCACAAGTGAAGAGAAGTTATTTATTTATGTGATCATTGTTGAGAGTGTCCACTAGTGAAAGTATGATCCCTAGGCCTTGTTTCTAAGCATTGAAACACCGTTTCCAACAAGTTACGTTACATGTTCGCTTGCTGCCATCTTTATTTCAGATTGCAATTACTACTTACAATCATCCATATTACTTGTATTTCACTATCTCTTCGCCGAACTAGTGCACATATACATCTGACAAGTGTATTAGGTGTGTTGGGGACACAAGAGACTTCTTGTATCTTAATTGCGGGGTTGCTTGAGAGGGATATCTTTGACCTCTACCTCCCCGAGTTCGATAAACCTTGGGTGATCCACTTAAGGGAAACTTGCTGCTGTTCTACAAACCTCTGCTCTTGGAGGCCCAACACTGTCTACAGGAATAGAAGCGTGCGTAGACATCAGGCATGGCAATGTAGAGGCCTCCGGTGATGATCTCCCCCTCCGGTAGGGTGCTGGGAAGAACTTCAGAACCCTCCCGAGCTAGGGTCTGCAATGGCGGCCGCGATGGAACTTTTCGTGGATGGAGGCTTGGGTGTTTAGGTTTTTCCCGAGATCGTGAATAAATAGGCGGAATGGCGAGGTTGGTGGAGGCCAGGGTTGCACACACCGCCCCTTGGCGCGGACCCAGGCCTGGCCGCTCCAAGGCATGATCTGGCCACCCTGCGCCTCCTCTTCGTCCCCCCTCTGGACACTGTATTTGTTACGGTAAAATATTGACTTCGGCTTTTGTTTCGTCCGATTCCGAGAATCTGTACAACTTTTTTGAAGTACAAAACAGCAGAAAATAGGGAACTGGCACTGTGGCATCTTGTTAATAGGTTAGTGCCGGAAAATGTACAAAAGTGCAACAAAGTGTAAGCAAAACATGTATGAATTGGTGTAAAACAAGCATGGAGCATCAAAAATTATAGATACGTTTGCAACGTATCAAGTAGCAATTTGCTAAAACACTTACTCCCTTGAGTTACTCAACTTCACTCCACTTCATCTCATTTAACTTTATTGCACTTTATTTTTCTTGCACTAGTTTTACTTCTTGCAGTTTAATTTCAACATTTATAGTTTACCTCTACACAAACACACACCATATCTCCTAACTTTGCATAGAAGGCCATATAAGTGGGTTATAGGGCGTTAGAGAATAGATAGTTTACCTTCATCTCCTACTGGGTTCAACACTTAAATACTTATTGAATTGTACTACGGTGATCACCTTCACTTGGGGGTTATCAATATCTCAACTATAGGCCATCCATACCGGACAACATGAACAACATACATTGAGCATCCTCTCTAACTAACTCTCACTTTTTTCTCTAACTCTTTTTTTCTTTCTTTTCTTTTCTTTTTTCACTCTTTTTTTTCACTGACTCTTTTTTCCTTTATTTCTTGTTCCACTCTCTCACTTTTTTCTCTCTTCCTATTGAGGATGCTGTTTGCTGAAACTTTCACCATGATTAGGCATGGCTTTCGTTAGCGGCCCATTCCTCTTCTCAAACATGCATGCTTACTTAGTCTTGATAACCTCCACTTATTACGCAAGAGATAACCATCAACATCACAAAATAAATGATGATCAACGTGTGGTGCAATACACTAATGGTGCAATGTGGAAAGACTTCCCCAGTAAGTGTGGTTATGGTCTAGAGCTCATTACTCATAATTAGTTAAACCCACAACATGCATAGCGGTATTTTCCTTCCAAACCTTACTTTCTTATGAGCTTTAAATTACACTAAAAGGATATCTTGAAAAGGTTGGAGGCATAACACACACATTATACTTGGAATAGCAAGTGCTATATAGGTAGGTATGATAGAAATTGGATTTGAGTTGAGCTTGGAAACAAGTCTATGCTTGTGTAAGAATTAAATTTTCGTTTGGCTAGCCAGAGGTCTAAAAGCATGCAATAGTATCCATAGAGCTATTCATTCATCATCAAACAATGATACTTAAAATTAAATATCTATGTATGCTAGTAAGAAGTAGAACTAAATAAGGCACATAGCAAATCATCACTCAATAGAGCATGTGAAACTAGAAATACCATATTAATGCATGTAAAATGCATACATGAAATTTGTCCTTTATCATATTGAATTACCACATATTTGCGACATATATGATGATAATACCATGTTTTACATTTATTTATGGGAATTTACCAATGATCCCCTTTATTTGGTTTGTAACTCTACAAAACAGGAATTCCCTATTTTGTGTATTTTTCACTTTCAGAGACCTATACGGAGTGAAATTGACATGGGATATATTTCTGGAGGGTCATTTTTCATCGGGAGAAGCATCGTGGAGCCCGAAAGCACACCTGGATGGGCCTGAGGCCCAAAATACACCAGGTGGCGCTTCAAGGGATATATTTCTCCAATGTTTTCATCATCATCACCATGATCAAGGGGGAGTAGTCCACCTCTTTTGGGCCTCAGGCCCATCCAGGGGCGCTTCCAGGTTCCAAGGTGCTTCTCACGATGAAAAAATGACGCTCCAAAAATCCCAGGTCAATTTGACTCCGTATAGGTCTCTAAAAGTGAAAAATATGCGAAACAGAGAATTCCTATTCTGCAGAGTTATAAACCAAATAAAGGGGATCATTGGTAAATCCTCATAAATCAACGTAAAACATAGTATTATCATTATATATGTTGCAAATATGTGGGAATGCAATATGATAAAGGACAAAGTTCATGTATGTATTTTACATGCATCGCTATTCAATTTTTTCTTCAGTAAATGTTTATGGAGTAGTTAAACTTCTACCCATCATGTTGGAGATAATCGACTCAATATTTTGCTCTCAAAGGAAGTTGACAATTGGATTTGATATTTTAAGATTTTGAGATATATGCCAAAGGTGAAGAACATGAAAAAGTGGTACAAAAATACTTCATACATGTTGTGATCCCCTCGCATATAAAGCCAAACATGCCTTGATCCCATTGCACAACTCCCAAAATGAGAGAAGAAATATAAAAAAGTGCAATGAGCGAGTAGACATGTACGCAATTGTGAGAAGAAATGAAAGTGACCATTCAAAATGCAAGATCCAAAGTGGATGTGTAACGTTCAAATCTTTTGGCATGATCTCATTACTAAGAAATAGATGTTCTAGGAGTTCAACAACTAAAAGTTTGTAATTTGTAGAGCGTTGATTTGAGCATGAGTGTGTAGAACTGAATAACATTATTTCTATTTATGCTTGACAACTATGTGTGCCACCACCATTGGAAAAATAAAAAAAGATAGAAAAATAAAGTGAAATAGGAGGATCACAAGTTTTCTTCCAAGAAAGATTTGAACTTTGACATGCGGCATAGAAATCCTTGTGAATCTATATACATATAGCCGAGCTTGTGATGACTTGTATAAAAATATGGGCTATCTTATTTTGAGCTAGATGAAAGCATGGGTTTATAAACCATCTTTCTCGGGGACGAGCAAGGGTTTAGCTAGGGGGTGTTGATGAGTCTGTTGCGGTCAGAAACCCACCGGTGGGCAGCGACGGGCAACACCGTAGAGCCGGGAATCTCCCAGGACTGCGGCTGGCCCTGGTCCCTCCGAGCGACGGCCCACAAAGCCTTCTGCACACACGTCCGATGCTGATGCAAGGGCGTGCCACCTGACCTATACCTGGTCGGGAAGGTGTTGGATGATGCCTCGCTTAGTTTCCTGCATGGCATACACGTAAACGTTAAATACGAGTCTCGATCGGCTCTCGGGTTGTCTCGTGAATCGGCTCAAAGAGCCGATCCACCCATGATACGTACGAGGTGTACGATCGGATGGTGGTCCTGCTTGATCAAGATAAAGCTAAAGCGACCTACTACGATTTGGGGTTTTCACCGCACAATCGGAACATCCTACTCGTGATCGAGCACGGCGGCCACACACGGTGATCGTAAACCGACCCTAGACAAGGCCTAAAAACCAACACGAAGTTGATCCTCGGAACATCCTGTCTAGGGCTAGCAAACTACACCCTACGCGCCACTTGGATCCTTCGACCCGTTTGTAAGGCCTAACAATGCGGATATTAAACTAATCCTTGAAGAACAAGGAGCAATCATAACGTATCGGATCTACTAAACAATGATCAAGCGGGGTGCCGCCCTTACACCCGTGATAGGCGTAAGGGCGGCTAGATGCCTAAGGGTTGAACGACGATAGTGTATGATACGAAGAACAATGCTAACCCTAAAACATCTATGATAACTACGTTGCTCGCCATCAAAAAGGCTTCAGTACGAGCAACGCATGAACGACGAATAAACGCGTGCTGCCTAGATCGCAAGATGCGATCTAGGCAGCATGGTGCTTACCGGAAGAAACCCTCGAGACGGGGGAGTTGGCGATGCGCCGAGATTGGTTTGTGGTGAACGTTGATTGTTGTCTATTTCATAAACCCTAGATACATATTTATAGTCCGGGGGACTTTCTAATTCAGGCGTGCACCTAACCGTGCACGGGTTAAACTCTAACTTCTAACCGACACGTATCCTACTATGGTACAGATACACGGGCAATTAGCCCAAACATGGTACACAAGGCCGATTCATGTATTCCTTCTATGTATATTCTTCAAACCCATCATCAATCGCGGCCCACTTCTGATCCGGTCGAATTCTGGTGATAACACATGCCCCCCTGGTTTTGGAAATGACATTTCCAAAATCATTACGCTTTTCCTTCGTCGGGTCATGTCGTGGCAGAGCAGAACTGCCGCAGAATCTTCCATCACTTCGCCTCGCCTCCTGGGCTTCTCTGCACGAATTGACAATTTCGGCATCACGTCCTCGAGAACCGTCACGGCATTAAATCTCCACTACACCCCCTTTATTTATCTGTGCCGAACGGTTTGCCACTTCATCCCCCTGCTCTGTTCTGTCCACCAGCGCTCAAAAAACCCTCTTCCCCTGTAGCAATGTCTTCCTCCTCGTCTTCCCCCTCAGGCCTCCCCCTCCAATCCTCGCCGAAGAGCAAGAACAAAGACGACCTCCACTCCGGGGCGAACCCCATCCCCTCCGACAAGGAGGAGAAAGGAGGAGAAGTAGGGAAGACAGAGGCCTCCCCCTCCGCCAGGCACCAGCCGAAGAAACGCTCCCGCATGTGGGCGGACAGCGAGGACGAGGATGATGACGAGGAAGGGGAAGAGGAGGAGGAGGAGGATGATTCCTCCTCTTCCGCTGGGTACCCGCCGGCGAAGCGCTTCCGCGCTTGGGCGGACAGCGAGGATGATGATGATGACGAGGAAAAAGAAGCTCCGGCCGAAGGCTGGGGCAGCAGCGACGAGGAATTCTCCGGTAGTAGCGCCGACGGCAACTCCGACGCCGACGATGATACTAGCGAGGATTAGTAATGTAGGATTAGTAGTCCCTGAGCAATCGGCTCTTCTTTTGTTCTTCCTCGCTTGAGCAATCGGCTCTTCATTGTAAAAATCCTCTCTTATTAATGAAGAAGACGTTTCCGAACCTGATTTTGCCGATTTCCTTTCGTACTGATTCTGCCGATTGTTAGTTTGACCAACGCTCAATGAGCCGATGGCAACGCATCGGCCTCTTACGATAAATTTTGAGATAGACGAGTGTAGCCACCTCCTCAAACGGTAACACCGCAAACCTTGCTCGGACTCGGATCCCCAAACTTCCAACCGAACGAGGTCCACACCGCGGCCATTGAGCGCAGCGTTAGATTTAACGGCAAAACTTCGAAATAACGCCTGGTCTCATCATTAAGCTTAGGTTTTCAGACGTTCTCCTGCCGAATCCTTCTTTTCCAAATCCCTTTTGACTTCGGGAGAACTCTAGGACCATTGCTGAATCAACCCGGAGGCCGGAGCTGATACTTCTGCAGGACAGGCACCACTTATCCACAAATTTTCTTTCGATAATCTATAGCGATGTTTGAAATCCTGCTATGTTTTACCGCAGCGACCATTCCTCAAAAAAGTTGAGATGTAGAGCCAGCCGACTTTAACCGCATCGGCTTTCTATAGCAAAGGGTCCTTCAGAGCAAGCTGCCCCTTGAGCCTCAGTCAAAGCGAGAAAAGAGGTGAGCCAGGTGCCACCATCGGCTTCCAAAGTATAATGCAGAGCCAGCCGATTTGAACAAAATGGGCTCTCCAGAGGGGAGAACCTTCAGGGTGAGCTGCCCCCCGAGCTTCTCCAGTCCAATTCTTGCGTTTTGCTGATCAGATCGGCTCATCATCTTCGGCAGGCTGATGTAACTTCCGGTGAGGATGTTTTGAATTTCTGGTGGTCTCCAAAACTCTGGACGTAACAACCTCTGAACGTGACATCAACCAAGTCGCCACCTTGGTTGCCCTTGAGCCTCTGTTTATAACAGCTGTCCTTAAGTCGATGTCCGTGCATCGGCTCTGCTTAAAAAAAAATTGAATTTTTTACGGCCGATTTATGTATCGGCCCCCATACTTCAATACCCATCATCAAAGAATATCTTGGGCTGCTGGGCATTTGAAAGACACTTCCACTTCATATCCTCGTGTTTTATCCACCTAGGTGCCCCCGAGCCGATTCTTTCAAGTAATTGAGGGTATCGGCTCTTCGGGTATTCCTTGTTGGATCAAATGCTTGAACCCGAGCGAGAATGTATGGTGAGGATAATTTTGGCCGATTGCTTGGAATCGGCCTCCATGTTGCTTGCTCGATGAAGGTTTTGCAATGTTCCTCCATAAATCCTTGGGGCCGATCACCTGGATCGGCATCGCCACGTTTGTCCATAGATGTTGCTCTTGTTACACGGTCAGACCGGTGGATAAAACCAGCCTAACCCCGTCCTTTGTCACGTCGATGCGCTCGCAGTCGTCCAAATTGATGCTCGAGAGTGGCTCTTGGCACGATGTCTCCCAAACGTTCATGCCGGCCGTTGAAATCTCGGCTGAATCATCCGCGTGGACGACTTCTACTTCATCTCCATCCCATTGTATTAGGCATTGGTGCATCGTGGATGGAATGCAACGATTGGCGTGGATCCAATCTCTCCCTAGTAGGACAGCATAGGAGCTCTTGCTTGTCGATAATAAAGAACGTCGTAGGGACGAGTTTTCCTTCCTACGGTCGGATCCACGTTCAGAACACCTTGTGCGTCGGATGCTTGGCCGTTGAAATCGCTCGGTGTCACATTGGTCTTGATCGAGATCCGAGCTGGAGCGTCCCAACCGACGTAGCATGGAGTATGGCATAATGTTAACTGCCGCTCCGGTGTCCACCAACATCTTGTTGACATGCTGCCCATTGATGTAACCTCGCAAGTACAGGGCCTTCAGATGCCTGTAGCTTCTCTCTCGTGGCTTCTCAAAGATGACCGACCAGTGGGCCGCAGATCAAGTTGTGCCACAGGTGCTTCGTCTAATCTGGAGCACTAAACTCCGTTGGAAGGATGAAGACCATGTTTGTGCCAGTCGATGTCTCATCATCGGCTTTCTTTTGTCTGGGGCGCCACTCTTTCCTTTGTGGCCGACCTTCTTCGTCCAGGGTTCGCTGAATTTTAGCGGCTAGATCAGGCCGCGCCTTCCTCAACGTGTGCAAGTATAACCTTTCAGCTTCCTCCAACCCACGTAGACGCTGAACCCTCCATTTTTGGGAACGGCTGAGCCCATCAGGGCACCACCTTGGCCGATGATACTTGTCTTCTTCTTCATCATCGTCCTCTAGTTCCTCGAGATCTTCCACCCGAGCGGACTCAGCATGCTTGTTCCGAGGCGGGAGAGGCCCTAGACGCTTGAACACGGACACGTTAGCTGCATCCTTCTTCTTTTGTTTACATTACGGCGGTTGCCGATTGTAGGCAATCGGCTCATTCTCGAATCCCGGCGGTGTGCGAAGAAGGGGCGGTCCCGGTGCCTATCCACGTCGTCTTGCTCCCTCGACTTTTCCTTGGCGTGGCGCTCATATCGCTCCTCATCGTGATCATGCCGACGACGTCTCTCGTCGTCCCTAGCCGGACGATCTTTTTCATCATCGTCGTTGTATCGCCGGCGTTGGTCGTATTGACCCACATACTTATTGAGGAGGTGGTCAGAGAGAGGTCGCTGATATCTTACGTTCCTCACTTCTCCCTCTGTGATGTAGCGCTTGCCATCGTGGCGGAGCCGATCGCGTGGAGCGGCTTCCTCTGTGTCCTTGCTATGAGAGCAGCTGCCCTCATCTCCGTCCTTACCGAGTGGTGCCCGAGGTCCTACCATGTTGATATTGTACGAGAAATCCGGCTGGCACCCTCCATGGTAAGTATACTCCACCATGTTAACGGCGGGGAAGGGGTGTGTGTCGACCTTCATGGCGTCTCGGCTGAAAATTAGCCGTCCTTGTTCTATCGCCATTTGGACCTGTTGACGCCACACCCTGCGATCGTTGGTGGCGTGGGTGAACGTGTTATGCCATTTGCAGTATGGCTTTCCGTTCAGCTCTTGCACCGTGGGGATCTTGTGGCCTTCGGATAACTTTAGCTGCTTCTCCTTGAGTAAGAGGTCGAAAATCTGCTCAGCTTTGGTCACGTCGAAGTCAAACCCTTTTGGAGGACCTTGTGGCTTAACCCACTTATAGGACACGGGGCTTGCCCCCCGAGTCCATTCAGCCACTGCTACCTCTTGATCTCCCGCAGCACCTTCATCTTCATCTGCCTCAACCAGGACCACCGCACGCTTGAATTTATTTGGTAAACATCTGGGTGGCGCTGTTCATACGGCTGACGACTACGCATCATGTGCGCCGGTGAAGGGTAGTACGCTTGGGGAGGCCACGTCCTTGATCGATGATGAGAGACCCACCACCGCCAACTCGATCGCTTCTTTTTCACTTACATGAACCGAATAGCATCGGTTCCTAACGGTCTCGAAGCGGCTGGACGTATTCCGCTACTTGTTTCCCAGCGCTTCGTCGTACTTGTGCTAGATCGGCAATGCCAGCCTCGGAAGCCTCGAGTGATACCGCACGTGGAACTGTTCTTCCAAGCTGCTTCCAAGTCCGGATTGAGTTTGGTGGCAGCGATGCGTACCACCCGAAAGCTGATCTCGTGAGGGATCGTGCGAAGAACCTCACACGCAGCTCGTCCGATGCTTCGAGATCGTGCCCGACTGTGCCAAGTATCGGCTCACATGCTCGATGGAGCTGGAACCATCTGATCCATTAAACTTTGTGAAGTCAGGGAGCCGATATTTGGGTGGTAGCGGGATCAATTCGTACTCGTTGGGGTAAGGCTTGGAATAGCCGATTGTCCTCCTTTTCGGCATCATGCTGAACTGGTCTTTCAGAATTGTACAAATCTGATCCGCGGTGATGGCTGAAGGCGTCGAACCCTGAAGATTCGCCGGGGTGGCATACCTAGCCAGCCATGCTTGCTTTTCCAGCTCCGAGCCAACTGCGGGAGCTGAGCTCCGGAGGTTTGTCGGAGTGGCGTTCTTAGCTAGCCACGTCCGCTTCTCAAGATCCGTTCCCGACGTTCCTCCTGCTTGTTCCGGAAGTCCCCGTTGTTGCGGCCTGGTTCGAGAGTGCCCGGCCTCTGCGGTCCGGCACGTATGCGCACGTGTATCCGTGGGGGATCTCCTTGGGCGCCTCATGTAAGAATTGGTAGTCACTGGGGTCACCACCAATCTTGTAGACGACGTATGCCGATGAATTTGGCACCTCTGGTGCTGCCAACGCGAACGGCAGTGGCGGACGGGACTGGAGTGGCATCTCTCCTTGGTAAGTCCCCAGAGCTGGTCCTGAGGGAGAATACTGTTGGCTCATGATTTCCTGGATCACACGCAGAGCGACACGCTCCAAAGTGTTCACCAGGATCTCAGAATGGCGGTGCAGCGAATGAGCCACCATGAAGTTGATCTCCTGACGCAGCGACACTGGTGCGCTCTTCGACGGGGAGGACAGGTCCACTCCATCGAGCGCGCCTTCAGGTGAGAACCCTTTCCACCCGATGCCATGGGAGCGGGTTACGTGGAAAGAGCCGATGAGGTCGGCTTCGAGGACTCGCTTGATCTCGTCATGCTTCTTCTTGAGCTCCTCGGTCGGATCCTCGTACTTGACCGGAGTGCCTTCCGCCATCTCGGATGTAGATGGCGATGCGGTGGATGTCGAAGATGGTCCCACCGGGCGTGCCGGAATGTGTTGCGGTCAGAAACCCTCCGGCGGGCAGCGACGGGCAACACCGTAGAGCCGGGAATCTCCCCAGGACTGCGGCTGGCCCTGGTCCCTCCGAGCGACGGCCCGCAAAGCCTTCTGCACACACGTCCGATGCTGATGCAAGGGCGTGCCACCTGACCTATACCTGGTCAGGAAGGTGTTGGATGATGCCTCGCTTAGTTTCCTGCATGGCATACACGTAAACGTTAAATACGAGCCTTGATCGGCTCTCAGGTTGTCCTGTGAATCGGCTCAAAGAGCCGATCCACCCATGATACGTACGAGGTGTACGATCGGATGGTGGTCCTTCTTGATCAAGATAAAGCTAAAGCGACCTACTACGATTTGGGGTTTTCACCGCACAATCGGAACATCCTACTCGTGATCGAGCACGGCGGCCACGCACGGTGATCGTAAACCGACCCTAGACAAGGCCTAAAAACCAACACGAAGTTGATCCTCGGAACATCCTGTCCGGGGCTAGCAAACTACACCCTACGCGCCACCTGGATCCTTCGACCCATTTGTAAGGCCTAACAATGCAGATATTAAACTAATCCTTGAAGAACAAGGAGCAATCATAACGGATCGGATCTACTAAACAATGATCAAGCGGGGTGCCGCCCTTACACCCGTGATAGGCGTAAGGGCGGCTAGATTCCTAAGGGTTGCACGACGATAGCGTATGATACGAAGAACAATGCTAACCCTAAAACATCTATGATAACTACGTTGCTCGCCATCAAAAAGGCTTCAGTACGAGCAACGCATGAACGACGAATAAACGCGTGCTGCCTAGATCGCAAGATGCGATCTAGGCAGCATGGTGCTTACCCGGAAGAAACCCTCGAGACGGGGGAGTTGGCGATGCGCCGAGATTGGTTTGTGGTGAACGTTGATTGTTGTCTATTTCATAAACCCTAGATACATATTTATAGTCCGGGGACTTTCTAATTCAGGCGTGCACCTAACCGTGCACGGGTTAAACTCTAACTTCTAGCCGACACGTATCCTACTATGGTACAGATACACGGGCAATTAGCCCAAACTTGGTACACAAGGCCGATTCATGTATTCCTTCTATGTATATTCTTCAAACCCATCTTCAATCGCGGCCCACTTCTGATCCGGTCGAATTCTGGTGATAACAGAGTCCAAAAAGAAAAATAGTTTTCATTAAATAAACATATACTTTTTGTCTCATTACATGCTCAATCTAGCTTTAACTCTGTCCTAAGTGCATGATTACGAGTATTGAGTCATTTTCATGAGAAATTTATACAACTCGTAGTTTTATTAGGATTTTATCATTTTTACTTGTCTTTGATGTGAGTGTAAGTGTTTTGAACCTTTATGGATAAAGGACGAAGAAAGGGGCCAAGAGGATGCAATATGGACGAGTCACAAGCACCATGACTTAGCCATTTCAAGGGCGGAAGGAACCCAAGAACCCAATTTTTCCATCACAAGATAATAAAGATTCAATACCATGGTGTTGTATCCCTCGTCCATACGAATCCAATGATCCGGTGAACACCTAAATCAGAGTTCGTATGAAGAAATGTCACCCAAATTACTGCAAAATACTTAGAACTTAATGACGAGCGGTACGTTCATCCATGACCATACAGATGACCGTACACGCATTTTGGGTCATGAAAATGTCTTAAACTGATGCGTTTCACCCCGGATTTCGTCCCCGTTTGTTTTTGGACTGTCCTTAGGTGTTAAGGTCGATCAGGGGAGCATTAAAGCCCCTCCTAGGCCTATTAAAGGAAGGGACAACCTCTACATGATCCACTCTCATACACATCTCCACACGGCGGAGCCTGCCACCTTGACACCTTCATAGTTCATCAACACCATCACCATATACACATAAGAGGAAGAGGAGGAGAAGGAGAACACCGCTGGGCGTCGGCCATCATCACCATCTCCATCAATGCCCTCATCTCTCCATAGTTTGTGTATTTCTAAGGTTGAGCATGGTTGTGATCTCAATAATATAGTCATCATCTAGTGCGCTAAGTTAGAATGTGTTGTAATCTCTATTCATGCACATGAGTTACAAAGATGAGTTCATGCGATCCTTTGGTCCAAAAGGCAAGGATCAAGGAGCATAACAAGGAAAGGCCAGTGGCCAAAAAGGTGGAGGCACTTGTCTATCAAACTCTCAAAATCATCATCAATATTCAGGTGGTCACGGAGCACACCCTGCATGATTTGGCCCGTCAGTTTGAGACTAGCTAGGGTTCCTGCTCAGGTCATCGAGGCTCTGAGAGCATTTTCAAGCTCGTGGATCTAATTTCTCGGGATGGTGCAAGTGTCCTAAATGTCGAAGGATAAGTAGGAAAAGTAGCTAGAGTCGGGATTCAGAGTCGGATCGATTTTCGTCAGGCGGAATCGAGTCGTAGTATCGAATCGTAGAATCTGGGATCCTACCATACTTACTCAGAGAAGATCTTTTTATCACACAGAAAGTTTGTGTAATAGTATAATGGAGATAAAACTTATAATACATAAAGTTTCTAGCAATAATAATCTAGCGATAGATCATTTGAGATTTGGTAGGTAAATAAAGGGTAGAAAAGCTAGTGAAAAGGGCTCGGGATGTTTACGTAGTATCCTTGTATGGTTTTGCGGATGGGAAAATAGTGAGTTAGTAGAATCGGAAAAATCCATAAAAGGGATCGAGATTCTACATTATTCTAAAGGATTCTATGATTTGGATCAGGACTCAACATGGATTCTACGCGATTGGGATTCATAGTGGGATTTAGATCGATACTGTGATGTAAGATCGTCAAATCGTAGGATTCCGGTAGTAGGATCGGGATTCTGAATACCTTAAAGTAGGGGATCAATGCATGAAGTCACTGGGTGTGTCCCCAGTCGCAGAGTACTACATGTTTCTATGTTAGATCAAATCCCTAGTTTTAGTTGTTACTTTGAGATCCTTTAGATCATTTTCCTCTATGTAAAAGACCTTGCTATAGGGCCCCACAAGAACAAAACACCGGCTCTTCTCTTCAAGCTTGATATCCGGGAAGCGTTTGATTTGCATGGGATGGGACTACATTCTCGACCTTCTCCAAAAACATGTTTCCCTAGTTGATTCCAGAATTGGATATGTGTGTTGCTCACCGCTTCATCGTCCCGTATGCTCCTTAATGGGGTGGCCAACCTCCCCATCATGCATGGTCCTGGATTGTGAGAAGGGGGTCCTCTCTCGCCGCTCATCGTGCTTGCTATCGACCCACTCTCACAAATTCTCTAGGTTGCTACCAAACATGGCCTTCTCCACAACATTAGAAGACGTGGATCCTTCTTGAGGACAACTCTTTATGCGGATGATGTGGCCCTCTTTGTGGCCCCACTCCAGCAAGGCATACGAAACCTTGCATCCATTCTCCATGGCTTTGGTGAAGTCACCCATCTATGCACGAACTTCCAAAAGAGCCAGGTGGTGCCTATCTGTTGCGGTGACATTGACCTTGATGTTGTGCTTTGTGGCATCCCGGTTGAGAGGGCTTATTTTCCCCTAAGTACATTGGTTTGACCCTCTCGGTGAGGTGGCCTCGAAGAGAGATTTCCAACACCTTTAGGATAAGATGGCTGGGAAAATCGAAATTTGGAATGGTTAACACCATGGTGGGCCGCACCGCTCTTGTCAAGTTAATTTGCTATGTTGAATAAAATCAATCATTAAATTGAGAAAGAAAACTAGTAACAGTGACTATAGAGGGACCATATTTCAATAGAAATCACTGAGTTAGTTTGTTGTGTTGAATAACAATCATTAACTTGAGAAAGAAAAGTACTAGTAATAGTGACTGTATATGGACCGTATATCTCAATTTTTTCAGACTGAAAAGTATACTGGCTGCATGATGAAATTTGAGAGAACATGCAAAAGAGCTTATATAGTACTGAAAGTAATACTACCATCTTCACGTTGGAATTATACTAAATATTATGGTTCCCCCTCTCGGCCACTTGGAAGAGACGCCGAGAGAGGAGAGGGGGTTCCACAACAATGGATATCACTGTCCAAATCTAGTAACGCGAAAAGAAACCTGAATTCAATAACAAATTGTCCAATCCAGTTGCGTCATAACCACTAGGTAGCGCTGTAGAATTCAATAACAAAGTTTCTTACAATCTTGTAAACTTTCTTCTTAATTAATCTAATAGGGAAAGGCTTTTTAGCTCGTTTAAAAAAATCCATCCTCCTCGTATAATACTTTATACCGTATTTCTATTATTTTTTGTACATAAAAACTCCATTTAAACTCCAAATGGAAATATAATATTTTAGGACCTCTTTGATTTGTAGGATTTGAAAAATGCATGAACATAGGATTGCAATGTTATACCTCCAATCATATATGATTTCATGTGCACCAACATTTGTTTAATTTCATGACATGAAAAGAAAATGATTCTAAAAAGGAGTGGATGTTACATTTCCTACAATCCTATAGGATTCAATCCTACAAATTAAACAACAACAATATGAAAGATTCTAAATGATTTGGATCTTCCAAATTTCCTACGCAAAATCCTTTGAATACCAGTCAATAACTTTTCAAGCCTGCAATTTCTAGATTTTAAAATTGGAAATCAACTAATTTTAAGAACCAAAATGAACCAAATACACATGTATGTTAGGAGTGCTGCCCTAGAGGTTGCACTATCTGAGTCGTATCTATATTATAAGCCGTCCATGTATAAACTGTTGCAGCTGTAGCCTGATGTGATCCGAATATGGAACTTTGTGCTTAATTAGTTTATACAATGTATGCCTTTGTTATTTGAGGTTGTGTTGGAGACACTACCGAGACTAACGTGTGAAGTCGGCTAAACGACTATGTTCCACCTATCATGGGGCATATGTTGGGGAGATCGCTACACAAAAAATTAAAATACCGCACCAACACTAAGATCATATGCGAAGAGAGAAAGGCAACAGATCATACCCTCGTTGATCAATCTAGCGAAACTTGTAGATGACGATATGTATGTAAATGTGAGTCGATCCTCTCAACTAGACTCGTCTAGTCGCCAGGAGACCCATCTCCACCAACCCTGATTGAAACCACGATCCCCGAACCGAGCCCTCACCATCGATATGCCGAAGCCGCCGCCAATCACCAGCAAACTGTCACACTTGCAAGGAACCGTGTATGGCCTCCAAGCCACGCGCGAGGCCGGCATCGGGCGTAGCCTCCGGGATCGGCAAGGGAATGGAGAGAGAGAGAGAGAGATGCGAAGAAGAGGCTGCAGGGGTTAGGGTTTTCCCCTCTCGGCCACCAAGAGGAGACGACGAGAGAGGAGAGGGGGTTCCACAACGATGGATATCACTCACGGCCCAAATCCAGTAACGGCGAAAAGAAACCTGAATTCAATAACAAACTATCCAATCCAGGTGCGGCGGAACCACAAGGTAGCGCTGTAGAATTCTTTCTCGACGGCTGGTACCTAGGAAGGGATACTCGTACCCACCGCCGCCGCCAGCAACAATACTGGCACAGTCAGCATAACAACCGGGCCGAGAAGTCAGTGGTGGACTGCATCGCCCCATCCCCGCATCCGCCTCTTGCCATCCCACTATAAGTAGACCACCGGAGATGCGGCCTCCCCTGAGTTCCCAACAAGTCGTCAGCTGAGCCACAGATTCCAGCGAGAGACCCCCAGGCAAGCAGCGAGATAGCGCGACCAGTCTCCAGCGCAGCGCGCCTCTCCTCCCATGGCGTCGGGTCAACAGGCCTTACAGGTGCGCCACCATTCCACCCTTCCTAGCTAGCTCTCCCGTCAGACGGAGGCGGCAGGCAACCGTCAGATTCACTCGCTAATGTAACATTTCGGACGCCGTCTTCCTGAATCTGCAGACCTTCGTGCTGAGGGTGTCCATCCACTGCCATGGCTGCAAGAAGAAGGTCCGCAAGGTGCTCAAGGCCATCGAAGGTACCGTCACACTCTGATTCCTCTCCTTTACGTCGCATTTCCGTGTGGTTTTGGGCTTAGATTAATGGAGCGGTCGTCGTTTTTGGTTGTTCAGGCGTGAACGAGGTGAAGGTGGACGCGCAGCAGCACAAGGTGACGGTGACCGGCACCGTGGACGCCCAGACGCTCATCCAGCGGCTGCAGAAGTCGGGCAAGCAGGCCCTGCACTGGCAGAACCTGCACGCCTCGCCTGCCAAGGACCCCGAGCCTGCGCCCGCCGCGACCAAGGCCCCGGCACCGGCGCCTGCCGCTGAGGACGGCGGCAAGAATGACGCTCCGGCGGACAAGAAGCCGGAGGAGCCGGTGAAGGAGCCGCAGGCCGAGAGCGCGGAGAAAAAGCCGGAGCAGGAGGCGGCAGTCTCGGAGAAAAAGATTGAAGCAGAGGACAAGAAAACCGAGTCAGAGAAGACGGCTGAGAAAGAGGAGGCGAAACCAAGCGACGAGCCAAAGAAGGGCGGCGGCGAGAGCGAGTCCGCCGAGCCCGCGAAGGAAAAGGCCACCGAGCCGGCCAAGGAAGCCGCCGCGGCTCCGGCGAAGGAGGCCAGCAATGGCGAGAGCGAGGCCAAGGAGAAGAAGCAGAGCAAACCCAAGGAGGTCGCCGCCGCCACGACCGACAGGTCCCTGCCTCCTCGGCACCCGCACCAGGAGTACAGCCCCTACTACGCTCCGCAGCCGGTGATGAGCTACCACATGGCGCAGCCGAAAGCGAGCGTCTCCTACTACGCGCCGCAGCCGGAGCAGGGGTACTCCATGCAGCAGCAACCACCGCAGCCGCAGCACGGGTACTCCTCGTCGATGAACATGATGCCACCGCCGCAGGAGGCGTACTCGCAGCAGGGTCAGCCAATGCAGCAGTGGTCGCCGTCGTACCTGTACATGCCGTACCCGCACGCGTCGCCCGAGTCCTACTACCAGGACTACTACAGCCCGCCGGGGACGCACGCGCCGGCGCCCCCGCTGCCGCTCCAGGACTCGTACCGCCTCTTCGACGACGAGAACCCAAACTCCTGCAGCGTCATGTGATGTGATCGAAACGGCCGGCCGCCGGCGGGGAAGTAGCTGAGGAGGCGTGAGGCCGGCGGCTTCGCGGTAACAGATCGGGACCTCTCTGGTTGTAGGTAGAGTAGCTTGTTACTCTCTTCGATCGCTCGGGAGGTCAAAGCTCTCCCTGACCAATCCTTTTTTTTTTCCTTCTTCTTTAATTTCCTTTTATCATTATTAGTAGTATATTACTGTTCTATAAATGGAGCATGTAATTTTAATGAGAATATGAGACACGCCTTTACCTGTAGCTTCAACGAGATCTTCCCTACTATTAGCCAAAGAATCTTCTCTAGAGAAATTAAGAAAGGTCGTTGTACCCTAATCATATCATAGAGGATATCCCTCTTGATTCTTCAACGCAAGTTCACAAACCACAACACAGGAATTACGCGCGAAACAAGCCATTCCCGCTAGAACGCCATCGAAATTTCCGCGTTCCAACCAAAGGAAAAGCTAAGCTGGCGCTAAGCGTCAACTCTTAGGTGCTAAGCCATGATATTACATGGGACCTCACCGAAGCCAGTAGTCCATAGATTTACTCTCTAGATAACTCTCAGCTGGTTGGCTCCTGGCCATAATGTAATCGATATAAGGCCTAATCATGCATGCTTCTTTCTAGCCAGTGATGATGTTAGCACGATAATGGTTTCAATAATTTAGTGTGACAGATAGCTCAGCAAACTGAGCTTTTAGCTGGAGCTTTGGGGGGTGATGCCAAGCTGGCCGGTTTGTCTCAAGGCTTTTAAAATACATTTGTCTTCGAAAAAGAAGGGCTTTTGAATATGAGCGAGGGGTTGTGCTCGTCCACATGTTAATGATTTGCCCTTGGTTGCTCAGCCCAGGCTATGTGATTTTTTACGATTTACATAGTACCTCCCTATCAGTGAACAAGGTTTATATTCGGAGTTGTGTTATGGAGCATGGGAGCATATGCTCTCTTCATTTTAAAATGCATTTTACACGTATTTTAATATTTTGAAAAATTAGAAACAAAAAATTTGCATGTATATCTTCAGGTGCTACATGCTCACAAAGTCGTTTCAGGAAAAATCGACTTATCATGTTACGTGTGTAAAAAGAAAAAATTCAGTGATGAGAATAAGGCTGTTCACAAGATAAATTATCTCTTTTTTATATAGACCACACAAAAATCGTGAAACTTGGCGAACGCACATACATTATGGAGATGTACATGTAGAATTTTTTGTAAGATTTTTTCGACACTTTCAAATATATTTTTTTGGTAGTCGGAGCATATGCACCTTGGAGCCGAATTGAATTTCTGATTTATATTATATTGTTAAAAAGGCTAAACCACATAGGTTTGATTAAGTTTTTTAAATCATTATCGAGAGGAGATTTGGTGCACCTGAGCATCAGTGCTCCTTGATTTTAAAAATTGTATATTTTCTATTTCAAAAAATCATAAATTTTATTTCATGAATACATATACATGTCATGAATATTGGTGCGAAAATCTGAGTTTTTTCTCAGAAATTTGTTTTTTGTATAGCTCAAAATACGGCATATTTTGCCCTAAATTTCTTTGTACTTTTGGAAAGTATATATGTAAGCACGTATTTAATTTCAGATTTTTTGGAGTCTCACTGATTTTTTATATAAAATCGGGAGCACCGGTGCTCATGTGTCAAAAGCACATTCCGATCATTATCGTACAAACTATAAAATCAATAACATTACCTACATGATGAACTATAGTTTCAAATAATCCTATTGAATATCTTCCTGATATGTTTTTCTAAAGTTTGATTGAAGTTTCTTTTGCTTGACTTTAGAAAAATATAAACCTTATTTATTAAAAGCAGAGGGAGTTTGACAATATTATGATCACCAAGCTAGCTAACCTGATTTATTTATTTTCGTATTATTAAAATAAGCTGGCCTGATTTCAATATTGTGGGTTGATGAGCATAATGGGGGAGTGGTGCTCAAATAAGTATCCAGGGCATGGAAGGTAGTGGGCCTCAGACTGTACCAGATACCAGTAGTATATTCTAGTATGTCAGCAGAAGATGCTAATAAAATAGTCTATCATAAACTGATGCTTTTGGGTACTTGTTAATTGTCCATTGGGGATTAGGACAATGTCAGGGTTGGATGGATGGAGCCATGGAGGTAGGGCAGGTCTCCACCGGGAGGGGTCGATGTGCTTTGGTACGTGGATCAGATCAGGTCAGGCTAGGGCATGTGTTTGTTGGTTTGCTCGTGTCAATGACTCAGAAAGCCAGCGTCCCGACTTGGCCGCCCTTGGCTCCTGCATGTTGGCCATGTGTAAACTCGTGTGTTTTCTTTCTTTTCGTTCAAGAAGAAGAAGACAACAACTCCGCTTGATCACTACCACACTATTCAATTCAGTTCAAGTGAATTCAACACCGGACAGTGGGGGTTGTTCGTTCTGAGTAACTAGCCTCTTGTTGTAGGTAGGAGATAAATCGTCGTTCTTCTTTCGAGTATGCATGCATGGGTTAACAAGTCAAATATATTCTTGGTTGTCTTGAAAATTCTTGGTTTGGTTGGTTGTGTACTTAATTTCTCTGTGCAGGCGATGAGGGTGCTACTGCTGAAGAATAGGTCATATGTACCTGAAAACTGCTTTCCCTTTCTGCACCACTGACGCGGCACATGGCATGCCAAGCGCCCAACAGCGAAAGCTTCCTCAAATTTCGCTACTAGCTCTGATTGAGGTTTTTTCTTTTCTGAACGAAGAACACCAAAATGCGGCAATGTGCTGCGCGCGCGAAATGTCAGTGGCATCCATCAGGATGATGCTCGCCGCGCCATCTAATGGCGCCAAGGGCGGGAACTATAGCTGCGTGAATAATGCCCAGACAACGGTTCAGGCAGCGAAAGATCGGCCGTCCGTCGCCAAAGCTTGAGGCAATGAGGCTCGTTGCCATCTCGATTCCGGGACGCGGCCAAGTGCCAATCCTAGCGCTGGTCCACCGGATCCGTCCCATTTTTGTTGCACATCACTGCCTGGCCACCAGCAGCGCAGTGTTCCTCCGGCTGTCACTGCCGCTGAGCGTGAGCCTAATTCTGGGTGCAGAGAGGGAGGAAGTGGGCGCGGGACAAGGATATGACATTGGTTGGCGCAATTGCCCGCCACCACCGATGTTGGATGGTGTTATCTCTCCAAAGTTTTACACGGTGGCTCTGAATATCTCGGCTCTTCCAGGTTTTTCACGCGCCTACTCGATCTCAAGGTCGTAGCCATGGAGGCGTGGAGGACAACCGGGTGTGGGCAGCACAGCAAAACTTGGATTTGGTGGCTATGGTACGTGTCACCGCGTCAGATTCCTCGGGAGGACGAACAGGGCCGCCCATGCCCATGTGGTACGCGGGCCCAAGCGCAAACGGGCCCGGCACCGGCAAGCTCAGGTCAAATCCGCTCCCCAAGAAAGCTCGAAAAGAGGAGGCTGAGCCCCTACTGTAGTGGCAAAGAAGATCTTTGGAAGCAATGGCGTTCCTTTTCTCCCTTTCTCCATGGCTCGCATGATGGCAACCACCACCACATGCTCCACCCTTTCGACGAGTCATGGCTTGCGCCTCTCGTGCGTCCGCCAAGCATCTGGGTTCTTGGTCGCCATGATAGAGTAGACGAGAAGATTATAGATACAACAGCCGCGTAATCATAGCACAGGGGATTAGCGGTTTGGCACCGTCTAACGACCTAGCTAGGTTCCCGCCATGGCTGTTAGTTGGCGCGCGCTTTTTCCCGGAGATCCGTGGCCGTCCAATCCAACCACCGGAAATAGCCAGTTTGGAGTGAGGAATCTCCAGATCTCCCTAGCTGCCTGCGTTTCTCGGTGAAAGCAAGCATAGGGCATTTGGATCTTCTGGCAACCACAAATGATGTTCACGTGATAATACCTTACTTGCCTGGAGCAATTAGCAAACGGAGCAATCTCCTCACACCTTTCATGATTTTCTTGTCACCCAGAAGATTCACGATTTCGGATATCCAGCATGAGTTATCTGCTTGCGCCAAACAACGTACTAGAGAGAGAGAGTCCGGACTGACCAGTACAGGATGAAAAGCTACAGCTGAACCGACGCGAAAGGCACATTACAGTTTTGGAACGTACCGTTCGACTCCACTGCCAGCTGACGAGGAGAAGATGAAACAAGAGATTGATCGGCCAGCATGATTTGCCATGTACTTAGCCCAATGTGCTCCATATACTTACCTTTCTGCACCAGCTTTTTAATTGTACTACTAACTAAAGCGAAGATCACTAGGTCGTTCGCAGCGCTCCGGCCCCGATCGAAACCTCGCGATCGATCTGCTGCTAGAAAGGAACGAAAGGAAACAAAGCCGTGGCATCCCTGTCGGAGGCGCCGCGCACGGCACAGATGTCTGCCGCTGTCCTTAGCATGTGGACTGGAATATTTTCCATGTATATTCATCGAAATTTGGCTTTTCTGAAATCGTCTGTGACGCTGAGCACCGCATCGATATAGATAGGTAATGCGTGTAATGTCAGGAATTGGGGATGATAGGTCGATCACGATGTGTTTGTCGGGGAGTTCTGTCACTTCTGTGCTGATCGGGAAATAAACCTGTGCTATGGATGGAAGAATTTCCTTTCAGTTTGATTTGCATGGGTATTTTCCTTTCTTATGTTGGTGGCATGGAAAACTTGGAATGAACGAAATGCAAGAACCTTCAAGCATGTGAGCACCATGCCAACAATCGTTTTAGATAAAATCAAGCCGGAAGGTAGGACTTGGGCTATTGCCGGTGCCAAGCACTTGGGTCTGTTCATGACGGGAGTGTAAATAAACCTTTATTCCTCGGTGTGGTTCTGGTGTGGTTCTACCACTACGATTCGGACCACTAAACTCTTCTTCTATACGAATGAATTAAGGAAAAAAAATTGCCTTTGGATAAATGCCGGGAATGGCGCTGAATTTCCTCCGCAGGATTCCATGAATTGACAACTTGACGTCCCAGCAGATATTATTACTGTGTACCAGTTACGCCTCATGCGCCGATTCTGCGTAGCATCGTTCTCGATAAACGTACTACTCAACACTGAAATTTCTGAATCGTACAACTTCTCTCTTTTTTCTTTCTTTCTTCTTGTGATGAGGATAGTACAAGTGTACTACAGCTGGTGGTACAGTGATGTTCGAATGAAGTTCCACGGGTACTTGTAGCTTTTACTGAAGATTGCCTGAAACTGTCGACTGTTCCTGGTTCATGGATGGGAATCCGAGTCACTGGCACTCTCACAGTGCTGCCATTTGCGTGACATTTTATTTCCATCCTTCGCCGCAAGTACATTGCAGTCATTGTCTATCGTCCTATCTGGTTTTAATTTGACGGGATACACAACGAGTCCTCGTTGGTAGCATTGCCGTCTCGCTTGCTGAAAACGCTCTGAGGAAAGAAGAAAACCGGCAAAGTTTGCAGTTAACTTGTGTGCCACCGCTCGTTTTAATTCCGACCTAACCAGGTGAGATCAGGCGATAGGCAACACCAAATTTCCGAATAGAAAAGTAAGAAGGAAGAGTGAGGGTTTGCGCAGAATTAATACAGGCTGGAGCATTTCTGGTAGGAGATCCTTTCAGAGGTGAATCAGCAGACGGATGGGGCGTGCATATTCCAGAACGAGCAGCAGTAGGTAGGTGGCGACTTTACACCTGAAAGAGGCGAGCGTCTGACATGGAGCCGTGTAGGCAGCGATAGCGAGGCCATGACGGGAAGCCATGGCCGACCTTGCTTTCGCCTCGCCCTACCTTAACAATTCGCGGCTGGAAAGGCCCTTTTGTGAGAGAGATCTTGCCGGTCGGAGGAGCCCTCGGTTTCTGAACCCGGTTCGATCATTCATACTAGCTGTCATCCCAAGAGGCTTAGCTCAGAAGCAAACATGATCAGGAATGAGAAAATTACAGTGCCGATTCTAGCCTAATTTCAGACAAAGGGTTTTGCTCTCTGCTTCTAGGAGATCACTGGCAATGTTTCGTTTGACATGAGATCGCTGATACTGTAATGTGGTTTGATGCAATGATCTTGAAATGTGGGTTTTGGTTCAACTAGTCGTGCGCATTTCCCAAGGTTTTTGGCCCCACGCCACGATCCGCAGCTTAATTAATTCAACCCGGGGTCGCTGATGACCGAGACGTTGTAGTCTGCAGAGATGGCACGGTGTTGCGTGCACGGCTCATCGCTGACGTCCATCCATCTACCACGCCCGTGCCGCGACGTTGCCATCAGCGACCACGGTTGGGGCCTAGGGCAGACGCAGCTAGCGCGAGAGCGAACCTTCCACGACGGCAAAACAACCGGCGACCTTTCCGGCCGTAGACCGCCGCCGCCGCCGCAGCCGGCGGCGTCGTGGACGTGTCAAACTTAACAGTTGCGCAAGGGAACGAGCAAACCACGGTTTACCATCAATATCTTATTGCAGTGCCAGTGCTTTGGGCAAAGAAATTTATGGGGAGACAGCGTAGTTGTTTATTAACAGGAGCTCGCCAGTGGGGTTTGCAGCAGAACTGAACTTGGGGTTGACATCGCTGTCAGGTGCATAATTTTAACCGAATTGGCGAATTCAGATTAGATCACACCACTTTGGAGTACTAATTTATGCTATGGATGCGATAGCCAATTGCAAGTTCGTGCCTGAAACCAGCAGCCTAGTGGGCTGATACCTGAAAGGTAACCCATGGTGGGGTTTAGGACAAGGCCTCATGGGAAATTAACTGGTGAAGGTGATGCCCGCCTGTACTTGCCGCCAGGGAGCATAGCACGCTTGCCTGATGCAGGTGTCTGTATCATCAAATTCACATCCGGTCAGTCATTGCAGTACACGAGTACAGGCAGTGAAACTTGTGTTTGGCCATGATCACCTCGTACATACTGCACTTTCGCAGTACAAATGTCCGATGCTCTTGTGCGATGTACATAACCCACATTTCAAGATCATTGCATCAAACCACATTGCAGTACTGAACTTTGCTTTGATTATGCTGTGAAGGCATGTTTGGGCAATAGACCATAGAGGTTCCTTTCGGCTACCGAACTTTCACATAAGTTATTAAGAACTATTTGATGCAACCATTCAAAACCTAATGCGAAATGCGTTGGTATCAACTGTAAAACCAAGGAGTGTATTATATAGTCAGATCACTCAGCTGTGGAACTGCAGTAGCAGCAAACTGTCGTCAGGAGTGCGCTTGGTGCCACATTCAGTTACTAATGTGAAGTGATTAGAAGCTCACTACAGGTGATATCCGACAATGTCAGCTGGAAAAGAAAAGAAAAGACTCGAGTGGACACTCGGACACATTCATCTGAACCTTGAGCGGAAGTCACGGGCTTAAACCACATCGCTCTCCTCGCATTTCCTCCTACCCCCAATAATTCAGTCTGATTTTCAAGGGCCATGCATGTCTGTGTGGCAGAGCAATCTCGTCCAGTTGAACACGCCGTGTGCCTAAGCGCTGCATTTTTTGTTTTCTGAGATCTCCATCCCGATAGACGAAACATCGCTGTGGATGTGTGAAATATGCACTAGCGGTTCTCTTTTGAGGACCGGGTCCTGTGATCTGAAGCGAGTTTTGATGTATAGAAAGTCTACTTATCCATTTAGCATTTATATACCATCTAATCATCATGACAGTGTTGCAACGAGGGCTTCAGTGTACTTCGCAAAAAAAAAACGAGGGCTTCAGTGATTTCGTGGTCGCTTCTGCGCTGCCCAATTACACGAAATAGCGATCGCTATAGGGAGGATTTATGTATACGGAAAAAATAGCACAGTTTTCTTCTACTCGAACTGGACAAATACAGAAGATAACATCTCCTTCCTCGCAAGTTTTTGCAAATAATCCTCCTTTTGGGTCTATACAAACAGGATTTCGCTACAGATTCGGTATCGGCCCAGCAGGACAAGGCCTCATGGCCTAGAGTGTACGGTGCCTAAATCCTCTTGGCGAGCTCATTAAGATTGCTAGCCTTAAAACTGTAAAAAGAAAGGAAAACAAGCGGCCATGCCCGTGCAAATTTGGGCCTGGTCCACGTAGTTTTTTCACCCTTTTATTTCGTTTTTTTGTATTCTACTTTTTTTTGTTGTCTTTTCTACAGTATTTATTTATTTTTATTTTCAGATTCGAAAATATTAAAATACAAAAATGTTAGAACTCAAAAATCTTTAAATATGAAATGTTTAAGTACAAAAAAGGCAAATTTTAACATCTGAAAATTTTGTTCATACTTCAAAAAAGTTACTTTTTTGTTAGGATTCGAAAAATGTTCAAATTTTAGAAAAAATCAAATTTAAAAATGTTCAAATCCAAAAGAAATCATAATTTAAAAGAAGTTAAAAATTTGCAAAAATTACATTTTCAAATTTTAGAAATGTTCAAATTTAGAATATGTTCATACTAAAAAAAAATTCAAATTTTGAACAAAAAATGTTCTAAGCTAAGAAAATGTTTTATAGTTTCAAAAAAAATTGTTTGATTGAAAAACACAAATTTTGAAAACAAAAAGAAGCAGAAAAAGCAAAAGGACAAAAACAAAAAATTAGAAGAAAAAAGGCACTAGGTCGGCCCAATACAGTGGCATGAGGTGTGCGGTGTGTGGTATAAACCGACCAGATCGGTGTATAGGATCCCAAACAAGCTTCTTGGTTTTGTGTCGTTACTACTCTAGTTTCACTATCTTGAGTAGCTTGCAACTAGATTGGGAATGTGAGGCCATCCTAAAGTGTGTTATCCAGTTCGAGCTAGGGCGCCAGTTTTCCACCCTAAGCTTTGCTTGAAAATACGTAAAATATAAAATCTGAAAATATTGAAGATAATTGATTAGAAAGTGTTTTTTTTTACGGAGCTGGTAACTAGTGGGTAAACATCAATCGTCTAGCGCTTCGCGTTTCGTGCAAGGTCCATTGCACATATTTAGTGTGTACCGTCTCCACACTACATCACGGGAGTCGTGGCGGCTTTAAACGCCGATGCCCACCCGTAATCGTCGTGTTCGCGCTAGCACGACAAAACAATACCGCCAAGGGATAACTGCATCGGGAAATGTGCATGTCCGATGGTTTTTTTTTGGCTCGGTACATCGCCCGGGGTGCTAAAATTGAAACTCATGCAAGGGGGGCATGAGTACATGGCCCTAACATTTATTGATGTGATATGGACATGTGCGGCGCACATCTTTTCCTATAGTTATATATAATTATGTATCCATTAGCGTGCGCAACATTTAATTATAATTTGGTAACAAATCCATGGTTAATTATAGTTAAATCATAAATTCATTTCATTTAAGCTATAAAATTATATTATCTGGATACTCTGCTAAAGAAAATGAAAATCAAATACAGGAAAATCTAATCCTACGCCCAAAAAGACAGAGGGCACATTGCAGAAATCCTATGTTTCTACACTTATTCTAGGATAAGTGGCGAAACCTAATCTAATCATATCTTGAGCGCCTCTATATTCTATGAGATTGCTAAACTGCGATGGTGACATGGATGGCATCCTCCTTGTGTGCGGCATCCTCCTCTGAGCATGGTACTGCACACCATGGATGAAATTCTCTGCGTCGGTACTGTCCACCAATGTCCACGCATGCTTGGATCTAAAAGGGAGAACATGTCGAAAATAATCTAGAACGGGGTGGTGGAGGTGGAGGTGAAAGAACAAGATGCAACACGGTTTGTAGAAGAGTTGAAGCCTTGTTGTTGGAGATAGTGTTCTAGAGGCAAATAAATAGTAGTATTTATTATTGTATCTCATTATTGCATAATAGTTTTGTGACATGCTATCACTATATTAATAGGAAACATTCATACATGTGTGGTATTGTAAATAAACCATGGTCCCTAGTGAGCATACGCAAACTAATTCATTGAGGTCAATCGATGATCGAGATTTCTCGATAATGGCCACACACATCGTTGACAATGAAGTCATATCATTAGGTCAATGATATGATAGACTTACCCAACATATAAGTATTGTAACGCGGTCATGTCACTAAGTTCAACGTTACGATGTTTATAAAAGCGTAGAGACCTAAATCTTTAGACCGTGAGATAATATCTAATCGCTATCACTAGAGGTTGCACTAATGGCATCAAACGTCATTTCGTGATAGGGTGATCACAAAGGACTTCTCGGGTATTCTGAAGGGGTAGGCTGAGGCGTATGTATCAAGATCGGGATTTTTTTCATCTGCGTAGCAGATAGATACTCTGGGCCCACTCAGTGATAATACATCCATAAAGATGTGCATCGCATGACTAGGTTATGGGGATGAAATTACATGGAAACGAGTTGAATGGCCTTGTCGGTAACAAGATCAAACTAGGTATCGTTATACCGATGATCATATCTTAGACGAGCGCCGATGTCGAAGAACAAGGGGAATGGGACTTGAAGAAAAGGTTCAAACAACGATCACATCTTCGTAGAATACAGATGGGTCATTATTGTTCTCCAGAACACCCTCATGAACACTAATCGGAGTGGCATCTCGATCATGTCTATGTTGTTCTCGAACCATAGGGTAACACACTTAAGGGTTCATCGAAACGAAAGATAGTTTTGCATTCATTGGAAATAGAGAGAGAAATCCGGAAGGGGTTCCAGGGGTATCTAAAAGATGTTCGGAGTGGTTCAGGAGGTGTCTCGGATCATTTGGAATAAATACTATGTTTAATATGTTAATTAAATGAATTAATACATTAAAATATCATTTATTTAATTGAAAAGGGCTCCCTGCACCTAAGTGGGCCACTCCGGGAAGGAGAGCCCATTAGGGAAAGGTGGCCCGCCACTCCATGGGCAAAAGGGGGGCCGGTCGAGCCAACGTGGGCGGGGGGGGGGGGGACGGGGCCCAAGAGGGGGACGGCCGACGCACCCCCTCGCCCTCCCCTTTTGTCCCACCTTGACAACCATAGCCCCCTAGTCCCCCTTGCCACTATATATAGTGGTCAAGTGGAGGGACGAAAATACACAATAAAATAGAGAAATTTCTCTCTCTCTAGTTTTTCTCTGCGCCGATTCCCTGAAGAACTGCGCAGGGAGGGAGACAACCCTACCTAGTAAGCGAGAGCAATGCTGGGATCTAGATCCAGAAGATCTACTTCCGCAACTCGCTGGATCGGAGTTGGGGACATCATTGAGCACCGTACGTGTGCGAAACTATGATGTCTGCAAGTGCATAGATCAATTGTAGCTAGTTTCGAAATAAGAGTATCGAACCATAGAGAGCTGTTGGTAGAGGTATTTATGCCCCTCTTTACTATGGACCAAAGGATACTTCTAAGTCGCCTTTGATCTCAAGTAAGATTGTTTAAAGAGAATTGTGTTTGTTTGCAAGAAAAGTAAAATGAAAGCAAGTAACAAGTGTGTTGGGATTGGTGTTGGAATTAATATGATTAGGATAACCTATATCTTTCATCATGATATGTGTGGGGAGAGCTCGATAATAAGATGTTCACCAACAAGTCTCACGAGCAACCACTTCTAGAGTCATCTGATGAGGTCACCTCTAAATAACCACTGCAATGCTGCGAGAAAGTCACTTCTACAGACCGTCACAATTACGGGTTCTCCCATGGATATCGCTATGAGCTCAGTGAATCTCTCCTTATCCCCCTTTGACCGTGCAGGTTGTAATTAAGCCAATGCTTGTAGTCACAAGTAGCACCGAGAATGCTCCCATAAACATCCAAGAAGTAGATCCATCTCTTTAGTCCTGAAGGCAAATATTATGTGTTCGTATTCACATAACATCTAAAGATAGATCTAACACTCATAGATCAAGTAAAGATCAAAGATAAAAGTCATAGATCACCTTTATTTCACTTCATAATAATGCTAGGGTTTAACCATCTCCCCAAGAACAAGGTGAACTTCTCACACATGGAGACAATAAACAACATCATCATATTCATGTGGATGGATTGCAAGTGTAAAGATGGATCAAGTGCAAGCCCACAATAGTACTTGGAATTACAACAAGATCTAGATGTATAAGAGATGGGATGGTGATGTTGATGGAGATGTAGTGGTTGATGATGAGGGTGATGATGTGTTGTCCTCCGATGATCTGTGAAGCAGCAAGGATTTGCCCTTCCCTAAGTTCCTCCTCCAAGTCCCTTCCTAACGTGGTGTTTCGTGGCTGGTAGTGTCGGCGTATGTTGGATCTTAGATCCGTCTTCGCAGGGTGAAAGTATTTGATGAGGCGGTCCTCCTAGCAGGTCGTACGGGCAGACGGTAAGGGGGGGGTTCACCCGTACCTGTGGTCGTCAAAACCGATGGAGCTTCCTCATGCGTCCTCTCTTCACTCGGGTGCGTGGAAAATTATTTAAATGACTTTTGTCACTTAGAAATATCATATTATTATGTAACATGACAATCCCAATTGATATATTCATAAAAGACTTGATAATTTGAGATCCTGGTGAAACAAGGGTAAAAATTGTGTACGAGCGCCGTAGAATACCAAAATCCTATGTCTACTTATGCAAAAACAAGAGACAAATATGCTTCAAATATGGACTCATCAACTTCCCAAAGCTAGACTCTTGGTCGTCCCCGACCAAGATAGTGACTTAATGGACAAGATCATCATGATGCACGAGTTGTTACAAGACATGAGGCATTTGAAGCCAGAATTACAATATCAGATGTAGAACCATATTGTGAGTTATATCACAGTCTCACACATCAAATGACTGAGAGGCTTCCACACCTTTTTGTATCAATAATTTATATGAAGATTATGGTCTTAGCAAATAATAGAATCATCAATTTTTCTTTTAGATGAGCACTTGATTTGAGTAATGGGCAATTCATGATTATTATTGGAGCATATTTTTTTTGAACTTGCACTTTCACTTTGATGCTTTGATAGCATAACTTTCCTTTTGTTTCATCAACAAAATTCTATTATATGTGTCAATACTCTTTATGGCTCTTAGTAATGCAAACCAATGATTATAACATGCTATCAAAATTTCTTCTTATACTTTATAAATACTTTATTGGTGTGGAAGACCCTAAAAACATATTAGTGGTACAAGCATAGTAGCACCCATCCTAATTCATACATATAATACAATAATCATAAACTGAAATTACTTCGAATATTATAAAGTCTCAAAACTCATTGGATATAATTATTTCCTTGACCAAAGAAATTGATCATGCAATTAATGCAAACTTTGTGAATCAAAAACCTAACATGCGTGCAAAAAGGTAAACATGCTGAAAACTAAAAGAGTGATTACAAAGTGTTAAAGATCTTCCCAAGATTGGAATCAAGCAAGATGGGATCAAATAACCCCTCGTGATTATTCGATACCGTTGAACTCTCTAAGGTGGAGGTATGTGGTACGTCTCAAACGTATCTATAATTTCTTATGTTCCATGCTACTTTTATGATGATACTCACATGTTTTATACACATTATATGTCATATTTATGCATTTTTCGGCACTAACCTATTGACGAGATGCCGAAGAGCCAGTTGTTGTTTTCTGCTGTTTTTGGTTTTAGAAATCCTAGTAAGGAAATATTCTCGGAATTGGACGAAATCAACGCCCAGGGGCTTATTTTTCCACGAAGCTTCCAGAAGACCGAGGGAGAAACGAAGTGGGGCCACGGGGCGCCGCCACACTAGGGCGGCGCGGCCTAGGGGGGGGCCGCGCGGCCCTAGCGTGTGGGCCCCCCGTGACTCCTCCGACTCCGCCCTTCCTCCTACTTAAAGCCTTCGTCGCGAATACCCCAGTACCGAGAGCCACGATACGGAAAACCTACTAGAGACGCCCCCGCCACCAATCCCATCTCGGGGGATTCAGGAGATCGCCTCCGGCACCCTGCCGGAGAGGGGAATCATCTCCCGCAGGTCTCTTCATCGCCATGATCGCCTCCGGATCGATGTGTGAGTAGTTCACCCCTGGACTATGGGTCCATAGCAGTAGCTAGATGGTTGTCTTCTCCTCATTGTGCTATCATGTTAGATCTTGTGAGCTACCTATCATGATCAAGATCATCTATTTGTAATGCTACATGTTGTGTTTGTTGGGACTTGGGATCCAATGAATATTGAATACTATGTCAAGTTGATTATCAATCTATCATATATGTTGTTTATGTTCTTGCATGCTCTCCGTTGCTAGTAGAGGCTCTGGCCAAGTTGATACTTGTAACTCCAAGAGGGAGTATTTATGCTCGATAGTGGGTTCATGCCTCCATTGAATCCGGGACGATGTGACGAAAGTTCTAAGGTTGTGGATGTGCTTGTTGCCACTAGGGATAAAACATCGATGCTTTGTCTAAGGATATTTGTGTTGATTACATTACGCACCATACTTAATGCAATTGTCTGTTGTTTGCAACTTAATACTGGAAGGGGTTCGGATGATAACCTCGAAAGTGGACTTTTAGGCATAGATGCATGCTCGGATAGCGGTCTATGTACTTTGTCGTAATGCCTTGATTAAATCTCATAGTACTCATCATGATATATGTATGTGCATTGTTATGCCTTCTTTATTTGTCAATTGCCCAACTGTAATTTGTTCACCCAACATGCTATTTATCTTATGGGAGAGACACCACTAGTGAACTGTGGACCCCGGTCCATTCTTTACATCTGAAATACAATCTACTGCAATTGTTCTTTACTGTTCTTCGCAAACAAACATCATCATCCACACTATACATCTAATCCTTTGTTTACAGCAAGCCGGTGAGATTGACAACCTCACTGTTACGTTGGCGCAAAGTACTTTGATTGTGTTGTGCAGGTTCCACGTTGGCGCCGGAATCCCTGGTGTTGCGCCGCACTACACTCCGTCACCAACAACCTTCACGTGTTCCTTGACTCCTACTGGTTCGATAACCTTGGTTTCTTACCGAGGGAAAACTTCTGCTCGTACGCATCAACACCTTCCTCATGGGGTTCCCAACGGACGTGTGTCAACCGCACGCCAGGCAAGGATTTTTCCGGCGCCGTTGCTCGGGGAGATCAAGACACGCTGCAAGGGGAGTCTCCCACATCCAATCTCTTTACTTTGTTTTTGTCTTGCTTTACTTTACTTTATTTACTGCTTTGTTTGCTCTTATATCAAAACCACACAAAAAATTAGTTGCTAGCTTTACTTTATTTAATGTCTTGTTCTCCATATCAAAAACACAAAAAAATTAGTTACTTGCATTTACTTTATTTAGTTTGCTTTATTTACTACTGCTAAAATGGGTACTGTTGAGAATACTAAGTTGTGTGACTTCACTAGCACAAATAACAATGATTTCTTATGCACACCTATTGCTCCACCTGCTACTACAGCATAATTCTTTGAAATTAAACCTGCTTTACTAAATCTTGTTATGAGAGAGCAATTTTCTGGCGTTAGTTCTGATGATGCTGCTGCCCATCTTAATAATTTTGTTGAACTATGTGAAATGCAAAAGTATAAGGATGTAGACGGTGACATTATAAAATTGAAATTGTTCCCTTTCTCCTTAAGAGGAAGAGCTAAAGATTGGTTGCTATCTTTGCCTAGAAATAGTATTGATTCTTGGACTAAATGTAAAGATGCTTTTATTGGTAGATATTATCCTCCCGCTAAAATTATATCTTTGAGAAGTAGCATAATGAATTTCAAGCAATTAGATAATAAACATGTTGCTCAAGCATGGGAGAGAATGAAATCTTTGGTAAAGAATTGTCCAACCCATGGACTAACTACTTGGATGATCATTCAAACCTTTTATGCAGGATTGAATTTTTCTTCGCGGAACCTATTGGATTCAGCTGCTGGAGGTACCTTTATGTCCATTACTTTGGGGGCGGCAACAAAGCTTCTTGATAATATGATGATAAATTACTCTGAATGGCACACGGAAAGAGCTCCACAAGGTAAGAAGGTAAATTATGTTGAAGAAATCTCTTCCTTGAATGATAAGATTGATGCTATTATGTCTATGCTTGTGAATGGTATATGTTGATCCTAATAATGTTCCTTTAGCTTCATTGGTTGCCCAAGAAGAACATGTTGATGTGAATTTCATTAAAAGTAATAATTTCAAAAACAATGCTTATAGGAATAATTCTGGTAACAACTATAGGTCGTATCCTTCTGCTAATGGTAATGGTTATGGTAATTCTTATGGGAATTCTTACAACAATAATAGGAATGTACCCCCTGGTCTTTAAGCCATGCTTAAAGAATTTATTAGTACACAAACTGCTTTTAACAAATCATGTGAAGAAAAGCTTGATAAAATTGATATTCTTGCTTCTAAGGTTGATAGACTTGCCTCTGATGTTGATCTTTTAAAATTGAAAGTTATGCCTAATAAGGATATTGATAATAAAATTGTTACTACAGCAAACGCCATCCAAGTTCAAATTAATGAAAATATTAGATTGATGGCTGAATTGCATGCTAGGTGGGAAAGAGAAGAAAATGAAAAACTTGCTAAAGAGAATAATGTAGCTAAAGTTTGGACTATTACCACCACTAGTAATGATAATGCTTCACATATTGCTACACCCCCTACTATCAATGGTAAAATAATTGGTGTTGGCAATGCTACTACTCCTAGTGCAAAGCGTGCAAAATTGCCTGAAACTACTAAAACTGCTGAAACTGCTTGTGATAAAACTGCTGAAATTTTTCAAAATGTTGGGGACAATGATTCCATTGTTGTAGATTATAATTATTTAGATTTTGATGATTGTCACATCTCTGAAGTTATAAAGTTCTTACAAAAACTTGCTAAAAGTCCCAATGCTAGTGCTATTAATTTGGCCTTTACAAAACATATTACAAATGCTCTCATAAAAGCTAGAGAAGAGAAACTAAAACTTGAAACCTCTATTCCTAGGAAGTTGGAAGATGGTTGGGAGCCTATCATTAAGATGAGGGTCAATGATTTTGATTGTAATGCTTTATGTGATCTTGGTGCAAGTATTTCTGTTATGCCTAAGAAAATCTATGATATGCTTGACTTGCCACCATTGAAAAATTGTTATTTGGATGTTAATCTTGCTGATAATGCTATAAATAAACCTTTGGGGAGGATTGATAATGTTCTCATTATGGTTAACAATAACCTTGTCCCCGTTGATTTTGTTGTCTTGGATATTGAATGCAATGCATCTTGTCCCATTATATTGGGAAGACCTTTTCTTCGAACTGTTGGTGCTACCATTGATATGAAGGAAGGTAATATTAAATATCAATTTCCTCTTAAGAAAGGTATGGAACACTTCCCTAGAAATAGAATGAAGTTACCTTATGATTCTATTATTAGAACAAATTATGATGTTGATGCTTCGTCTCTTGATAATACTTGATTCACACTTTCTGCGCCTAGGCGAAAGGCGTTAAAGAAAAGCGCTTATGGGAGACAACCCATTATTTTACTTCTGCACTTTTGTTTTATATTTGAGTCTTGGAAGTTGTTACTACTGTAGCAACCTCTCCTTATCTTTATTTTATTGCATTGTTGTGCCAAGTAAAGTATTTGATAGTAAAGTCAATACTAGATTTGGATTACTGCGCAGGAACAGATTTCTTGCTGTCACGAAATTGAGCCACCCCGTCTGTATAAAATTTAGAAAAATCTGCCAATTTACGTGCGTGATCCTCAGATATGTACGCAACTTTCATTCAATTTGGGCATTTTCATCTGAGCAAGTTAAGTGCCCCAGAAAAATTCGTCTTTACGGACTGTTCTGTTTTGACATATTCTGCCTTTTATTTCGCATTGCCTGTTTTGCTATGTTTGATGGATTTCTTTGTTCCATTAACTTTCAGTAGCTTTGTGCAATGTCCAGAAGTGTTAAGAATGATTATGTCACCTCTGAATATATGAATTTTCAATTATGCACTAACCCTCTAATGAGATTGTTTTGAGTTTGGTGTGGAGGAAGTTTACAAGGGTCAAGAGAGGAGGATGATACAATATGATCAAGAAGAGTGAAAAGTCTAAGCTTGGGGATGCCCCCGTGGTTCATCCCTGCATATTTTAAGAAGACTCAAGCATCTAAGATTGGGGATGCCCAAGGCATCTCTTCTTCATCGACAACTTATCAGGTCACCTCTAGTGAAACTATATTTTTATTCCGTCACATCTTATGTGCTTTACTTGGAGCGTGTCTGTTTGTTTTTATTTTTGTTTTTGTTTGAATAAATTCGGATCCTAGCATTCTTTGTTTGGGAGAGAGACACGCTCCGCTGTTTCGTATGAACACATATGTTCTTAGCTTTATTCTTAATGTTCATTGCGAAGTTTGGACTACTTCATTCATTGTTATATGGTTGGAAACAGAAAATGCTGCATGTGGTAAATGGTATAATATCTTGAATAATGTGATACTTGGCAATTGTTGTGCTCATATATATCATGTTTAAGATCTTGCATCATGTACTTTGCACCCATTAATGAAGAACTACATAGAGCTTGTTAAAATTTGGTTTGCATGATTGGTTTCTCTAGAGTCTAGATATTTTCTGGTTGAGGTGTTTGAACAACAAGGAGACAATGTAAAGTCTTATAATACTTACAATATGTTCATATGTGAGCTTTGCTGCACCTTTTATACTTGAGTTTGCTTCAAACAACCTTGCTAGTCTAGCCTTGTATTGAGAGGAATTCCTCTCGTGCATCCAAATCCTTGAGCCAAAAACCATGCCATTTGTGTCCATCATACCTACCTACTACATGGTATTTATCTGCCATTCCAAAGTACATTACTTGAGTGCTACCTTTAAAATTCTATTCTTTGTCTTTGCAATATATAGCTCATGGGAAAGTAGCATTAAAAACTATTGTGGTGAAGAATATGTACTTATGTGTCTTATTTCTTAATAAGTTGCTTGTTGAGCGCTAACCATGCTTCTGGGGACGCCATCAACTATTACACCTTTGTTGAATATCATGTGAGTTGCTATGCATGTTCGTCTTGTCTGAAGTAAGGGAGATTTTCATGATCAAATGGTTTGAGTATGCATATTGTTAGAAAAGAACATTGGGCCGCTAACTAAAGCCATGATCCATGGTGGAAGTTTCGGTTTGGACAATTAATCCTCAATCTCTTATGAGAATTTTAATCTGTTGTTGAATGCTTATGCATTAAAGAGGAGTCCATTATCTCGTTGTCTATGTTGTCCCGGTATGGATGTCTAAGTTGAGAATAATCAAAAGCGAGAAATCCAATGCGAGCTTTCTCCTTAGACCTTTGTACAGGCGGCATAGAGGTACCCCTTTGTGACACTTGGTTGAAACATATGCTATGCAATGACAATCCATGTTAATCCAAGCTAATTAGGACAAGGTGTGAGCACTATTGGTATACTATGCATGAGGCTTGCAACTTATAGGATATCTTATACATAACACATATGATTTATTACTACCGTTGACAAAATTGTTTCCTGTTTTCAAAATGAAAAGCTCTAGCACAAAAATAGTAATCCATGCTTCCCTCTGCGAAGGGCCATTCTTCTACTTTATTGTTGAGTCAGTTTACCTACTTCCTCACTACAAGAAAAGTTTCCATGGCCGACGAAGTTGAAGTCGCGCCGTGGTTGCTGGTGTACCATGGCCGACGATTTTGGGTCCCTCCGTGGTGCATGTCAAAACTTTTTTTTTCTCGTTTTTGAGG
>NC_061510.1:128757381-128776593 GCF_022539505.1 Lolium rigidum
AAGCCCATCTTGATCGCGGCCCACCTCCTGATTTAGCCAAAATCTGGTGATAACAAAAATACGACATTTGTTAGACTGCTCATAGTGGGGGTAACATAGGTGGTAACATCACACATTTCAAAAAAATTTGGTAACATTGCATACCAATAAATGAAAAAAAAAAAGAGTGAGGTGGTAACTAGCTATGTTACCATAACATCACACATTTCAAAGCAATATGAGTCTACAATATAATTAATGACACATTGCATGACACCATATCTAAGTTACTACCCACTATGGAGGTAGTAACTTAGACTAGTAACATGACATATGTTACTAGTCTAAGTTACTCTCCACTATGAGCAGCCTTAAAGATGCTCCTGCGGCCTAATGGGCTGCAGCCTGCAGGGAGAAAGCCCCAAGATACACTTGCATCGATCGTGGTGTCACCGCACCGTCGCAAATCGCGTTGCTGCGGTTATTCAGCCACCCTGGCGCGTCGGATACAAACCCGCCAGGGATCGGACGGCCGCGCAGCACCCTCGCTTCCTCCTAATACAACCGCCCGTTCTCCCCTCCTCCGTCCGTCTCGCCGAGGTGCCAACGCCCGTCCCCGTGTCGTCGCTTCGTCGGACGCCCTGCCGCGCGTGTCTCCGTCGAAGATCCAGAGCGATGGCGGCGGAAGCAGAGCGCCAAGAGCATCAGAACCCACCCGTAACCGTAAGCGAGAGGATCATACCATGCATGCGTCAGAAATAGTCTAAACTTGGGGATGTTGACAAAAAGCAACATGTTTTAAATCACCTAAATGCCTAAGTAATGTTAGGATTTTCGTATTTTACCGCATTGGCAAACACCTGTTCCGTTCGTTTTAGGTAACCTTGGAAATAAAGAGGAGGCTTCGCAACCAATGTAAAAGGGACCAAATCTGGGAGAAATAATGATGATTTGAAGCAATAAAGAGCTTCCAACAATTAACCAAACCGAGGCAATGAAAAAATTCGCAAAGAGACGTCTCTAGATGCTTTAACGACTAGTGGTATCAGGTATGGTCAGGTTTGCCCGTACCGCCTGACCATACCACCCGTCATTAGCACCGCCTCGTCAAATATAATCACCCCCGTGAAGACGGATCTAAGCAGTTAAACACAGAGCCACCAGAAAACCACGAAACCTGATCTCCTGGAGGGATTCAGAGTGGAACTCACAAGAAGGGATCCACCATCACCACTACTAGATCATAGGAGGCCAAGGCATCGATCTTCATCATCATCATCATTGGGCATCTCTTTGTAATCCTTCACCCTGAGTTGGATTCGTATTTCTATCCATTCGATCTTCCATTTTTCATTCATAGATTCCTGATGATGTTATTTGCTCTGTGTGAGTAGATCCATTTGTTCTTGACGAGATGAAGAAACCCTTGACATGGGTATACCATATCGGGTACTCAGTATTACCATCCCTAGTGCAAAGTCCAGGAAGGAATAGGTGAAGGCCCATGAAGAAACCGACATGGATTCGAAGCCCAGTAATATGTAAATAGGAAAATTTGGCCCATATCAGGTAACCGACTTATACGATCTAACTATTCCTCGAGGTGGATTCTGAGACCTAGACTAGTATATAAAGGCTTATTAGGAGCCATCGAGGGGACACAGATTAAACTAGACGCGACACCTTGTAACCCTAGATCTTGAATAATACAATCTCGGCGATTCGCCTTTGATCATACTTTTCGTCGGCTACCTAGTTTGGCTTACCGGGTTGTTGATTTGCCAGCGTTCTCCTTCCTAGAAATTCAAGTCCATCATTATGGACATTGACAAAGTTAACCTCTCGTCAACCCTAGCCAAATCATGAAATGAAATAAATTTTGTTGATTGTCTAATAGTTATGAAGTGTGTTGGCTCTTATCAACGATGTTGTGTGTTGTCGACCACATAATCTTTTCCCAATGAATGTTTGAAAGAATCGTCGTTGCATATGGTTGGCGGTACGTGGGCGGACAAGTGACATCAGTCCGCTGGCTCTGTCAATCACGTGTATACGATGATAATAAGGAACATTACCTATGATCATTACCATGGGGAGACCCTTAATTATTGGACCTAGTGTGGCATGCAAATTGGGAAGATAGTGGTTGTGAGGGACGTGAAACAGTGCTTTTAGGAGCATCCATATGAGGAACCTTGCCACACACAGACATATATATAAATGACAAAATCGATATTCATAATCACCATACCTAGGCTAGAGGTAGATCCTCGACTTCCCGAGAAGGCTTTACCCTTATTGGGTTTCATTTACCTTTCCAGCATTCGCACAATCTCGTTTACTTTAATTGTTTCTTTACTTTATTTGTAAACTCTCAAAAATAACTATTATTACTTTGCTTTGGATTTAAGGATAATTGTAGGTACATCTAAGCGAAGGTAAACTTTTAACAATCAAGCTTCACCATGAAAATAGACTATGGAGTTGCTCACAACCAAGTAGGAATACCTTCACGAACCGGTACGCAGCGGAAACAACCAGGAGGCGGCGCAAGAAGCTACAAAACCTATCTAGGGTTCCGTCCTCCTCGCCAGTGACACCGCTGGTCCGCTCCACCTCCGGTGGCCTTGGGGCCTTCGAGGTGTGGTGGATCACGGTCCCTCGCCGGCGGGGAGTTTTCGTCCTTAATTTAGTTTGCTTTTCAGTCTCTTTTTGGGATGGTGAGGCGGCGGCTACATCCTGAAGTCAGAATAAGGTCTTCCTCACCCTATCCTTGCTCTGGTGGTGCATCTAGCGCTGACGGAGGGCGCGTGGAGTTGTGTGCCCGTCGGATCTCCAGGGATCCGGCCGGTTTTCGTGTTAGTTGGTGTGGTTTCATGTCAGTCTCTTCCGATCTATGGTTTTCATCATTGGCGATAGTTACTGCTCTGGTGTGCTGGTCCTTTGAGACCTTAGCACGAAGACTTCCCGTCTGTCTACTACAACAAGCTCTACTACGACAAGCTTTGCCTGACTCCGACGATGGAGGGGCGAGGACAGCGGCGCGCCTTCCGCTCGTGCTAGTGTCTGTAGTCGTCGCTAGGTGATCCGAATACCAATTTGTAATTTCTTTTACTTTTTGGGCTATTTGTACTACTGTTGAAAATTATTAATAGATCGGTGGATTTCTCGCAAAAAAAGCTTCACCATGAATATTTAGATATTAGTTTTATCCATATATTTGCAAATCTGAAATATACATCATCACGGGTGGTGATGTAAAATACATCACCACGGTGAAGCATGTGGATTCTGAAAAAAAAAATCAAATTATGTAAAAACAGGAAAAAGAATAAAGCCAGGTGATATATAATTGTTGATGTGATGTAAAATATACGACATTTGTTAAAGATGCTCCTACGGCCTAATGGGCTGCAGCCTGCAGGGAGAAAGCCCCAAGATACACTTGCATCCATCGTCGTGGCACCGCACCGTCGCAAATCGCGTTGCTGCCGTTATCCAGCTACCCTGGCGCGTCGGATGCAAACCCGCCACGGATCGGACGGCCGCGCAGCACCCTCGCTTCCTCCTAATACAACCGCCCGTTCTCCCCTCCTCCGTCCGTCTCGCCGAGGTGCCAACGCCCGTCCCCGTGTCGTCGCTTCGTCGGACGCCCTGCCGCGCGTGTCTCCGTCGAAGATCCCGAGCGATGGCGGCGGAAGCAGAGCGCCAAGAGCATCAGAACCCACCCGTAACCGTAAGCGAGAGGATCATACCATGCATGCGTCAGGATCGCGCGCGCGCGATCATGCGTACGTGTGCGATCTCACTTTCGATTTCTTTGATTTAACAAGGAGCCGTCGCGCGAGGAGGAGGAGGATGACAAGCCGAAGGCGGTGCCGAGGCCGAGGCTGAGGCGCCTGGAGCTCGTGCGGATCGCGGCGGCGCGCGCAGTGGTGTGCCTCGTGGCGCTCTACGGCCTCGCCAAGAGCCGCGCCGGCACTCACCGCCCCAAGGTCGACACCGTCGAGTCGGTGGTGGGACGCGTCGTCGGGCCCCTGTACGTCCGCTTCCGCGGTACCCCACTCGTCCTCCTCGTGTTCCTGGATCGCAAGGTGCGTTGCCGATCCCCTGGCTTTTCCCCCATATAGAGATCGCGTTGTTCTGGTTGTTAATTCTATCGGAGCCTACTGCATCCATATATATTTTGGCATGCGAGAATTGATACAATTAGTCACAACAGATTCCCTTAATCTGGGTGCAATTAGGGTCTGGCGGAGTGCCCGATGTTGTGGCGAATCGCTAGCTCTAGATCAATGTTCAGACGTGAAAGGTTGTCACCTGCAGTTGGAAGATGTGTAGTTGGCTTGTTCGGCCTTAGAATTTCGTTCTTGTCATTGGCTTAACATTCTGGCGAATCACTGCTCTGCTCTAGATAACATCGGAATAAAATGTTTTAGATATACATGTTCTGTTTGATCATTTAGAGTTTTTGAATTGTGAGCAAATGCCATGGTAGAATCTGGCGACTGTTTATCAACTCTGGCCACCGGATGCTCTGATCAATCAAACAGTGTCTGCTCGATCATGCTTGTCAATGGATATACCTACATTATATTCAATGATGACAGGTCGATGAAATGGTGCTGAAACTGGACCGGAAGCTTCGGTCGAGCCTGAAGGCCGCATCGTCCCGAGCCTACGCTGCAGCACAAGCCGCGCCCGGGGTGGCGAAGGAGCTCCTCGCCTCTGGCGCCGACCACGCCAGCCGCTCGGCATACGTGAAGAAGGTGGAGCCAATGGCCAAGAACTTCTACCTGTGCTTTGGGCCGGCGGTGGGTTGCCTCGCCGTATCCACCTGGAGATCCTTTAACATGCTTCCGCTGTTCCCGCAGGTGGCGCAGGTCGCCGTCCCGGTCGCCGTGCACTGGGCCGACAAGTACAACAGGGCGGTCTCCGGTTCGCGGTGCCTCCCGCGCGTCCCGACAAAGCTCATCGCCAAGTTCTTCAGCGACCGCGGCGTGGAGGTGGAGGTGAACGATGCCAGGTGAAGCGCGAATTGAGAAATTGCTTCTGAACCTAGAGAAACACAGATCGTCGTAACTTGATATAGACGATGTACTCCGGTGGCTCACTGCGGTGACGCCGGCGCCAATGTTGGTCGTGGACAATGCCAGTATACAAACCTGTTCGTGGTCGTGCTATTGTATAAAATTGGTTAAATTTATATAAGTTTGACTGAGAATAAAAGCTAGAAGTAAATTTATTTGTGGAGAGAGAACATAGTTTCCCTACGCGAGTACGCCCGTCGGTGATGAGAAACGGCGACGAGAAACACAAGCCGCATGTGGTGATGAGGTGAGAGATGTGTGTGCGTCCATGGATATGTGGTGCAATCCTAGCCCGGCATCGGAAGTCGACCGATCGATCTGCCATTTTTTTTTTTTGAGAGCAACCACATATTTCATTAATCGAAAATCAAGTTACATGAAGCAACACATGTGGAAACTAAAAGACAAACCGGGATAAAATGATTATCCTGAATTTGCAGATAAAATCCTAAAAGATCGAGAAATACAAAACGATCCCTAGGGTTTCCCGCAACCACCGTAGCCGCCGGCCGCCGTCCAATTCCAACGCCGCCGAGACGAACGCAAGAAGAGACGCCGAGCCTCCACCATTACAAGATCCAAAAGAGCACCATCGCCAACGAGGCTTTGTGAGTCGATGAACAGGCCAGCTGTAATCAGCGAGGCACATGTCGCTGTGGCACGTCGACCGGGGGACGTCCCCGTGCTGTCTTGGACCAAGATACGCCGCCTCCCATCGACGAAGTCGAAGAAGAACGGCATATCCACCACCTCCGGACCAACATATTCGCTCCAGAAGAACCACCTCGCCCCGGCCCCCAGCGCCGTCGTGGACAACGACAAACACCAGTGACACGTCGAGAAACAAATCTCGCCAGATCTGAAGAACGGCGAGAAGACCAAGCTGCCGACCTGAAAGATCGACAAGCACACGTTGCCAAAAACTCCGAGACGTCGCCGTGAAGGTCGCCGCCGGTGTGGGAGTGGAGTTGAGGCAGATTTATTTGCCCGGGCGTCGCTCCCACCACCCCAACGACGCACCACAGCAGACAAGCCCAAACTACAAAACGAAGGAGGAACGAGGTCCCCTCCCCCTCCTGCCGCCGGAGCGGCAAGCGGAGGGAGAGGGGCCCAGAGCTCACGCCGGTGGAGATGGGATCTGGCCGCCGTCGCCGCCTGGGAGAGAGGAGCAGGGACAAAACGTTTCGTGTCCAACCGATCGATCTGCCCTGGGAGTTGGGATGGCCGGCTATCATTTCGACCTTATCACATGAATGATGAATCGTCGCTTGCCTTAGTTAGATTTCTCTCCGCATATACTTGCAACTTATGATGCTGCATTATATGATTCGTCGACGTCGTCCCTTGGACATTGACAAGTGACAAACTCGCCCTCTCGGGCTTGTACTACCTTTGTCGCCACACTCTCGAAGCGTCACGGACAATGGATCGTGAGTCGTGAACTCATGGCTGTGTAGTTCCTTTCGGAAATCGCAGATCGATGATACAGCTGATTTGCATTTGTCAGAATTTTCCGCACGTGCACTGTACGTCTGTACTTTACTGCATACATTTCATGGAGTGGTTAAAGTATGAGAATTTAGACAAATCTATGACAAATTTAAGGGGTAAATATGAATGCATTTACCTTTATTCGTAAATTAATGTCTTAGGTTTTTGTCTAAATCTGAATGCATCTATTTGTCTAAATTTGGATAGACAAATATAAGACATCTATTTATGGATGGATGGAGTATTTTAAAACAAAATCTGATTTTTTGTACGGAATTGCATGTGCTAGCCAATTCAAGCAAAAGACCGATGGAGCAAAGCTAGGCAATTATATTCAACACCTCCCCTCACGTCTAGGCCGGTTGGCTTTTTTTTATCTCGCACACGCCTTTGACGTGTATCCTTGGATTTAATTTTTAGGGAGGCCGTAAATATTTATTTTAAATACTGCGTTAACTTGGATTTGAACCCAAGACCTTGTAGCCCTGATACCATGTGGAATTGCATCTGCTAGCCAGTTCAACTAAAAGACCGATCTGATGGAGGAGAGCTAGCAATTGTATTCAACAGACATAGGTGAAGATGATTTGGGAAAATCTGGTTGAGAAATACATTGCACTTTAGGCTACACAAAATCCACAAAAATGTGACTCTGCACTTAAAAATTGATTTTGGCCTTTACATTTGTCTTTTTATGCATATGACAAATGAAAACATAATTTAACAAAATGTTATACGTAGATACTAGACATTCATATATAGTTGCATATATGTTTTCAAAAAATATTAACCGCAAATTCTGAAACTGCGTAATAAAATGGTTGGGTGTATTATTGATGCAGGTGCATGGTATGCTCCCTATTTTAAAACGAGCTAGTACAAATGCCCGTGCGTTGCCACGGGTGCGGTGCATAAATGTAATACAACCTTGTAATGACATGTCATATTTGTTGCAAGCTGCATAAAGAATGGAGTCATTGTTCCTATTGTTCCTTTAATATTTGAGTAAACAGATTGTTGTCTGAAATCATAAATTCAGTCACCTGCAATTTTAATTTCCTTAATTTCCGTTGTTGTGAATACAGTTGATCTTGAGTCCTAAAATAAGCTACAAATTAGTTTTTCAAGATGTAAGAGAGTGCATATACATGGCTTGTCTACACCTGGATTCCGCTGCTGTTGCATGTTTTCAAGATGTAGAAGAGTGCATTTACCGCGGCTGTGAATACATGGCTTGTCACCTGCAAGATTTAGATGAGAAATGAAATTAGTTTTTCAAGATGTAGAAGATACACTATAAATATATGGCTTGTCTTTTGAATTAACTTGCCTTTTAGTAAAACACATGTCTTTTAACTTTAATCTCTTTTTACTGAGTTGTGTTTTGTTGTCGGGGTCACTTAAATAGGTCTCATAGCCCAACAAACTTGCATTTGAACAATAATCAAAATCTATCTATTAGGTTGGTATTTTGTGGATCGACATATGGTAAAATGACCAATGATTACAATAGAAGGCCGACATTAGAATCCACAATCACACAACCAATTTGTCATATTTCAAGTCTCAGTTTCTCATGTCGTCATCATTTAGTTTTAAGTCGAGAAAACTCAATTTTCAACAATACATCATATGACCCTAGCAAGTAGTAATAAGAATTTTTTTCAAATAAAAAAATGTCATGATACCGAGTGAGATGTATCCATCTAGGGGTGTTAGACAAAATAATTCTTGTATAGAATTTCATGATATTCTTGTATGATATACAATTTTTATAAAAAAATTATCAAGAAGTAACCTTAATAATTTTTTATTTCAAATATTATTTCTGTTTTAGCTACCGTGCCACTTTAACTGTGCTTAATGCCTTACCATGTGAGAAGCACAATTCCTAAATCTTCACATACAATTTGTTACCGTATAATATTATCCAATGATGATTACAATGTTTTGATGATACAAAATTTACTCTTCCAATAAAAACTACAGTAATAAATTTTATACTTCATCTATTGTAAATTAAATTATTTGTCTCAAAAAAATCTATTGTAAATTAATTTACACAACTTTGTAATTTAAAAGGGAGGGAGTTATATATACTGTAGCTGTAAATAAATCTCACTTAGCGTTAATAAAAGTAAAATGATGTATTTCCTCCGGAGGTTGCGTCCCGATTCCTGCATCCCTCTGACGTTCTTACCTTGGGCCCCACCAACTCCATTACGTACCTTATATGCTCGCATCTCGTTTTCTCCATCTCTCCCCAGTCCCCATGCACGCTGGTTCTCAGTACGCCGGGAGCGGGAGGAGGAGCTGCGGCGCGGCCCGTCTGGTGAAGGCACGACCTGGGCTGCTCGCTGGAGGAGTCCAGGTTGGTATTTTTTGGGGGCTGCAAGCGCGGCGGCGGGTTTCAGAGGCTGCAGTGGCGGTTTCAAGGTAGCACGAAGATGGAGGCTGCGGCGCAGCGCCGGGCGCCCGCCGTCGTAGGATATAGAGGCCACCGAGGAGCCCGACGCCCTAGTCCTTCTAGCGCTCGCCCTCGCCGAAGATGGAGGCCACAGAGGAGCCTGACGCCCTAGTACGCTCGGCCCAGCGCACCGGCGCCGCCCTAGACCGCTTTGAGCTCGACAACGACGATGGAGGGACTGTGGTGCTTCCGCGCCCAGGGCCTCCTCGACCTTGATACCCGAGGCGCAGGGATTATGGTGTTGCCGCTCTGGGCCTCCTCGACCTTCGTACCCACGGCGGAGGGATTGTGGTGCTACCGCCAAAGGGTTCTCCAACAACCAGGATCGCCGAGGCGGGTTCGGAGTGTTGATCTCTGGTGCATACTTGGACTACCTCCTCGTGGAGGTATGTTTGAGGCGGATTGTTAGGATCACCTCATTCTTATCCCATTAGAAGCTTCTTGGTGCATTAGCTTGGCATGTAGTTTCGACTTGGTATTGAATTGGCTAAGGGCTCACTGAGATTATTCTAATGTTATGTGGTATTTTCTCATTAGGTAGATATGAACAATGGAATCAACAAAAACAATGCGGAATGCATATCCTTATTTAGTTTTGTTACATTTATGTTTCTATTGGTTTAGTAGTAGTTATGTTTGTATTTGACATATGATCTTTACTGCATGAATATTACATTTATTGGATAATTGTTCCAATGTATTAGCGTGTTGGAGCGCAATAATCATGTCTGCCTTGATTTTCTGATTGGATATAACCTCGGAGTCTTACTTTGCAGATGTTATAGGTCAGTTTGTCGGTGCTTAACTGACAAATGTTCTCATGAGCACCAATACATCTGAAAAGTGGATCATTGCTCTAAGAGATCACAGGTCAGGTCCTTTGTTTTCACTTATTCTTGCCTTATATTATTTCCGCGGGCTAACATTTGTGCATCATGATTGGGCAAACCAACTGCATGAACATTGAGCTTAAACTTGTGCTTTCGGGGCAAAGGATTGCTGAATTCGATGCTAAACTTGTGCATGATGATGGACATAGTTATTTTGTTCTTGGGATCCTTGCTCGTGTTCTACGAAATCCTAAAAGAGTGAGTATTTTTTTGGACTTCTGATGCATTCCTTGTCAACACATTTATTTAGTTCTGGTTAGTGAGCACCTGAAGCCCGGAGGTGTAAATAAGAAAAATGCTCTTATACCTTGTCCTCTCATGTCCCGTGTAGATGATGAGATCCTCACTGGAGGTTCTTCGCTTCAAACAACTCTGCGCTATGGGATTCTGATAAGCCTGGTGCAAGGTCTTGGTCTCGGATTTACTTATGGGCTTGCCATCTGTTCTTGTGCCTTGCAACTTTGGGTCTACACAGCCAGGCTCACACCTAAAAACATACCTCTGTGCACCGACATGCTCAAGCATCGTATTGGCTTCAGTGAATCACACCTACTACTGTAAGCATGCACACTTACTGACTTGACTGAAATCTCTTTTTTTGATTAATGAAACCTCATTCCCACCAAATCAGCCTCACATGAGCATATATCTTTACTACAAATCAGAGGCATAAGCTGATACATGGCATTAAAATTTGATGACATTATTGGGTAACTAAATATCATTCACCCAGCATCCAGTATTCAAATTCAAGCCACGAACACAAAATGTCATCAAAATGAACACAAAATGAACTGTTGTGGCGCTCTACAGCTGTTGTTAGGCACATTGCTTCAAGGTAAATCATGTCTTCCATTATCCACGCAAGTAGTAGGAGTAAATTGGTGCCTAATTAGAAATATTTTTGTCCCTTGAGCCTTAGTTTGTACTTATATATACAAGCACGACACAAGGATTGAGACAGGAATTACAAAGTATTCCGTTCTAACAATAATCCATGACCACATATAGTCTTTGTTGTTTAGGAGAACAAGACCCCATCTCATGTACTCACTACCTTCCGAGATGTAGGGTTTTATAGAAACCCATTTTCATATAGGAATATCTAATTATAAATCATTGGTGAAAAAGATGTCCGTTTGTCGTTGATACGTCCCAAACGCATCTATAATTTCTTATGTTCCATGCTACTTTTATGATGATACTCACATGTTTTATACACATTATATGTAATATTTATGCATTTTCCGGCACTAACCTATTGATGAGATGCCGAAGAGCCAGTTGATGTTTTCTGCTGTTTTTGGTTTCGAAATCCTAGTAAGGAAATATTCTCTGAATTGGACGAAATCAACGTCCGTGGTCCTATTTTTGCACGAAGCTTCCGGAAGACCGAGAGGAAACGGAGTGGGGCCACGAGGTGGCGACACAACAAGGCGGCGCGGCCCGGTGTGCCGGCCGCGCGGCCCTGTTGTGTGGGCCCTCGTGACGCCCTTGACCTGCCCTTCCGCCTACTTAAGGTCTTCGTCGCAAAACCCCGAGCACCGAGAGCCACGATACGGAAAACCTTCCGCAGACGCGCCGCCGCCAATCCCATCTCGGGGGATTCAGGAGATCGCCTCCAACGACCTCGCCGGAGAGGGGAATCATCTCCCGGAGGTCTCTTCATCGCCATGATCGCCTCCGGATCGATGTGTGAGTAGTCCACCCCCGGACTATGGGTCCATAGCAGTAGCTAGATGGTTGTCTTCTCATCATTGTGCTATCATGTTAGATCTTGTGAGCTGCCTATCATGATCAAGATCATCTATCTGTAATTCTTCATGTTGTGTTTGTTGGGATCCGATGAATATTAAATACTATGTCAAGTTGATTATCAATCTATCATATATGTTATTTATGTTCTTGCATGCTCTCCGTTGCTAGTAGAGGCTCGGCCAAGTTGATACTTGTGACTCCAAGAGGGGGTATTTATGCTCGATAGTGGGTTCATGCCTCCATTAAATCTGGGACAATGGACGTAAAGTTCTAAGGTTGTGGATGTGTTGTTGCCACTAGGGATAAAACATCGATGCTTTGTCTAAGGATATTTGTGTTGATTACATTACGCACCATACTTAATGCAATTGTCTGTTGTTTACAACTTAATACCGGAAGGGGTTCGGATGATAACCCGAAAGTGGACTTTTTAGGCATAGATGCATGCTGGATAGCGGTCTATGTACTTTGTCGTAATGCCCTGATTAAATCTCATAGTACTCATCATGATATATGTATGTGCATTTTTATGCCTTCTTTATTTGTCAATTGCCCAACTGTAATTTGTTCACCCAACATCTTCTTATCTTATGGGAGAGACACCACTAGTGATCTGTGGACCCCGGTCCTATTCTTTATATCTGAAATACAATCTACTGCAATTGTTATTTACTGTTCTTCGCAAATAATCATCATCATCCACACTATACATCTAATCCTTTGTTTACAGCAAGCCGGTGAGATTGACAACCTCACTGTTACGTTGGGGCAAAGTTCTGTGATTGTGTTGTGCAGGTTCCACGTTGGCGCCGAATCCCCGGTGTTGCGCCGCACTACACTCCGCCGCCATCAACCTTCAACGTGCTTCTTGGCTCCCTACTGGTTCGATAAACCTTGGTTTCTTACTGAGGAAAAACTTGCTACTGTACGCATCACACCTTCCTCTTGGGGTTCCCAACGGACGTGTCGACTGCACGCATCAAGCTCTTTTTCTGGCGCCGTTGTCGGGGAGATCAAGACACGCTGCAAGGGTAGTCTCCCACTTCCAATCTCTTTACTTTGTTTTTGTCTTGCTTTACTTTATTTACTGCTTTGTTTGCTTCTTATATCAAAAACACAAAAAAATTAGTTGCTAATTTTACTTTATTTACTGTCTTGCTCTCTATATCAAAAACACAAAAAAAATTAGTTACTTGCATTTACTTTATTTAGTTTGCTTTATTTACTACTGCTAAAATGGGTGATGTTGAGAATACTAAGTTGTGTGACTTCACTAGCACAAATAATAATGATTTCCTATGCACACCTATTGCTCCACCTGCTACTACAGCAGAATTCTTTGAAATTAAACCTGCTTTACTGAATCTTATTATGAGAGAGCAATTTTCAGGTGTTAGTTCTGATGATGCTGCTGCCTGATACGTCTCCGACGTATCGATAATTTCTTATGTTCCATGCCACATTATTGATGATATCTACATGTTTTATACACATTATATGTCGTATTTATGCATTTTCTGGAACTAACCTATTAACAAGATGCCGAAGAGCCAGTTGCTGTTTTCTGCTGTTTTTGGTTATAGAAATCGTAGTAACGAAATATTCTCGGAATTGGACGAAATCAACGCCCAGGGTCCTATTTTGCCACGAAGCTTCCAGAAGACCGAAGGAGAGTCGAAGTGGGGCCACGAGGTGGCGTAACACCAGGGCGGCGCGGCCCGTGCCCCGGCCGCGCCGACCTATGGTGTGGGCCCCTCGTGCCGCCTCTTTACCTCGCCCTTCCGCCTACAAATAGCCTCCGTCGCGAAACCCCCAGCACCGAGAGCCACGATACGGAAAACCTCATCGAGACGCCGCCGCCGCCAATCCCATCTCGGGGGATTCTCGGAGATCTCCTCCGGCACCCCGCCGGACAGGGGATTCATCTCCCGGAGGACTCTTCACCGCCATGGTCGCCTCCGGAGTGATGAGTGAGTAGTTCACCCCCGGACTATGGGTCCATAGCAGTAGCTAGATGGTTGTCTTCTCCTCATTGTGCTTCATTGTTGGATCTTGTGAGCTGCCTAACATGATCAAGATCATCTATCTGTAATACTATATGTTGTGTTTGTCGGGATCCGATGGATAGAGAATACGATGTTATGTTAATTATCAAGTTATTACCTATGTGTTGTTTATGATCTTGCATGCTCTCCGTTATTAGTAGAGGCTCTGGCCAAGTTTTTGCTCTTAACTCCAAGAGGGAGTATTTATGCTCGATAGTGGGTTCATGCCTCCATTAAATCTGGGACGAGTGACGGAAAGTTCTAAGGTTGTGGATGTGTCGTTGCCACTAGGGATAAAACATTGATGCTATGTCCAAGGATGTAGTTATTGATTACATTACGCACCATACTTAATGCAATTGTCTGTTGTTTTGCAACTTAATACTGGAAGGGGTTCGGATGATAACCTGAAGGTGGACTTTTTAGGCATAGATGCATGCTGGATAGCGGTCTATGTACTTTGTCGTAATGCCCAATTAACTCTCACTATATTTATCATATCATGTATGTGCATTGTTATGCCCTCTCTATTTGTCAATTGCCCGACTGTAATTTGTTCACCCAACATGCTTTTATCTTATGGGAGAGACACCTCTAGTGAACTGTGGACCCCGGTCCTATTCTTTACATCCGAAATACAATCTACCGCAATACTTGTTCTTTACTCGTTCTCTCGCAAACAATCATCTTCCACACAATACGGTTAATCCTTTGTTACGAGCAAGTCGGTGAGATTGACAACCTCACTCGTTTCGTTGGGGCAAAGTACTTCGGTTGTGTTGTGCAGTGTTCCACGTTGGCGCCGAATCCCCGGTGTTGCGCCGCATTACATTTCGCCACCATCAACCTTCAACGTGCTTCTTGGCTCCTCCCGGTTCGATAAACCTTGGTTTCTTTCCGAGGGAAAACTTACCGCTCGTGCGCATCACACCTTCCTCTTGGGGTTCCCAACGGACGTGTCATCTACGCGCATCAAGACTGTTTTCTGGCGCCGTTGCCGGGGAGATCAAGACACGCTGCAAGGGGAGTCTCCACTTCCCAATCTCTTTACTTTGTTTTTGTCTTGCTTTATTTTATTTACTTACTTGTTTGTTGCATTATATCAAAACAAAAAAAAATTAGTTGCTAGCTTTACTTTATTTACTGTCTTGCACCCTATATCAAAACACAAAAAAAAATTAGTTACTTGCATTTACTTTACTTGATTCATCATGTTTCCTTTTAATTTTACCACAAAAGACATACCGGTAGGACGTGGGTCTATAGTTGGGAGAAACAATATAGAAGAATTTTTCAATCATGTTAGTACCATTGAAGATTTTGAAGATAGACACTTGGTAGAACTTGCTCCTACTTATGAAATTGTCTGCCGTCGCTTTAGTTCGCATGTTGGAAACTAAATTTGTTAATCTCAATCCTATAATCCAACACATGTTTCTTACACTCGGTGATATGGAAGAAGGGGAAAAGAAAGATTTTATTTTAGAAACCCTTCTTAGAGAATTTGGTAGTATAGCTAGAGAGGCTAGAAAGGTCTTTACTAAATATAAGATGCTTGGTTCTTATACCAATTTTGTTAGTATCCTTGAAAATATGGACATGGAGAGAGTAAGGTACACTAATAATATTAATGATGGTGGGGAGATCAAAGCACCAATACCATGTAAGCTCCTAGCGATGAATGAAGCGCTAGAAAATAACTATGCTTGGCTTGTTCCCGAAAATTTGTTTGATGAGAGTAGCAAGCCCAAGACTAATGAAAAGGGAGCCGCTGAAACTTATGTATCCAATATACTATGCATGGTTGAGAAAACTCCAAACCCCGCTGAAGATTCACCATCTCTCGATAATACTTGATATACACTTTCTGCGCCTAGCTGAAAGGCGTTAAAGAAAAGCGCTTATGGGAGACAACCCATGTTTTTACTACAAGTATTTTTGTTTTATATTTGAGTCTTGGAAGTTGTTTACTACTGTAGCAACCTCTCCTTATCTTAGTTTTGTGTTTTGTTGTGCCAAGTAAAGTCTTTGATAGTAAAGTGAATACTAGATTTGGATTACTGCGCGTAAACAGATTTCTTTGCTGTAACGAATCTGGGTCTAATTCTCTGTAGGTAACTCAGAAAATTATGCCAATTTACGTGAGTGATCCTCAGATATGTACGCAACTTTCATTCAATTTGGGAATTTTCATTTGAGCAAGTCTGGTGCCTCAATAAAATCCATCTTTACGGATTGTTCTGTTTTGACAGATTCTGCCTTTTATTTCGCATTGCCTCTTTTGCTATGTTGGATGAATTTCTTTGATCCATTAATGTCCAAGTAGCTTTATGCAATGTCCAGAAATGTTAAGAATGATTGTGTCACCTCTGAACATGTTAATTTTTATTGTGCACTAACCCTCTAATGAGTTGTTTCGAGTTTGGTGTGGAGGAAGTTTTCAAGGATCAAGAGAGGGAGATGATACAATATGATCAAGGAGAGTGAAAGCTCTAAGCTTGGGGATGCCCCGGTGGTTCACCCCTGCATATTTTAAGAAGACTCAAGCGTCTAAGCTTGGGGATGCCCAAGGCATCCCCTTCTTCATCGACAACATTATCGTGTTCCTCCCCCGAAACTATATTTTTATTCCGTCACATCTTATGTGCTTTGCTTGGAGCGTCGGTTTGTTTTTGTTTGAATAAAATGGATCCTAGCATTCACTCGTATGGGAGAGAGACACGCTCCGTCGTTGCATATGGACAAGTATGTCCTTAGGCTTTACTCATAGTATTCATGGCGAAGGTTGAATCTTCTTCGTTAAATTGTTATATGGTTGGAATTGGGAAATGCTACATGTGGTAATTGATAAAATGTCTTGAATAATTTGATACTTGGCAATTGTTGTGCTCATGTTTAAGCTCTTGCATCATATACTTTGCACCCATTAATGAAGAAATACATTGAGCTTGCTAAAATTTGGTTTGCATATTTGGTTTCTCTAAAGTCTAGATAATTTTTAGTATTGAGTTTTGAACAACAAGGAAGACGGTGTAGAGTCTTATAATGTTTACAATATGTCTTTTATGTGAGTTTTTCTGCACCGTTCATCCTTGTGTTTGTCCAAATAACCTTGCTAGCCTAAACCTTGTATCGAGAGGGAATACTTCTCATGCATCCAAAATCCTTGAGCCAACCACTATGCCATTTGTGTCCACCATACTTACCTACTACATGGTATTTCTCCGCCATTCCAAAGTAAATTTCTTGAGTGCTACCTTTAAAATTCCATCATTCTCCTTTGCAATATATAGCTCATGGGACAAATAGCTTAAAAACTATTGTGGTATTGAATATGTACTTATGCACTTTATCTCTTATTAAGTTGCTTGTTGTGTGATAACCATGTTTCTGGGGACGTCATCAACTATTCTTTGTTGAATATCATGTGAGTTGCTATGCATGTCCGTCTTGTCTGAAGTAAGAGAGATCTACCACCTTAATGGTTGGAGCATACATATTGTTAGAGAAGAACATTTGGCCGCTAACTAAAGCCATGATTCATGGTGGAAGTTTCAGTTTTGGACATATATCCTCAATCTCATATGAGAATAATAATTGTTGCCACATGCTTATGCATTAAAGAGGAGTCCATTATCTCGTTGTCCATGTTGTCCCGGTATGGATGTCTAAGTTGAGAATAATCAAAAGCGAGAAATCCAAAATGCGAGCTTTCTCCTTAGATCTTTGTACAGAGCGGCATGGAGGTACCCCATTGTGACACTTGGTTAAAACATGTGTATTGCGATGATCGAGTAGTCCAAGCTAATTAGGACAAGGTGCGGGCACTATTAGTATACTATGCATGAGGCTTGCAACTTGTAAGATATAATTTACATAACTCATATGCTTTATTACTACCGTTGACAAAATTGTTTCATGTTTTCAAAATAAAAGCTCTAGCACAAATATAGCAATCGATGCTTTCCTCTTTGAAGGACCATTCTTTTTTACTTTTATGTTGAGTCGGTTCACCTATCTCTCTCCACCTCAAGAAGCAAACACTTGTGTGAACTGTGCATTGATTCCTACATACTTGCATATTGCACTTGTTATATTACTCTATGTTGACAATTATCCATGAGATATACATGTTACAAGTTGAAAGCAACCGCTGAAACTTAATCTTCCTTTGTGTTGCTTCAATACCTTTACTTTGATTTAATGCTTTATGAGTTAACTCTTATGCAAGACTTATTGATGCTTGTCTTGAAGTACTATTCATGAAAAGTCTTTGCTTTATGATTCACTTGTTTACTCATGTCATTACCATTGTTTTGATCGCCGCATTCATTACATAAGTTTACAAATAGTATGATCAAGGTTATGATGGCATGTCACTTCAGAAATTATCTTTGTTATCGTTTTACCTCGCTCGGACGAGCAGTAACTAAGCTTGGGGATGCCGATACGTCTCCGACGTATCGATAATTTCTTATGTTCCATGCCACATTATTGATGATATCTACATGTTTTATACACATTATATGTCGTATTTATGCATTTTCCGGAACTAACCTATTAACAAGATGCCGAAGAGCCAGTTGCTGTTTTCTGCTGTTTTTGGTTTCAGAAATCCTAGTAACGAAATATTCTCGGAATTGGACGAAATCAACGCCCAGGGTCCTATTTTGCCACGAAGCTTCCAGAAGACCGAAGGAGAGTCGAAGTGGGGCCACGGGGTGGCGTAACACCAGGGCGGCGTGGCCCAGGCCCTGGCCGCCCCGACCTATGGTGTGGGCCCCTCGTGCCGCCTCTTTACCTGCCCTTCCGCCTACAAATAGCCTCCGTCACGAAACCCCCAGTACCGAGAGCCACGATACGGAAAACCTTACTGAGACGCCGCCCCGCCAATCCCATCTCGGGGGATTCCGGAAATCTCCTCCAGCACCTCGTCGGAGAGGGGATTCATCTCCCGGGAGGACTCTTCACCGCCATGGTCGCCTCCGGAGTGATGAGTGAGTAGTTCACCCCCGGACTATGGGTCCATAGCGGTAGCTAGATGGTTGTCTTCTCCTCATTGTGCTTCATTGTTGGATCTTGTGAGCTGCCTAACATGATCAAGATCATCTATCCGTAATACTATATGTTGTGTTTGTCGGGATCCGATGGATAGAGAATACGATGTTATGTTAATTATCAAGTTATTACCTATGTGTTGTTTATGATCTTGCATGCTCTCCGTTATTAGTAGAGGCTCGGCCAAGTTTTTGCTCTTAACTCCAAGAGGGAGTATTTATGCTCGATAGTGGGTTCATGCCTCCATTAAATCTGGGACAAGTGACGTAAAGTTCTAAGGTTGTGGATGTCTTGTTGCCACTAGGGATAAAACATTGATGCTATGTCCAAGGATGTAGTTATTGATTACATTACGCAACATACTTAATGCAATTGTCCGTTGTTTTGCAACTTAATACCGGAAGGGGTTCGGATGATAACCTCGAAGGTGGACT
>NC_061510.1:128776693-128819094 GCF_022539505.1 Lolium rigidum
TTTGAAATTTGGGATGTTACAGCCACCTCTTCGTCTCCATTTCCTTCACACCGGCAACTTTCGCCCAGTCAACGTCCTGTTGGCTGTCAGCAACCAAGGCGATGGTTCCTTCAACACCAACCTTCAAGCCTTCTTGTCGAAGCTTAAGCCCAAGATCTTCTTGAGAATTGAAGTACTTGGCGAGAGCAGTAAAAGTCTCGGGTTCTTCTTTCTTCGTGAAGAAATAGGGAAAAAGCCGCGACAGACCTGTTCGAGCGTCAGCAAGGCCTTGGCGCGCTTCATCTCCATGAATCTCAAGAAGGGAGAGCGCGTCGAGAAGGCGATCACCTTCAGGATTTTCCAGATCATAATCCTGCTGCGTTTTCCCTAAATAAGCAAAAGGAAGCTTGTCAAAACAGCGCGCCAGGAAAAATATGATGACCCGAAGAAATAGCAATGATCTGAGTACTTACTAACAAAACGTCGACTCTGTGACTCCAAGCGAGTGAGGATTTTGTTTTCACGAGCAGACTGCTGAGCTATGTTTTCGCTTAAAGAAGTTTCCGCGTCGTGAAGTCTTTTTCGAAGATCTTCGACAGCGGCAACATCTGATTCAGCCTTCTTGCGAGCTCTTTCGCTTTGCTCTAACTTGATAGCAAGAGCATCAGCGCGTTTGTTAGCTTCTGCAAGAGTATCTGGCAAAACAAACGACGGTAAAATATCATGAAAAAATAATGAAGGAGTCTATTCAGCAGAAGAGGCAGGAAAAAATAGTACCTTCAAGCTTCTTGGCATGGTCACGGTACCCTATGAATTGGGTACCGAGACGGATAAATTCCTTCATCAAAGGCTGAAGAAAAAAACCAATGAAAAAGAGAAATCAATATAGTAAGCGAAAGGTTGACAGCACCAAGCAAAAACCAAAGGGGAGCCGAAAGCACTGGAATGTTCGGAATGTAAAAAAAAAAAAGAGGGAGAGGAGAAAACTTACATCATCCATTGAAGGAGTCGTGGAACCACCAATTAACAGGGTAGGCTCCTTGACTAGCTCGACCCTAGCCCTCTTTGGTGAAGAGGCACGGGGGCTCGCAACTGGAGTTGGGTGCACGATGTCTTGCTGAGGAGTGACACGTCTCAAACGTATCTATAATTTCTTATGTTCCATGCTACTTTTATGATGATACTCACATGTTTTATACACACTTTATGTCATTATTATGCATTTTCCGGCAATAACCTATTGACGAGATGCCGAAGAAACCGATTCTTTGTTTCTAGCTGTTTTTGGTTTCAGAAATCCTACAAAGGAAATATTCTCGGAATTGGACGAAATCAACGCCCAGGGTCTTATTTTTCCACGAAGCTTCCAGAAGACCGAAAGGGATACGAAGTGGGGCGATGAGGCGCCGCCACCATAGGGCCGCGCGGCCATAGGGGGGCCCGCGCCGCCCTATGGTGTAGGCCCCTCGCGCCGCCTCCGACTCCGCCCTTCCGCCTACTTATAGCCTTCGTCGCGAAAACCCCAGTACCGAGAGCCACGATACGGAAAACCTTCCAGAGACGCCGTCACCGCCAATCCCACCTCGGGGGATTCAGGAGATCGCCTCCGGCACCCTGCCGGAGAGGAGAATCATCTCCCGGAGGACTCTTCATCACCATGATCGCCTCCGGATTGATGTGTGAGTAGTTCACCCCTGGACTATGGGTCCATAGCAGTAGCTAGATGGTTGTCTTCTCCTCATTGTGCTATCATGTTAGATCTTGTGAGCTTCCTATCATGATCAAGATCGTCTATTTGTAATGCTACATGTTGTGTTTGTTGGGATCCGATGAATATGGAATACTATGTCAAGTTGATTATCAATCTATCATATATGTTGTTTATGTTCTTGCATGCTCTCCGTTGCTAGTAGAGGCTCGGCCAAGTTGATACTTGTGACTCCAAGAGGAGTATTTATGCTCGATAGTGGGTTCATGCCTCCATTGAATATGGGACGGTGATAGAAAGTTCTAAGGTTGTGGATGTCTTTGTTGCCACTAGGGATAAAACATCAATGCTTTGTCTAAGGATATTTGTGTTGATTACATTACGCACCATACTTAATGCAATTGTGCATTGTTTGCAACTTAATGCTTGGAAGGGTTCGGATGATAACTTTGAAGGTGGACTTTTTAGGCATAGATGCATCTTTGGATAGCGGTCTATGTACTTTGTCGTAATGCCTCTGATTAAATCTCGTAGTAGTCATCGTGATATGTATGTGCATTGTTATGCCCTCTCTATTTGTCAATTTCCCAAGCTGTAATTTGTTCACCCAACATGCTATTTCTTATCGAAGAGACACCACTAGTGAGCTGTGGACCCCGGTCCATTCTTTACATACTGAAATACAATCTACGCAAACTCTGTTCTTTCTTGTTCTTCGCAAACAAGCATCATCTTCCACACTATACATTTAATCCTTTGTTTACGGCAAGCCGGTGAGATTGACAACCTCACTGTTAAGTTGGGGCAAAGTATTGTGATTGTGTTGTGCAGGTTTCACGTTGGCGCCGGAATCCCTGGTGTTGCGCCGCACTACACTCCGCCACCAACAACCTTCACGTGTTCCTTGACTCCTACTGGTTCGATAACCTTGGTTTCTTACTGAGGGAAAACTTGGCTGCTATACGCATCACACCTTCCTCTTGGGGTTCCCAACAGACGTGTGTCAACTACACGCCAACAGGACTTTTTCTGGCGCCGTTGCCGGGGAGATCAAGACACGCTGCAAGGGGAGTCTCCCACATCCAATCTCTTTACTTTGTTTTTGTCTTGCTTTACTTTACTTTATTCTTGCTTTGTTTGCTCTTTATATCAAAAATACAAAAAAATTAGTTGCTAGCTTTACTTTATTTCTTGTCTTGTTTGCGTTCTCTATATCAAAAATACAAAAAAAATTAGTTACTTGCATTTACTTTATTTAGTTTGCTTTATTTACTACTGCTAAAATGAATACCCCTAAGAATACTAAGTTGTGTGACTTCACTAGCACAAATAATAATGATTTCCTATGCACACCTATTGCTCCACCTGCTACTACAGCAGAATGTTTTGAAATTAAACCTGCTTTACTAAATCTTGTTATGAGAGAGCAATTTTACGGTATTAGTTACGATGATCTTGCTGCCCATCTTAATAATTTTGTTGAACTTTGTGAAATGCAAAAGTATAAGGATGTAGATGGTGACATTATAAAATTAAAATTATTTCCTTTCTCCTTAAGAGGAAGAGCTAAAGATTGGTTGCTATCTTTGCCTAAGAATAGTATTGATTCATGGACTAAATGTAAGGATGCTTTCATTGGTAGATATTATCCTCCCGCTAAAATTATATCTTTGAGAAGTAGCATAATGAATTTTAATCAATTGGATAATGAACATGTTGCCCAAGCATGGGAAAGAATGAAATCTTTGGTGAAGAATTGCCCTACCCATGGACTAACTACTTGGATGATCATCCAAACCTTTTATGCAGGACTGAATTTTTCTTCGCGGAACCTATTGGATTCAGCTGCTTGGAGGTACCTTTATGTCCATCACTTTGGGGGCGGCAACAAAGCTTCTTGATAATATGATGATCAATTACTCTGAATGGCACACTGAAAGGGCTCCACAAGGTAAGAAGGTAAATTCTGTTGAAGAAACCTCCTCCTTGAGTGATAAGATTGATGCTATTATGTCTATGCTTGTGAATGGTTGTGGTGACCCTGCATACCACTGCATGTTGTAGTATGCCAGTCGTTGATATAACATTCACGAAGTACCATTCCGCAAATATTACATCCCTCAGAGTAGTACAACAGAACATAGCAGGGTCCATAACTCATTCATTGATTATTACAACTATCATACACATGTCATCTTGGAGCTCCTCTTGGGTCCTAAGAGGAATACTCCTGGGTTCGAGCGAACCCAACTTAACTTACAATACCGAGTCTCATTAAACTAAACATTTATTTCATCGAGCGGCTAAATACTAAGAGTTCGGGCTGCTCGGTTACTACTACTATCGGTTATCTCTAGGCTTGATCTCCTCCGGAAGCCTCCCCGGAGCCGTAGACTATGAGATAGTCTACACCTTCAACTCCTCCTGAGAGGTCTGGTTCCTCGTAGCCGATGATCCCGGCTCCATCATTGCTGTCGTAGTCCTCCTCCAGATGATTCAGACAATCTAAGCATGGGATTTAAGAGTGGTATGAGTACGAGCGTACTCAACAAGTTCATTAGAGATAAGAGGTGTTTAATGCACTAGCTACGGTATTAGACCAGAAAGTCTAATATCAATGCAAGTTTTGATAAACATTTCTTCAAGAGATTGCTTTTATTTCAAAGAGCTATGTCGAGTCGGCCTTCACCGGTTTACTAGAACTTCATGGAGCTCCTTTCCGGCCGCGTTCGCAGTTCCTTATCCCGGAACGGGGAGTGACGAGTCACGGTTCTTTACACTCTGCTGAGAGGTGTGTTGCTTTACCCATAAGAGATCTTAACCTTGGTGCCAACCGGGCAGCTTTCCCGTCCACACTTCCTTCGGTGTGAGGCCCGGTATAAGGTCTAGCCAATCATGTTCCTCCGCTACCTCGCACACCCACCCTTTGTTGCATACCCCGACCACTGGGTCCTCGTCGGTCCTCTTATACCAATTAAGGATGGACCCCGACCACGACAACGGTTTGGGACTCGTTAACCAAACTCCTTCGCCGGTAGCTGCAACCCATCATAGACCACTTACCGTGGGGAATTAGAATGGGATCCCCACCCCACCGCTTGCCCAACTTGGGTCAAGTGTCTATGGTAAGCGCATCCGTTGATGTACGAGAGGTGGAAACACTTTTGACTACTCCGTCCCACTCCAGATCTTATGGTTAACACGGGTATTACGGCACAAGAATCATTTGGCGACATTTGTTGTTTAATCCTAGATGGATATTAACCTTTGCAATGGAACCTCCACCATATCAACACAATCCATGGTTCCATTGCCCACCACATAGTCATACTCATAGTTATGAAAATAGTGGTTTTGGTTTTTATGCAATAGTGATAATCATAGTACTTTGCAAGTAATTTGATAAAGATACTCAAATGACATGAGCAAGTGATGAACTTGCCTGAACTGCTTGCAAAGTTTTACGAGTTGGAAGGTGTGGACTGACCCTTGTCCTCTGTTTCTGAAAAATAGCATCATTGTCCGATAAGGGCAATGGTTAAAGAGGCAATTATGCATGATTCCATTTTTAGGGTTTGTTCCCCCCTTCCGATGTCGTTATTATTTCATATAAGAGGTTAATACTAAGATTAATTTGGGGATACTTGATTTAAAGTAAAATACAACCTTGAAATGTTGTCAAGGTGTTTTTAAAGTCCAAATGCATTAATGGACTTATTTTCATTATTGAAAATAATATGTGTGATTTAAATCATTATTTAAATCATCAAATTAAGACTTATTCTTCTTTTCTTCAAAAATTCTCTTTGATATTTTATTTAGATAGAGAATTTTATGCTGATTAATTTTCATATTTTTACTTATTTTTTTAGAGCTGTATTTTATTTTATGAAATTCTTGGAAATTCTCATTTAAATGGGTATTTTGGAAATGTCCAAAATACCCCTCGGGCCCACCTGTCAGGCAGCCGAGCTGGTTAGGTTGGACCAGCCCGGTGGGCTCGGTCCAACCGACCCAGTCGCGTCGTCGTTCTCCTCCCTGTAACCCTAATCCCCTTTCTGCTCTCGCGACACCAAAATCGCCTCCGCCGTCGCCGCTTTAATCTGGCCGTCTCCGGCCATCGCCGGCGACGAGATGGTGCGGATCTGGACCGCCTCTCGACGGCGGACATGGTGGTCCGCGTCGATCTGACGCTTGCGTCCTCGTTCGCTCGCCATCGACTCTCCCGTGCGCCTGGCTTTTGGCGTCCGCCGCCACCGCGCGTTGGAGATGCCGTGGACCTTCCTCTGGCGCTCCCACAGGCGCGTGGTGCTGCGGCCCGGAGTCTTTGTGGTGGTCGCCGTGGCTTGGCTTAGCCGGGCACTGGTGCCGTCGTGTGCTCCGGCGTGCGCCGCCGTGGCCGCCGTGGTCGTGTCGACCACCTCCTCCCCGGTATGTGCTCCTCCTTCTCCTCTTGCTACTGTTCTACCTCTTCTCCTTCCTCTGGATGCCACTGGCATCCACTGATTGATCTTCTTTGCTTCTACACCTATGTGCTTTGCTTGCTTGTGCTTCTTTGTGAATGCGTGTATCTTTGTTGTGCTCTCTGCTTGTTGCCATGGATCCTAGGCTGATGTGATGTCTTGCTTGCCATGCGTATGCTGATGTTGTGCATATCTTTGCTTCGTGTGTCTTTGCTCTTCCCTATATCTTCTTTGTTGTAACTCTTGAGCTCTTGTTCAAGAGAAAATTGTGATGATTATGCTCTATTAAATTGTTCCTGCTGTTGCTATATGGATCCTGCCTCTCCTGTGTGTGCATTTCCTTGCCCCTGGCTTGATCATGATGCATGATCCTTGCATTATGCAAGTGCCGGTGCCACAGGTGTGATGTGTATAGGGCTGTGAATCTTGGAAATGCTCAATTGAGCATGGGCTGTTGACTAAATAACACCATCCCTTAATGGTGTGTACCGGATACAATTGTATTTAATTTATTTACTTATCTGTGATGCAATTATTTATGAGATGTGGCTATATAGTTGATCTTGTTAAATGTGTGGTTACTAGGCTTGGCTCTAGCATGTCTTAACATGCTCTAGCAAGCTTCTGATGATCATATGATCATCAGTTGCTTGTAAAGCTCTTTGTGTTATGATTTGTGCCTCTCTTACGCTCATCTTTGTGTCTGTGTGACACCAAAATCTATCTTGATGCATGCTTTTGCTTGCTCAAGCGATTTCGATGCTTGCAATGATCCATTGGATCAGCTGCAAGGCTCTGGTGCTTTGATTACTTCTATGATTCACTTATCTGTATTACCTGGATTTACTAAAATGGATAAGTGATGTGAACTGCTTGCAGTAATGATCATTTCATTGAGTTTGGCATGGCTAGATGGATGCCACCACTTGGTTGGGTACCCTAGCCCTCCTTTTGAACCCATGCGGGTGATGATAAGCTGTGCATGGCTTATTAGTTTGGGCTGGTTCGGTGGTTGAGGTGACCTTGACAGACAATTCATTGCTTGTTTAGGTAGCTCCCACCCTTGTTGGCTTGCTATGGCTTAGTGAATGCATCACTTGGGTAATTCCTTGTTGGATTTCCAGTGATCTTTGATGTTGACAAACAATAATAGACACATATTGTCTATCTATCTGATGGTGTGCTAGGTTTTAGGTGCTAGGTGACTTTGGTTGAATAGATAGGATCATTTCCTTGCTGGATTGCCTTGGTTATGCCACTGTTTTGGTCTAGCCAGTGTTCCCTTGGTGATTTCCTATTTACTTCACCCATTTTTGCTTGCACCAACTGACTTGGTAGCCAGATGATGATACAATCTGGGTATTCTACCCATTTTGGCTTCTGTGACATATGCAAATGCTTATTTATGAGCAAACCAGGGTTTTGCTCAGGTTGATCTGTTTATACCTCACTCCAGCTCCTAGATGATTTGTTGATGTAGAGGTTTTGCTTCTGTGATGATCTTGTGGTTGGTTTACTTGCCCTGCTCCTCCTGGTGATCTGGTGGGGCTTGATTCGATCTTTGTGGTGAGTTAGCAGATTGAATAGCAGTGGCTGTTCTTGTGTTCTTGTGTTCTTGTGTTCTTACCAGTGAAGCCTGTCGATGGATAAGGCTTAGGGTTTGCTTCTGAAAAGCTTATATGTGGTGCTCCCTTGCATCCCTGGTCGACAGCTCTTGCTTGTCACTTTGGTGACTCACTGTGTGTGTGTGCTGCATGCACACAGCCCTGTGAGCAGGCTGTGTGTGTGTGTAGACATGTGCTGTGCACCTGGACCTGGAACTTGACTATGGCATGGATCAGCTCGGCCACTTTGATCCTATCTGCTCATTTCATATTTTCCTTTGATTTCTAACCTGCCAAGTGGCTATGCCACTTGGCATAACTTGTGTTTGTTGTGTTTATGTGCAGGTTCAAAATGATGAGCAAATAGGCAAGATGATCTTCAAGCTCAAGATTAGATGATATTCACATTGTAGTATTTAGGATAGATTCATACTTGTACTTTTCTTTTTATTTTCTTTTATTTTACAATTTCTCCAATTCTTGTAATGTGTTGTAAAATTCATTTATTTCCATTATGAATATTGTAAAGACAATGTATCTTGTGTGTTAATCAATAAAGCTCAAAGTTTTCTCTAATGAGCTTTACTATAGTTTAATTGTTCATATTGTTTATTATTTATAATTTACTTGATGAACTTCCTCACAATTGAATTTATGAGATATTCATTTGATGTTTGAATTTGAAATTCAAATTCAACTTAAGTTTGAATTCAACCATGTCACTTTATTTAGAATTCAATCATGCAAACTCTCCCCTCTCTTCTCAAAACCCTAAAATAGTGGAGTGAGTTGCAAGTTTGTCGCACTCTCGGAACCCTAACCCTGTAAGGTGTCGAGAGAGAAACTTGTCCCCCTTCGATGCAGTTTTTGTTTAAAAGCGCGAAATTTCCCCAGAATTTACTATGCAATGCACATCCCTTTCTAAAATCTACCCCTCGATCGTCTCTAAACCTGGGACATTACAATGGTAGATCTAATGTTGATCCTAATAATGTTCCTTTAGCTTCATTGGTTGCTCAAGAAGAGCATGTTGATGTGAACTTCATTAAAAATAATAATTTCAACAACAATGCTTATAGGAATAATTCTGGTAACAACTATAGGCTATATCCTTCTAATAATGGTAATGGTTATGGTAATTCTTACAACAATAATAGGAGTGTACCCCCTGGTCTTGAAGCCATGCTTAAATAATTTATTAGTACACAAACTGCTTTTAACAAATCTGTTGAAGAAAAGCTTGATAAAATTGATGTTCTTGCTTCTAAGGTTGATAGTCTTGCCTCTGATGTTGACCTTTTAAAATTGAAAGTTATGCCTAATGAAGATAAAGATATTAAGTCATTTGCTACAGCAAACGCCATCCAAGTTCGAATTAATGAAAATATTAGATTGATGGCTGAATTGCATGCTAGGTGGGAAAGAGAAGAAAACGAAAAACTTGCTAAAGAGAATAATGTAGCTAAAGTTTGGACTATTACCACCACTAGTAATGTTAATGCTTCACATGTTGCTAAACCTCCTACTATCAATGATAAACTATTTAGTGTTGGCAATGTTTCTACTCCTAGTGCAAAGCGTGCAAAAGCTACTGGCTACTGCTGAAATTGCTAAAACTGCTGAAACTGTTTGTGATAAAACTGCTGAAAATTTTCAAAATATTGGGGACGATGATCCCATTGATGTAGATCATAATGGTTTAGATTTTGATGATTGTCACATCTCTGGAGTTATAAAGTTCTTACAAAAACTTGCTAGAAGTCCGAATGCTAGTGCTATAAATTTGGCCTTTACAAAACATATTACAAATGCTCTCATAAAAGCTAGAGAAGATAAATTAAAACTTGAAACTTCTATTCCTAGGAAGTTAGAAGATGGTTGGGAGCCCATCATTAAGATGAAGGTCAATGATTTTGATTGTAATGCTTTATGTGATCTTGATGCAAGTATTTCTGTTATGCCTAAGCAAATCTATGATATGCTTGACTTGCCACCATTGAAAAATTGTTATTTGGATGTTAATCTTGCTGATCATGCTATAAAGAAACCTTTGGGGAGGATTGATAATGTTCGCATTATGGTTAACAATAACCTTGTCCCCGTTGATTTTGTTGTCTTGGATATTGAATGCAATGCATCTTGTCCCATTATATTGGGAAGACCTTTTCTTCGAACTGTTGGTGCTATCATTGATATGAAGGAAGGTAATATTAAATATCAGTTTCCTCTCAAGAAAGGTATGGAACACTTCCCTAGAAAGAGAATGAAGTTACCTTATGATTCTATTATTAGAACAAATTATGATGTTGATGCTTCATCTCTCGATAATACTTGATTCACACTTTATGCGCCTAGCTGAAAGGCGTTAAAAAAAGCGCTTATGGGAGACAACCCATTATTTTACTTCTGCACTTTTGTTTTATATTTGAGTCTTGGAAGTTGTTACTACTGTAGCAACATCTCCTTATCTTTATTTTATTACATTGTTGTGCCAAGTAAAGTCTTTGATAGTAAAGTCAATACTAGATTTGGATTCTATGCGCAGAAACATATTTCTTACTGTCACGAAATTGAGCAGCCTCTTCTGTAAGTAATTTAGAAAAATCTGCCAATTTACGTGCGTGATCCTCAGATATGTACGCAACTTTCATTCAATTTGAGCATTTTCATCTGAGCAAGTTAAGTGCCCTAGAAAATTCGTCTTTCCGGACTGTTCTGTTTTGACAGATTCTGCCTTTTATTTCGCATTGCCTCTTTTGCTATGTTTGATGGATTTCTTTGTTCCATTAACTTTCAGTTGCTTTGTGCAATGTCCAGAAGTGTTAAGAATGATTATTTCACCTCTGAATATATGAATTTTCAATTATGCACTAACCCTCTAATGAGTTTGTTTTGAGTTTGGTGTGGAGGAAGTTTTCAAGGGTCAAGAGAGGAGGATGATATAATATGATCAAGAAGAGTGAAAAGTCTAAGCTTGGGGATGCCCCGTGGTTCATCCCTGCATATTTTAAGAAGACTCAAGCATCTAAGCTTGGGGATCCCCAAGGCATCCCTTCTTCATCGACAACTTATCAGGTCACCTCTAGTGAAACTATATTTTTATTCCGTCACATCTTATGTACTTTACTTGGAGCGTCTGTTTGTTTTTGTTTTTGTTTTTGTTTGAATAAAATCGGATCCTAGCATTCATTGTTTGGGAGAGAGACACGCTCCGCTGTTGCATATGAACACATGTGTTCTTAGCTATACTTTTAATGTTCATGGCGAAGGATGAAACTGCTTCGTTCATTGTTATATGGTTGGAAACAGAAAATGCTTCATGTCGTTATTGGTATAATGTCTTGAATAATTTGATACTTGGCAATTGTTATGCTCATATAGATCATGTTTAAGCTCTTGCATCATATACTTTGTACCTATTAATGAAGAACTACATAGAGCTTGTTAAAATTTGGTTTGCATGATTGGTCTCTCTAGAGTCTAGATATTTTCTGGTTAAGGTGTTTGAACAACAAGGAAGACGATGTAGAGTCTTATAATGCTTGCAATATGTTCTTATGTAAGTTTTGCTGTACCGTTTTATACTTGAGTTTGCTTCAAACAACCTTGCTAGCCTAGCCTTGTATTGAGAGGGAATTCTTCTCGTGCATCCAAATCCTTGAGCCAAAACCTATGCCATATGTGTCCACCATACCTACCTACTACATGGTATTTCTCTGCCATTCCAAAGTAAATTACTTGAGTGCTACCTTTAAAAATTATATTCTTTGTCTTTGCAATATATAGCTCATGGGAAAATAGCCTTAAAAACTATTGTGGTGAAGAATATGTAGCTATGTATCTTATTTCTTATAAGTTGCTTGTTGAGCGGTAACCATGTTTCTGGGGATGCCACCAACTAATACACCTTTGTTGAATATCATGTGAGTTGATATGCATGTTCGTCTTGTACGAAGTAAGGGTGATTTATCATGATCAAATGGTTTGAGTATGCATATTGTTAGAGAAGAACATTGGGCCGCTAACTAAAGCCATGATCCATGGTGGAAGTTTCGGTTTGGACAATCAATCCTCAATCTCTTATGAGAATATTATCTGTTGTTGAATGCTTATGCATTAGAGAGGAGTCCATTATCTGTTGTCTATGTTGTCCCGGTATGGATGTCTAAGTTGAGAACAATCAAAAACGAGAAATCAAATGCGATCTTTCTCCTTAGGCCTTTGTACGAGCGGCATAGAGGTACCCCTTTGTGACACTTGGTTGAAACATATGTTATGCAATGATAATCCATGTAAATCCAAGCTAATTAGGACAAGGTGCGAGCACTATTGGTAATCTATGCATGAGGCTTGCAACTTATAAGATGTCTTATACATAACACATATGATTTATTACTACCGTTGACAAAATTGTTTCTATGTTTTCAAAATGAAAAGCTCTAGCACAAAAATAGTAATCCATGCTTCCCTCTGCGAAGGGCCTTTCTTCTACTTTATTGTTGAGTCGGTTTACCTACTTCTTTCTATCTTAGAAGCAAACACTTGTATCAAGCTGTGTGCATTGATTCTTACATGTTTACCTATTGCACTTGTTATATTACTTTGTGTTGACAATTATCCATGAGATAAACATGTTGAAGTTGAAAGCAACTGCTGAAACTTATATCTTCCTTTGTGTTGCTTCAAAGGATTTCTACTAAGAATTTATTGCTTTATGAGTTAACTCTTATGCAAGTCTTATTGATGCTTGTCTTGAAAGTATTATTCATGAAAAGTATTTGCTATATGATTCAGTTGTTTATTCATTGTCTTTACCATTGCTTCGAATCGCTGCATTCATCTCATATGCTTAACAATAGTATTGATCAAGATTATGATAGCATGTCACTTCAGTAATTATCCTTGTTATCTTTTACCTACTCGAGGGCGAGTAGGAACTAAGCTTGGGGATGCTTGATACGTCTCAAACGTATCTATAATTCCTTATGTTCCATGCTACTTTTATGATGATACTCACATGTTTTATACACACTTTATGTCATTATTATGCATTTTCCAGGCACTAAGCTATTGACGAGATGCCGAAGAGCCGATTGCTTGTTTTCTGCTGTTTTTGGTTTCAGAAATCCTACAAAGGAAATATTCTCGGAATTGGACGAAATCAACGCCCAGGGTCTTATTTTTCCACGAAGCTTCTAGAAGACCGAAAGGGATACGAAGTGGGGCGACGAGGCGCCGCCACCATAGGGCCGCGCGGCCATAGGGGGGCCCGCGCCGCCCTATGGTGTGGGCCCCTCCCGCCGCCGCCGACTTCGCCCTTCCGCCTACTTATAGCCTTCGTCGCGAAAACCCCAGTACCGAGAGCCACGATACGGAAAACCTTCCAGAGACGCCACCGCCGCCAATCCCATCTCGGGGGATTCAGGAGATCACCTCCGGCACCCTGCCGGAGAGGGGAATCATCTCCCGGAGGACTCTTCATCACCATGATTGCCTCCGGATTGATGTGTGAGTAGTTCACCCCTGGACTATGGGTCCATAGCAGTAGCTAGATGGTTGTCTTCTCCTCATTGTGCTATCATGTTAGATCTTGTGAGCTGCCTATCATGATCAAGATCGTCTATTTGTAATGCTACATGTTGTGTTTGTTGGGATCCGATGAATATGGAATACTATGTCAAGTTGATTATCAATCTATCATATATGTTGTTTATGTTCTTGCATGCCCTCCGTTGCTAGTAGAGGCTCTGGCCAAGTTGATACTTGTGACTCCAAGAGGGAGTATTTATGCTCGATAGTGGGTTCATGCCTCCATTGAATCTGGGACAGTGACAGAAAGTTCTAAGGCTGTGGATGTGCTGTTGCCACTAGGGATAAAACATCAATGATTTGTCTAAGGATATTAGTGTTGATTACATTACGCACCATACTTAGTGCAATTGTCTGTTGTTTGCAACTTAATACTGGAAGGGGTTCGGATGATAACCTGAAGGTGGACTTTTTAGGCATAGATGCATGCTGGATAGCGGTCTATGTACTTTGTCGTAATGCCCTGATTAAATCTCATAGTAGTCATCGTGATATGTATGTGCATTGTTATGCCCTCTCTATTTGTCAATTGCCCAACTGTAATTTGTTCACCCAACATGCTATTTCTTATCGAAGAGACACCACTAGTGAACTGTGGACCCCGGTCCATTCTTTACATCTGAAATACAATCTACTGCAAACTACGTTTCTTTCTTGTTCTTCGCAAACAAGCATCATCTTCCACACTATACATTTAATCCTTTGTTTACAACAAGCCGGTGAGATTGACAACCTCACTGTTAAGTTGGGGCAAAGTATTGTGATTGTGTTGTGCAGGTTCCACGTTGGCGCCGGAATCCCTGGTGTTGCGCCGCACTACACTCCGCCACCAACAACCTTCACGTGTTCCTTGACTCCTACTGGTTCGATAACCTTGGTTTCTTACTGAGGGAAAACTTGCTGCTGTACGCATCACACCTTCCTCTTGGGGTTCCCAAAAGACGTGTGTCAACTACACGCCAGCAAGGAGGCGAGGTTTCATCCCCATCAGGTTGAGCTTCAGAGACAACTAAAGTACGAGACGTACTCGTTCGAGCAGTCGCGGTAATAGGTGGATTTTCATCCTCGTCACCACTACAACAAATAAGGTGACAATGTAAGAAACAACATAGACAGAATATCGGGAGCAAACAGCAAAAAGCAACAAGAACTTACGAGCTGACAAGGGCATCTTCATAAGGATTGAAAGTTGTTCTTTCTGCATCGGGAACAACTTCTTCGGCAGGAGGTGCACCAGCTTTGGAGGTGCCGGAATCAGCAACTTCATCCCTTTTTCTCTTGTTCCTTGGAGGGCAGCTGAGGGAGGAGAGTGTGTCGACGCGGTAGCCTCGGATTCAAATTCTTTTTCAGAGGATGCCGCAGATTTTTGAGAACCCGCGATCTCACTCTCAGGGCGAGAAGTACCCTGGTTGTCGTCGGTGACAACAGCCCGTTCTTCGACTTCTCCACCTTCAGGAAGAGGAGGAAGAGAAGATAGAACTGGATGATTCTAGAAAGACAATGAATGTCGACAAGAAGTTACGCAAGGGATGTCAACAAAATAGTAGTCGACAAATATTCAAAACGTCGAGAGGACAAAATAACAGTCAAACAAAATTTACCTCGGGGAGGGCGTTGGTGCTACTATATGGCTTCACGCGGCAAGAGGATGAAATAGTATCTTTCTTGCTGAGCGAAGAAATTCTTCGGATAAGCTTCTCCAAGTCCTTTACAGGAAGGTCTTTGGAGAGCCGGTCGACATCTTCTTCGCCAGCATACATCCAAATGGGATTTTTGCAAGCCTGTAAGGGCTGCACTCTAATCCTAAGGAAATACGCTGTGACCTGGATACCCCACAATTCTTTGCCACGGGTGTTTTGAAGCTCGTGGATACGGGACATCAGTGCCTTTGTCGCCGTTTTTTCTTCTTCGGTAGCTTCCGCGTCCCAAGATCGGCGGCGAAGAATTTTGGCACTTCCATCGAAAGAAGCTATGTTGTGCTCCACCGAGTCGGAGCTTTCTTGGTGCACATAAAGCCATCTTTTGCGCCACCCTTGAACCGAGTCAGGAAATTTGACGTTGAAATACTCGACATCAGGGCGGACGCAGATAACAATGCCACCTATGTTATAGGCGACGTTGGGGGAGCCATTACGGCGGAGAAGGAAGATGTGTTTCCATAGAGCCTAGTTAGGGTGAACTCCAAGGAAAGATTCGCAAAGAGTGATGAAGATAGAGATGTGGAGGATGGAGTTAGGAGTAAGATGGTGAAGTTGCAACCCATAAACAAAAAGCAAACCACGCAGAAAATCGTGGATGGGTGCGGAGAGACCACGGATGAGATGGTCAACAAAACTAACCCGATACTCAATGGGAGGCGTCGGGTAGCTCTCCTCACTGGGAAAGCGCAGAGCGTCGGTCTTCTTGCTTATTCCAAGCTTCTTCAGCAGGTTAATGTCCTACGCGGAGATCTTGGATCTCTCCCACTCCGTGTTCCCCAGATCTGGCGCCGCCATCTTTGCTTCGGGAGTGTTGTGCCTTGAAAGTTTTGGCCACGGCGGCATCAACAACGACGGCGAAGAAGTTGAGCAGTATGCGAGCGCTGGAGTTGTGTTGGAGGCAATGGAGATTGGAGCAAAGGAGATGTGAGCAGAGGTGCGGCGCAGGCGAAAGGATGAACGGAGGAAGAAGAAGACTTTATATAGGGAATTGGCGAATCGGCGCACCGTTGGATGGAATAATTTTGAGATGGATGTTGTACACGTGCCTAAGGGGTAAAAGTGTATTTTGACTGAGAAGGAACGGAACAGGCGCTACAGTGCGTGCGCCAGAAAAAGCGGAGGACGTGTGTCCCCCACTTGCACGACGTGTCAAATTAATGAGGGTTTTGGGCCCGCAAGACAGAGAGAGCAGTGCTCGCGTCTTCCCGATACAGCGATCGTGGCTATCGTCAGTAATGATGTCACCTTGTCAAGAGAAAATCTCGGCTGTGAAGATTAATGAAATTGGCGACAGGAAAAGACTATTGATTATCTCGAGAGCCTTTGATCAAATACAAAGTTTTTGATCAAATGCTCGGGGGCTACTTTTGAAAAAAGAAATTTCGGGAATGACAAAATAGAAATGGCGAGAGCCTATGATCAAAAGCAAGCATTTGTTTATAGCCTCGGGGGCTACTCCCATCGGGAGCGCTGGTCGCGCACCCGATAGAGATAAAAGCTCGAGAAAGAATAGCAATATAGCGACATAAGGCATTAAAGTTTTGAGCCTACAACCAAGTACAAGTCCTAGGCTGTAGCCTCGGGGGCTACTCCCATCGGGAACACTGTTCGCGTGCCCGATGAAATTATAAAAAGAAGTGAGCATATTTCGAGTTATACAAATAACTCTGCATATACTCCCATCGGAAGGCAAGATAAGTCATCCGTTGACTCAACAAAATGTGCTATTCCAACAGTCGAAAAAGCACTCGACAATATATTCCCAGAGCGCCAAAGTTGCGAATAATCTCTGAATTCCGCAAAACTTTGCGAAGGTAAGACCCCAGATCCGTTCTGAGCGGCGTGGCACCGTCTCTGACGTCGGTCTGCTACTTTTTTCCGTATCAGCAGATACGAAGAAAAATCCTAACGGACGCGTTAGGTCCCGATAAAACATGACTGGGACTCGACAGGTGGTAAGACCTTAAGCGGCACCTGTCGAATTTAACACCAGTATCCCGAGATCATGTCCAGGGACGTGATCTTGAAGTAGGTTTTTCCGGATTGCCACTAGAGCAGTTAACTAGTACCTGATCCATCAGATGAACTAGCCCCAACTACCATTATCCCTGTACAACATATAATTGCGTATCCAAAGATATGTGATAAATTCAACAGAGTTATTGGATGATTATAAAGTTGGACATTTTCCCTGATTCTTCGATTCAAGCAAAATCTCGGGGGCTACTGACATAGGCATCCCCAATGGGCCTGCCAAAGATGGTACCCGGGGTTTACCAAAGGCCCACGAGTCGAAGAATATGAAGTTCAGAAGCCCAAGTTATATTAAGGAAAGTTAGAGTTGTATTAGGAAATATAGACTTGTAATTTTACGGGACGGGTTAGAAACCCTCCCGGACTCTGTAACTTGTGTATTAAGAATCCCTCGGCTCCGTCTCCTATATAAGGGGGAGTCGAGGAACAAAGAGAGGATCGATTCATTGTTTCACGCAACCCTAGTTTTCATAATCGTCGAGTACTTTTCGGCTGAAACCTTCGAGATCTACTTGCCCTCTAATTCCGACTAAAACCCTAGTCTACAATACGTAGGCATTGATAAGTTAATCCCTTGTCACTTGGTGCTTGGTCATCGCAAAACAATTATGCAATATAATTTCCGGAGAGTAGACTTTTGTTTAAGTCTGTGTTTGATAGCGAGTATTTTCAAAATACCAAAGTTTGTAGAATCACCACAGTTTTCAATACTTCGATGTGTTTGGCAATGACTAAAAATTATGGTATTAATACTGTAGTATTCCTCAAACTGTAGTATTTTCGAAGTATTGAAAAAACAGTAAGTGACCTCTTTTTTCTGAAACGGAGATTGTAGAAAAACGACGCGGCAAGCATCACTCGGTCTTGCAAGCCTCCGGCTCCATGTCTTCTCTATAGGCGTCGTCCAAGCCAAGCATTGTGACTTGAGTAAAAGGGATAACCAAGTCGCGCAAGGAGCGTGAGGCCATGTATCAAACTGCCCGCCAAGCGCATGCGCCGCTCCGTCGTGTCCTTGTCCCAGCGCAAGGAGGAGACCATGCTATCCCTCATCGCCAAAAGCCGCAGACAAAGGAGACACACCGCCTACGAGTTCATGGTTAGCGTCATCCAACAACAGTTCCGCAGCCAGCCGATGGAGGTGCTATGCGGCGCCACCGACGAGGTGCTAACCATCCTCAAGAACGACAAGACAAAGAACCCCTACAACCCCATCTCCAACCAGATGTTCAACCAGTTCATCTCCAGGGCTGCAGAAGCTGCTTCAAGCTGAATAGGAAAGGGAGGAGAGGCAGAAAGTAGAGGAAGGAGGCAAGAGGAAAACAGGGAAGCAACTGGTCATGGGGCTACCGGTCCACTGTCGGGCGCTAAGGAGAGCGCCTGGCAGGATCCATGATCATCATGTTCTGGAACTACCGAAGATTGGGGCAGCCTCGGATAGTTCAGGAACGGTCTCGCCTAGTGCGAGAGCATGACCCAACTTTAGTGTTCCTCTCAGAAACAAGGGAGAATAAGAAGTTGGTAGAGAGTTTGAGTAAACGGCTAGGCCGGCTTTAATAGTTGTTTTCCTGTTAGTTTGCCGTGTAAGGGTGGAGGGTTAGCTGTGTGGTGGAGTAAGGATGTAAAAGTAGATTTGATCAATTTTAGCCCTCACCATATATATGCAATCATCCAAGAAAAGAGTGAAATAAAATGGAGGAGCACATTTGTCTATGTAGAACCGTGTGCTCAACGAAGACCTGAATTCTGGAAATTGCTGAAGAGAATAAAAACTAATAGAGGTGCAAATTTTCCTTGGCTGATGCTTGGAGATTTCAGTGAAGCTCTTTGGCAAAGTGAGCACTTCTTAGTCACTAAAAGGAATGAAAGAAGAATACAAGATTTTGGAGACACCTTGCAGTTTTGTGATTTGCAGGATCTTGGGTAGTGGCCTTCCCTAGACCTACAACAACAAGCAAATGGGTAGGAAAAATGTAAAAGTAAGGTTGGATAGAGCTGTAGCCAACTAGACGTGGAGTAATATGTTTACTGCAGCTAAGGTTCAACACATTGTATCATCTAGATCTGATCACCTACCTCTCATTTTACATCTGGGTAAACTGGAACTCAACAATTTGGCGTCGGTCAGATGCAAGTATGAAAGCATGTGGGAAAGATATGATACTCTTGGCAGTGAGATCAAGGAAGCTTGGGCTGGTGGTGCAGTAGTAAAAAATCTAGCATACATCAAAAACAATCTCCGGTACACAATGAAGACCTTGAAATAATGGAGTAGAGAGAAATTTGGCAAGGTGGATAGGGAGATTAAGAAACTCAATGTAAGACTAGAATGGTTATACAATCATAACCCACACCTCCACACCTCAGAGATCAAACATGTCACTGCGAGACTGGATGGATTGCTGCTTAGGGAGGAAATGCTGTGGAGACAAAGATCTAGAGTTACTTGGCTCAAGGAAGGAGATCAGAATACAAAATTCTTCCATAGAAGAGATACTTGGAGAGCAAAGAAGAACAATCTCGATCAAATCTTTGAAAACAATGGATGACAAAATTATTCAGAATAAAGATGAGATATTGAGGTACACCAAGGATTACTTCTCGGCCCTTTTTAACAAAGGACCAAGCAGTGGATCCGACTGAGCTCTTAAACATCATCCAACCAGAAGTGAACCAGGAAATGAATAATGAGGCTCTGCTGATGGAATTCTCCGACGAGGAAATATCTAATGTAGTTATAAATTGGTCCTCTAAAGGCTCCTGGACCTGATGGTTTCCCGGCCAGGTTTTTCCAAAGAAACTGAGCAACTTTAAAGAGAGATGTTATAAAAGCTGACAAGAATTTCTTTGCTCTAGGATCTATGCCGTCAAAAGTTAATGAAACCACGATCGTGTTGATCCCCAAAACAAATGATGCTACTGAGTTGAAAGACTTCAGACAGATTGCACTATGCAATGTAGTATACAAAGTGGTGGCGAAGTGTATGATTAATAGACTTAGGCCGTTCCTGCAAACCTTGATATCACACAACCAAAGCGCCTTCATCCCAGGTAGACTAATCACTGACAATGCCCTCGTGGCATTTGAGTGCTTCCATAGAGTTGGATCTCACAAAGGCGTACGATAGAGTTGACCGGAATTATCTTCGGGGGGCTCTGTTGAGGATGGGTTTTGATACAAGATGGTTAAAGCTGATCATGAAGTGTGTGACTTCTGTTGCCTCTTCGGTAAGAATAAATGGAGAACTCACTGGAAAGTTTTATCCGACTAGAGGTCTTAGACAAGGGGACCCACTCCCCCTACCTTTTCTTGTTTGTGGTGGAAGGATGACCAAAATCTTGGATAGGGTTGTTTACATTGAGGCGTTGCGGTCACTGAAAATCTGCAGATCGGCTCCAAGTGCCTCTTACCTTTTGTTCACTGTTGACAGCCTTTTGTTCTTCCAAGTAAATGCTCAGCAAGCAAATGTTATAAAAGAAGCTCTAAACATGTTTGAAAGATGCACGGGCCATTTGATTAGTGTTGGGAAATGCTCTATCCTCTTTAGCATCATCTGCCCAGAATCTAACCAAGACGAGATAAAAAAGTCTGTTAGGCGTACAACAAAGCATTTTTGAGGAGAAATACCTAGGCTTTCCAAAGCATTTTTGAGGAGAAATACCTAGGCTTTCCAACTCTAGAAGGGTGGATGAAAAAAGACAAGTTCCAACCTACTAATGAATTTTTTGGTAAAAAGTTGAGTGTGTGGAATGAGAACCATATGTCCATGGCAGCGAAAGGAACACTGATAAAATCAGTTGCTCAAGCGCTCATAAATTATATCATGAGCATTTTTAAATTGCCTGCTGGATTGAATGAAGACTAAAACCATCAGAAAGTTTTGGTGGGGAGAAGACGAAGGTCAGAGGAAAGTGCACTGGACCTCCTGGGACAATTTGAGGCTACCAAAAGTCCAGGGTGGGTGGGCTTCAGAGACACACAACAAGACAAGCCTAGAGAATCCTCCAAAATCCAGGCAGCCTATGTGCCAGGCTTTTAAAAGCAAGATATTTTCCGAATGGAAGATTTCTGGATACAATGTTCTTAGGCTGGTGCCAACGCGGGCGTTTGGCGGGGCGCTATCGCCCGTGGGGAGGCGGGAGGCGGGCGGGAGTGGGGCGGGACGGGACGCGAGCGCGGGGTGCTGGTGCTGGCGCCGGGCGGTACCGCCCGCTGCCGCCCGGCTACCGCCCGCGCTGGGGGCGACAGCGAGGCGAGTGGGCGGCGGGAGCGAGGCGGCAGCGTTGGCGGAGCGGGGCGAGAGCGGGGCGGGCGAGAGCGGGCGTTAGGCGGGCGGTAGGCGGGCTAGAGGCGGGCGAGAGAGGGGCGGTAGTGAGTAACGGCTAGCTGACGTGGCGCGCTCTGATTCGTCCACGTCAGATAGCCGTTGCTGGTTCAAAAAACCCTATAAATACCCCCCATATGGTTTCACTCACTCCACACCCATTTCATCTCCATTCATCACCTTCCCTCTCTCAAATCTTCTCCACCATGTCCGGTTGGACTCCACCAGATTGCACCACGTTCACGGATCTGATCCAAGACGGGTCACCAATAGACCTCGATGGTGTCTCTCCGACACATCGTCGCACCAATGTCGGTTCTTCGCCGCTTCCCCGAGTTTTGTACTCCTCCGGCACACCACCTCCGGGGCCATATGGCCCATACGCTCCACCTCCGGCGCCATATGGTTCATACCCTCCGCCACCGTATCCATACCCCCAACCACCTCCAAGCTGCTCCACCTACGGAGTAGCGGGAGTGGCACCGTACCTCCGTACCCACCACCTTCGTACGGTTCATACCCTCCACCTCCATATCCATACGCGCCATATGGTCCGTACCCCCCACCACCTTCTGAAGCTCCCGCTCCAAGCTCCGAGCCCAATGCCGCGGAAACAATCGTACCACCGCGTGCAAAGAGGCTTGACTGGACTGTTGCAGAAGAGGAAAAACTGGTACTTTACTTGCCCATCACATATTTATTTCTGGGTTGGTTCTTGCTTGGATTTTTCACTAACAATATCTATTTCGGGGTAGGTTAATGCTTGGCTTTTTAACTCCAAGGACTCTGTTGCCGGTAATTGCAAGACCGGCACTAGTTTTTGGGGTCAGATAGCTACAACCTTCAACTCTACCTCGGGTCCTGCCCGTCATCGGACCTCGAAACAGCTGAATGATCATTGGAACGCCTACAACAAGGAGGTGTCCCTGTTCAATGGATACTACATCCAAGAATAGGGGTTACGTCAGAGTGGAGCAGACGATGATATGGTCATGAAGGCGGCAATGGAGAGGTACGCGAATGACAAAAGAGTGACTCACCCGTTCAGAAAGCACCACTGGTGGCAAGCTGTTCGCAACGAAGCGAAGTGGAAAGGACAACATGGTCCTGGTAGTGGAACCGAGTCCACTTCCAAGAGAAGCCGTCTAGGACCTTCTGGTGAGTACAGCTCTAGCGAGGCGACGACGGAGGAGGAGCGTCCAACGGGCCGCGATAGGGCCAAGGCCGCGGTACGTAAGGGTAGGAGGAAGGGGAAGGACTCCTCATCAAGCAATGAGGTAGGAAGTAAATCCTTCGCCATGAGGAACATGATGAAGGGTTTAGTGAAGGCTAAGCTATTCAAGCAATGGAACAAAATGAAAGATCGATCAACCGATGACATGACCGAAGCAGAAAAGCGCGAACATGCGAAGGCCATCAAGATGTGCGAAAAAGAGCTTGGTCTCGAAGATGAAGAGGACGAGGAGCAGCAGGAAGAAGAGGAAGAGGAAGAGGAGTAGAATTTTTATTTATTATGTAATTTTTAAAATTTATTATTTAATTTTATTAATTATTATGTAATCGGTAACATTTTTAGTTGAATAAAATAATTTTCTTGCATTATTTTGAATGTCTACAAAAAATCGAGTGAAATAACTTAATCTAAAAAGGAAATAGTGATGTGGAGGAGAGAGAAGTGAGAGGTGACACTATAGCCTGTGCACTGGCACCGTGGGGTGAGAGTGGGGTGAGAGTGGGGTGAGAGTGGGGAAAAAAGCTGACGTGGCGGGTGAGAGTAGGGTGGTGCATTGGCACCAGCCTTAGTTGAAGATTCACTAGCGTAGAGGGGTATTGAACACGGTTTGGAACTACTCAAAAAAGGGGTTATTTGGAGAGTGGGAGATGGATCCAAGATAGATATCCACAGATATAACTGGATTCCTAGAAGAACACCTATGTCTATCACTAATGTGAAAAAAACGCACAAGATGTAGGAAAGTTAAAAATTTGTTTATCCAAGGAATTAGACAATGGAATGAAGGAAAGATCAGGGAGATATTTTATCCTCACGACGCTGATGAAATCATCAAACTGGAACCAATGAAACATGATGAAGATGTGCATGCCCGGCACTATGAAAGTACTGGTGTTTTTAATGTTAAAAGTGCTTATAAATCAGAAAACCAAAACTGATCCCGGGTGCATATGCACCCGGTATGTATAAAACATATTTCAAAAATATAAAAAATTTAGGAAAAAAATTTAGCATGTAGAGGGACATGTTCTATGTGTGCACGTAAAGTTTCACATAAAACCGACAATTTTTACCCTGTGTAAAAAAGACAAATAATGCCTCGAGAAATAGACTATTTTAGCACCAAAAATTTGTCTTTTTTGCACAGGGTACAAAACATCTTGATTTTTGCTGAGACAACTTTGTGAGCATGTAACGTGTCAAGGTATACATGCGGCATTTTTATTTATATTTTTTTAACATTTGTAAATATATTTAATATGTATTTCAAATAAAGGGTGCATATGCACCCGGGTGCAGAAACACCCTGTCCCTTATAAACTAGCTTTTGACATTCAGAGAGCGACCCATTTTAACAATGGCAACAGTGGTATAGGTGACGATTCTGTTAGAATATATAACTGTATAGTATATTGTATAGGTATATGGTTGTATATGTGTAATCCGTGTATATGTGTCCGTGTATTGTACGGTACGAATTCTGCCTTGTAACTTCTATATATTGATCAATACAAGGCACCACAATGCGTGGTTTCCATAATCTTAGAAACATCTGGAATCTAATCTGGATATGCATTGTACCAAATTAAATTCGCATTTCTCCTTGGAGATGTGCGTCTGATAACCTGGCTACTAAAAAGAATAAATAGCGCAGAACCCTCGAAGTGGACAGCACCTGCAATATTTGTATTACTAATGAGGAGAGTAGCTACCACGCAATGGTGGCATGACAAAAGCGAGAACGCTCAGATTTAAAATGAGAGAAGTTTGGAGAACTACGTTCACACTCTGACTTGCTCTAGGTACTCTCTAAGCAATAAAAGACCAGCTTTGCAACCTGTTGTGGCTACAGACACTGAAGACACAAACCACAAACCTGGGAAAGAACTCTATTTGGAAGCCACCAAAATATGGTAAGCTTAAACTGAATTATGACGCTTCCTTTATCCAGGACACAAACCAAGGCTTCACGGGTGGAACAATTAGAGACCATTCGACGGGGTTGATTTGTGCCATGGCTGAGAAGCTAACCAGATATGATGATGCACATGAAGCGGAGGCTAAAGCTCTGCTAATATGTCTCCAAATTTTTTGTTCTTCAGGGCATACACCTGACGGAGGTAGAAACTGATTGTGCAGCAGTCTATGCGGCCGTCAATGCTCCTAATCAAGATATGTCCAAGCTCTGTTTCATTCTATGGAGAGATAGACATGATTAGAAATTCTATGTTATACTTTTCTGTGTCTCTAGTCAAGACAGATTGTAATGCAGTGGCACATGAGTTAGCGAAATATAATAGGATTGAGGGAACTCAAGGTATCCGAGACATGTGTTTACCAAACCAGATCAGGCCCTTCGTCATGAACGATTGTAACATGCTAGTGCATCAATGAAATCTCTTTTGATGTAAAAAAGAAGCTAATCACGGATTTTCATTAAATGCAGAACTCCAACGAAGGGCTTTAAACATGAACGTGCAAGAAATTGATGATTAGCATCAGACAAAATAATGTCGAGGAAAATGTTTGAAGTTGGCTTTGCAGAGAGCGGCAACGCGTGCGAAGCCCATGCCCTGTCGCGGCGGTGGCCTTATGAAGTATGAACACTAGCCAAATGGGGCGAAGTATTCTCAATACTTCAAAATACTTCAATATATCAAAACGGCAGTATGTTGTGCCCACGGTAAAAAATACTGTGGTTTTCAGATACTTCGGTTTTACAAAAACTTTGTTACCAAACTAGGCCTTAGGCTTGTTCTAGGCTTCTGCATTGTTTAATTTTTGGGATTATTAATTCTATATATGCCCTTCATTCGTTAACACTACTCACTTTTCCCCACTCTCTCATTTTGCCTTCATTTTGAGCAACTATTCGGGGGCAAAAGTGAGGAAAATGTGACCATAGATTTTTTCGATAAAGAGCATATATTAATATCATGGAGATACCAATTACACCCAGCCTCTGCAACAACATCATACCCTAATGGCATAAAGGATGCACACGGCCAAATAAGAGAATAGAATTACAAAAAAGAAAGGTCCCGCTACAGAGATCCATAACTTGAAACAACAACACTGACACCACCAAGACAACACCAGAAGATGAGCTTCTCCATAAGCGACGCCTCTAAGAAGGAAACAGTGCACAAACGCTGTCGTTGCCCGATCATAGATCTTAGGTTTTCACCCTGAAAAAAGTCATCTCTCTCAAAATGACGCCTTCAACAAGAACATTGCCAGGCACAACCAATTAAGGCCAGACCTTAGATTTTCACTCTGAAAGATAAGACTCTGAACTTCTCTTGTGCAGCCGCCCCCACATATCAGTCGATGTTTCAAGTTACGAAGCACCAAGCCAACTCCACCTCACCACCAAGATCCGACCATCATAGATGTTCCACCGATCTCGGCTTGATGACCTTCTCTGCTAGCACCATGGAAAGAAAACAAACTCCATGATATTAACAACCAGCCGAGCTTCGAAGCGCTCCCTCTGAAACCAAACGGCCAGATAAAAATATGGGTGCGCACGATCGAAACCACCAATCGAGCAATCTTCAGGCATTACTCGCACAATGAATTTCACCGACAGGGCCTTCTGAAACACGTCAATCCACCCAGACTGGTGGGAACAAGATCCGACAGATCTTCAAACTTGGTGCGAGAAGAATCCTAGAACCGCCACCTTTATTCCTCGACGCGGAAGAAACGCCCCCACGCCGCCATCCGCCGCCCGACGACGACGACGGAGGTTCAGAAGATCAACGCCTCGCTAAGCCGACGCCGCCAAGCCCATGGCGACTTTAGAGAAGAACCGGCGGCGCTGCCCATGGTCACCCGAACAAATCGGCCAAGGCCGTCCTCGCAGCAGGCCATAGAAGGAGTAGCAGGCGGCCAGGCAGTACGGCTCTGGAGATCGGCTCGGCACGGTAAGCATCACCCAACGTGAGGCCACCACCGTGGCCGGGCACAGCACCCCAACACCACACACACATGCCCCGCTGCGCTTCCCATCTCGGCCCAAATCGGGCCCGGATGGGCCGCCCCGCCCGCCGCCACCTGCAGCCGCGCCAGACCCGCGCCGCCGCAGTCCGCCGGTCCTAGCCGCCCTTGCGCTGCGCCACCCAAGCAGCCGCACCGGCGAGTGCCACCACCACCACTAACCCGGAGCCGCCACCACGGCTTCCGATCTCCGCCGCCCGCAGCGACCTGAGGACCCCCGCCACCCTTTGGGGACGGGGCTCGCCGCCACCGTGTCAAGGGCCGGCGGCAGCGGCGGCAGGGAGGGGGCGACCGGCGGCGGTTGGGCGCTGGGGTTTTTCCCCCCGAGTCGCCAGAGGAGGGCGACGCGGACGAAGCGTGAAAAAATGGGGAGAATTTCACTTCCCGGCCTCTACACCAATCAGGGATGTACACAGACATTTAGCATAAGTACTAAGATTTTTAATCTTAATTAAGATTAAATCATAGTCCTCAAGATAAATTGCGAGTACCAGGTCTAACTTGGACCTCAAGTATAAATAAGTATAAATAGGAACCTAAATTGGCATCCGTAAGGATTTGAACTATGTCCACTCGCCTTTCTCGCACATGACATATTTTACGCTGCAAGGCATGTACTGCAAACAGGTCCCAAACACGAAGCATTGTACTGCAGTGTATTATTTATACGAGTTGATGCCACAAGCGTCCAATCCATCAGTAACATTGGAGTTTAAATAATAAAGCTGCGTCACGAAAACAGTCATAAAGAGGGTTGCAGTTGGGATAAGCATCTGCGCTTTGTCACCCCCACTCATAATGAAAAACACACCGGATCAGATATGAGGTGACTCGAGATGAGACGTAAATACCATCTCGATCAAGAAAAAGAGCCATGCAAACAACGGGCTAACAAGCAAACAGTTCTAGCATGCTAGGCTGTCAACTCGCTCAGGTGTGCGGATATAAAATTGCACTGACGGAGCTACACAAACGGCCATCTTCAGAAATCACGACCGGAGCTGATATCTCACCCATCGATCCCAATGTTTATTTCAACTTGTCAAACCCTAGCTAGGCTAGGCTAAGCCTATGAGGAGGGCAGTGCATTTACCGCGCCTAATTCCACGACGAGACCGGCCGGTACGTAAGATAGATTTGTCGCAAAAGCGGCCGACAGGGTCAGATGGGAAGGTCAAATATTGATGTACTCCTTTTTTTTTCCATATTACTTGCTGGCATGGTCAAAATTAAGTTTTATAATCTTAGACCAACTATCTATAATAAAATATTAACATATACACAATCAAATGTAAATGATATGATAGCATATTGCAAGACTTTGGTGCTTTTTTGAACAAGGAGTGCCCCGAAGGGTTAGACCAACTATCTATAATAAAATATTAACATATACACAATCAAATGTAAATGATATGATAGCATATTGCAAGACTTTGGTGCTTTTTTGAACAAGGAGTGCCCCGAAGGGCCCGAAAGCTTTTCATTAATTCCAAACGGTGGATGTACAAATTATTACAAAGGATGCCATAAGATTAAAGAAAACATATAGGTCCCTAGCATTTACAGAAAAGACCTCACTGAGAAATGCGAAAACGCAATTCGATCCTTCTCTTTCCCCACCGCCGAGCCGGAGATCAGCTATGCCGCCGTCATGCACAGAGGCGGTGACGGAGCCACTTGCCTCTGTGCAGCCGTAGTATGCGACTGCAGACCTTAGAAAGGGCCTCACGAGGAGGTTGAAACGCCGGATCTCGCCGGCATTTGGATAGGCCATGGATTGGCCTTGGATGTCGGACGGCTATTCGCCGCCGAGGTGATGCTAAAAAAACAGCTTCCCAACTCCACTGCTGGCAGATGCTTCGGCTCACCCAGTCAATTCCTCTATCCCTCACCACCTCGGCGCCAAACAGAGGACTCGGACTGGAGGTAGAGAAGCATCTAGCAGCAAGAAATTCTTCACCAACGCCATCGATGCAAAGCTGCTCGCCATCAGACTCACCAATCCTGCCACGGATAGGAGGAGGCAGGCGGAGGAGATAGGCTTGAAGAATAATCCAGTTATTGAAGAAGACCTCGCCCGGAGGCCGGAGACCATCGCCGAACGGCGGGGTCACCCGAGGCCCCGCTCGCATCTCCTCGCCGCCACGGCCGGCCAGAGGTGCCGAAGCTCCTGGATTTTTGGCGCCCCACCGCTCCTCCTCCTCGCCACCTCGGCCGGCCAGGAAGAACAGAGGAACTCCACACCCCAACTCCAGAAGGTGGCCAGCAGCCACACCTTTATTTTGGGAGACGGTGATTTCTCTCCTCATCCCCACCTCCTTCCATCGGAGCAAGCAGAGGAGAGAGAGAACTCCTAATTCCTAAAGCCGACGAGATCTGGGCGCCGAGATCTGCAGCTCGTCTCCAACTACCGGGCAAAAACCCACTACAGGCACATGGCCTAAACAACTAACTACCCTAGCTACTCCGCCCCCCCCCCCCTCTCCATCTCCGGCCGGCAGCGCCGCCGGATCGGAGTCGGGGGCGGCCCGGTAAGGTGTGTGCGCCTACCAAAGGGAGAGAGGAAGAGCGGTGGGAGGGGAGGGGAAAGTGAGCGGTCTCGATGCGTATGTTGCTTCAGAAGACTTTGGTGCTTAGCGGGGGCTAAGGCGTTCTATGTTGTTATGCCACGAGAGTACACTTGTGGATGGCCTTATGTTTTTTTACCTAGGCCGTTCGTTCGTAATGTCTATAAGATCTCTTCTTTATTAATGAAAATAACAAGTCTTTTGGCTTGTTTTAATTAGAAAAATAAATTTTAAAATACTAAATTTCTACATATAATTGATCAAATTTGATAAAGTTTGACTTTGAACACAACTTACATGCAGACTAATACTCGAGAATTGCACTATCACTAAAGCTCCGTAATACAGCTACAAGGTTTTATGATCTGATTGCACTGTGACCTCTATCCACTAGAAATCGGAGGGTCATTGGCGACGTCTCTTCCTGCCTTCCAAAAGAACCGAGAAGGCGAGAACCCAAAGGAGCACTGTAGATTTTGGGCGTCAGAGTCCCGTGTCCATAAGTTTTTTTTTGAATAAAGGAGGACCCGAAGGTCCCAGAGGCTGCTTCATTAATCCGTCGGTGGGTTACAACTTACATCGAGACCCTTAACAAATTGGGGACTAACAGACTAGGGGCATGGAAGCAGCCGTTGCGAGAGGCAGGCAGGCAGCTTGCCAACGACTTCCAGGCGTCAAAGCCGCAATCTCTCCGGATGAAAGTGGCCGCAGGCTTCCGCAGGCCCGCTAAGCCGCGCCGCCAAAAAATCGCCTCGTGGCGTCGCGGACATCCTGCTACACCAAAGCGGGCTTTGTGGCCCAGTCCTGCGGAAGCCTTCTCGGCCCGCCGTCCGCACCGCACATCCCATCTCCGCTTCTTCTCTACGACTCCAAACAGGATAGGGCTCGCCCGCTCCGTCCATCCCCACCTGCGCCGCCGGCGTCTAAGCTTGTCGCCGTCGTCGTCCCTCCCTAGCCCGCGCCTCCCCGTCGTCCTCGAAAAAACCTCGGCCAGCCCGCGTTGTACCCGCCGCCGGTGTCTTAGGGCCCGACGAGCTCACGGGGCTCTACCGCGGCCTGTTCGCGCGATTCGACCGCGACGGCGCCGTGGACCCGGAGGAGTTCCGGGCAGAGATAAAGGAGGTCGCTCGCCTTCGCCGGCGGGCTTGGGTTCCTTCCCGTGCAGATGCTCGTTGAGGAAGGGAGCTTCCTCAAGGTGGCCGTGGACAGGGAACTGGCCAGAGCTGCTTGATCTGTACTTGTACTGTACGAGTATACGGAGTACGTTGCAGAGTCTGCACTAGGCGTAATGCTTTCTTTCTTCTTCTTCCAGACAAGAGATGCGTATGGATGATTCTGTATTCACACTTTCAGACTTCTGCAATATGGAAGTTTTCAGATTTTAGATTTTAATCTATCATAAACGATTCAGTAGCTAGCTAGTTTTAGTTGCCCACGCAGCAAACGACAGCAAACGAGCGGACGCAGGAATCTGCTATTCCTGCTTGTCCTGCTTGCATGACGGACGCAGGAGCCTGCTAAACCTGCTTAACGCGCATGCGGATGATGCAGGCACATGCGGACACTCCGTGGACTTGTCCACTTGCAACCTGAGCAATCTCTGCGGCGAGCGATCTTTCTCTTTTCCATGCTACTAGAGATCGTAGCTGCTAGCAACCGCGCGCACTATCGAAGGTGCAGCGCGTGTTACTTACTTGTCGCCGCCGTGCCGAGCCGAGCGTGGTGCGTGGAAGCTCCAACAGTGGAGGTCATCGTCTTGGCAATGTCACACACGTGTTTGTCTCTGGGCTAAGATATAGTGTATGATTCGTGCCGGTGCCGGTGCCCAATTTGTCGCCGTTTTTGCGCTGGCTCTGGCTTGATGGTGTACGTGCGTGCAGTGTGCGTGCTCGATCAAGCTTCCCCCACAATGATCAGCCATCGATCTGCAGTACGTGACAATGGCGCCTGGCGGTGCTTTACAGATGGCTGGCTCATGCATAGTAATCAGCAGATTGCTCCGAGTTTGAAGGCTGGCTGTATCTGCTCGTTGCGTTCGTCCTTGAAGCTTTGTGGATAGTTAAACAACAACCTGCAGAACATGAAAACACTAGTAGGAAAACCCTTATAGGCAAAGCTTAGTTCTGTGGCGCACCAAAATAAATGCGCCACAGAAAGATTTTTTGTGGCGCACGAGGAAGAATGCGCCACAAAAATAAGCTATTTTTGTGGCGCACTACCGTGCCGTGCGCCACGTGAAATTATGTGGGGCCCACATCCCGCCACCACCAATAATTAGTGTAGGTATTTCCGTGGCGCACATGACTTGCCGCGCCACGTAATCAGTGTTTCGTGGCGCACCTGCTCCGGTGCGCCACGAAATAGTTGATTCCGTGGCGCACTTGTGCTTCGGTGCGCCCGCAGAAATAGCGCCTTCTATAACCACCCGTACCCCCCCCCCCCCCGCCCGTACTTCTTCCTCCTCCACCCTCTTCCTCTCCCTCGCGCCGCCGCCCGTACTTCTTCCTCCTCCACCCCTCTTCCTCTCCCTCGCGCGCCGCCGCCCGTACTTCCTCGTCCACCCCTCTTCCTCTCCTCGCGCGCCGCCGCCTTCCATGGTGAGCGTGGCCGCTCGTCGTCGCCGCCGCCGCCTCCTTCCTCCGCGAGGGCCGCATGCCGCCACGCTCCACCCATCCCCGCCACCGGCGCAGCACAAGTCGCCGCGGCGTGGAGGAGGAGGGCGGCCGCCGCATGGAGGAGGAGGGGCCGGCTCCGCGTCAAGGAGGAGGAGCCGCCGCCCCCGCCATCATCGTCGACCTCCTCGTCCACCCCTACCCGGCCCCTCCCTCTTCCTCTACCCGGCCGCTCCTCCAACAAAGATCGTCGGTGAGCTCCACCTCTCCCCTCCCCTCCCTCTTCCTCTCCCGTGCGGGCACAAAGTGCTCGACGAAATTACTTTGTCGGATTGAGTGATATGGCTACTCGCTTGTTTGCTCTCCAAATTACCAAGTGATATGGCTATCGCTTGTTTGCTCTCCAAATTACTTTGTCGGATTTAAATGTCCTCCGGATCATTTGCAATAGTCTCGGTGCATCGTTAATTATGCATTTCATTTATCCGGTTAGTTTAACTTGATTGATTAGATAAATGAGATGAACTGCTGAGCGAGTAATGATCTCATGGATGGATCGGATGTAGCTAGAGGGTTGCCAATCATTGATTGGGTACCCTAGCTCATGCTCGAGCCCTATTGGGTTATGATGCGATGGCTTAGTGAATGTTCCTATGGGTTTGAGGTAGCCCCGACAGCCTTTATGTTGTCCAAGGGTGGCTCCCTTCATCGTGGCTGTTGTTGTGACTCTCTCATGCTATCTCGGTTGATCCATGACTAGATTACAGGTAGCTTTTGCTGTTGAAAACAAAATAGACATTTAAATGTCTATATTCTGATGGTATAACTAGCTGTGTGGTGCTAGGTGAGTTTGGATGGCTAGTTAGGGATTAATCCATGTTGGATTTCTCTGGTAGTGTCACCATACAGACATACCAATGTTCCCTTGGTGATTTCCTTCTGGCTGATCTTCGGTTTGCTTCCACCAAATGGCTTAGTAGCCGGATGATGATACAAACCGGGTATTCTACCCATTTTGGCCTGGCAAGCATGTGGTGACTCACCGGCCTTGTGTGTCTGTTGGGCATGCACACCTTGCACAGTGAGCTGTTTGGTCGTGTGTGTGTGTGTAGCCTGGCTTGGGACTTGGGTTGACTCCAATATTAAAAATGTCTCCCAAATATGGAGACAAACATTTTAACATTACCCCAATGATCTTCAAATGTTTTGCATGCTCGTTAGGCCTTAATTGATGCCTTATGATCCAAATTACTATATTATTGGATTGAGTGATATGGCTACTCGCTTGTTTGCTCTCCAAATTACCAAGTGATGAATATATAATCCCTTTGGAGCATCTCGCCCCATGCTATATATGTGTATTTGACCATGCTTATGATGGATTTCTTTTAAGGACTCTAGCTAGATTAGAGGGAAAAAGTTGTCTGCTTTGTTGCCTATGATAATGGATCATAAAATGTTTCCTTTGTCCCCTGGTTGCCTCCTTAATTGATGCCTTATGATCCAAATTACTATATTATTGGATTGAGTGATATGGCTACCTTGCTTGTTTGCTCTCCAAATTACCAAGTGATGAATATATAATCCCTTTGGAGCATCTGCCCCATGCTATATATGTGTATTTGACCATGCTTATGATGGATTTCTTTTAAGGACTCTAGCTAGATTAGAGGGAAAAAGTTGCTGCTTTGTTGCCTATGATAATGGATCATAAAATGTTTCCCTTTGTCCCCTGGTTGCCTCCTTAATTGATGCCTTATGATCCAAATTACTATATTATTGGATTGAGTGATATGGCTATCGCTTGTTTGCTCTCCAAATTACCAAGTGATGAATATATAATCCCTTTGGAGCATCTGCCCCATGCTATATATATGTGTATTTGACCATGCTTATGATGGATTTCTTTTAAGGACTCTAGCTAGATTAGAGGGGAAAAAGTTGCTCGCTTTGTTGCCTATGATAATGGATCATCAAATGTTTCCCTTTGTCCCTGGTTGCCTCCTTAATTGATGCCTTATGATCCAAATGACCCAAGTCCCTTGCATGATCCCATTTGTCCCTAATGTTGCTTAAGATGAATAAATTCCCTCTAATCACCATTTGGAGATCAAGACTAGTTCTTGATTTCCATTAGCTAGACTCCAATATTAAAAATGTCTCCCAAATATGGAGACAAACATTTTAACATTACCCCAAGTGATTTACTTGTCGATGATTAGATGGTTGGTCGATCACTCGTACACTCGGGGTGGAGCAAGTGAGGCTTGGTGTGATGGCACAAATATCAATATCTTGTGCATCCTACCCGGCCTCACTTACTCCATCTCTCGGATGTTAATATTTGTTTCGACCAACAAAGTATGAGGCATTCCATTTAGTTGATACCACTTGGCTCTTTCTTCCATTTTAGTGCCGATGATTAGAATGTTCGGTCAATCAGTACACTCCGGGGTGTCGCTAGTGAGCCTGGTGTGATGGCACAAATATCAATCTCTTGTGCATCCTACTCGGCCTCACTAACGCCATCCCGGGATGTTCATATTTGTTTCGACCAACAAAGTATGAGGCATTCCATTTAGTTCATACTAGCTACTTCTTAATTGCATTGGCCTTTCTTCCATTTTAGTGCCGATGATTAGAATGTTTGGTCACCTATACGCCGCAATATACTTTGTAGACGAGCCCCCCTTCCTCGGCCGCCGTTCCGTGAACGAGTCCTTGATGAGACAACAACGCCGACATGCCTCTCCGGCGCAGCACCACTTTTCTTCTCTCGCCGTCCAGATCGTGAACGAGTCCTTAATGCCAAGACGGTGCCAGCCTCCCTAGCATCATGCCGACCCTCGTTGTCGCGCTTCGAGCCGTAGTCGATCATGCGCCCTGCACTTCTTCGCCTTCTTGTCCGGTGAACTAATAGACTAATCGTTGGAATAAGGAAGCCGATGACGGCCGATCGCAATTTAATCTTGCGACCGGCTGTCATCGGTTTCCTTATTCCAACGATCAGCCTATTGGTTCACCGGCAAGAAGGCGACAGCGGTGGCGCGGGACACACGGCTTGAAGCGCGGCAACACGGCCCGGCATAATGCTCGGGCAGGCCGGCACGGTCTTTGCATCAAGGACTCGTTCACCGGACAGCCGAGGGACCGGCGTGGTTCTGCGCCGGAGATGCAGATCGGCGTTGTTGTGTCGTCAAGCACCCGTTGACGGAACGCCGACCGGGGAAAGGGGGCCCTTTCGCAAAGTATTTGTGTTGACCAACAATGTATGAGGCACATATTCTATTTTGTCATTCCATTTGCTTTGAGATTTTCAAAATGCCGATGATTAAAATGTTTGGTCACCGTACACTTGGGGTGGCGTAAGTGAGCCCGGTAAGATAGCACAAATATCAATCTCTTGTGCATCCTACCCGGCCTCGCTTACCCCATCCCTAAATGTTAATATTTGTGTTGACCAACAATGTATGAGGCACTTATTCCATTTTGTCATTCCATTTGCTTTGAGATTTTCAAAATGCCGATGATTAAAATGTTTGGTCACCGTACACTTGGGGGTGGCGTAAGTGAGCTCCGGTAAGATAGCACAAATATCAATCTCTTGTGCATCGGACTTGGTCTCACCGACGCCATCTCTAAATGTTAATATTTGTGTTGACCAACAATGTATGAGGCACTTATTCCATTTTGTCATTCCATTTGCTTTGACATTTTCAAAATGCCGATGATTAAAATGTTTGGTCACCGTACACTCGGGGCGGCGTAAGTGAGCTCGGTAAGATAGCACAAATATCAATCTCTTGTGCATCGGACTTGGTCTCACTTACACCGTCCCCGAATGTTAATATTTGTGTTGACCAACAATGTATGAGGCATTTATTCCATTTCTCTTGTGCATCGGATACTTGTTGGTCTCACTTTCTTCCATTTTCATCATAGTAGGAACTGGATGGAAGGACCCCGATGCAAGCGAGCCTAGTGGGTAGAGATGACGGAGCAAAGGAGGAACCGGATGAAGACTACTTTGTATCTCGAAATTGTGAATTTTGTATGAATTAAGAGTTGTATGCAAAACATTTGACACTTGCCACTATATATGTATCTCGATCGGGCTCTAAGTAATGTGATGATGATGTCTATGTTATATCCGTGCAATGTACATGATATTTATATTATATCTGAATGTTGCTGTATATAACCTCGTGTATCTGTATTGTGTATCCGTATTGCTGTGTATAAACCGTATATGTATACCAGGCAGCACAAAATCGTGTATAATACAAGCAAATTCCGTGGCGCACTAAGAAGCAATTCCGTGGCGCACCCTTTTCGTGGCGCACCTAAGAACAAGTGCGCCACGAAACCTTATTTTTGTGGCGCACAATCAGTGTGCGCCACGTAAAGCTTATTTTTGTGGCGACGTTTCTGTGGCGCACCACCCGTGCGCCACAGAATCAAATTTTCGTGCGCCACTGATGAGGCTTTTCCTACTAGTGCAATGACAATGGCAGAAAATTCATTTAGTTTGACGGTAAAGTTTTAACCTGCCAACTGCAGTCGGGTCGTCCCCTCTAGGCGACTCGGGGGCGGAACCCTAACACCCCCCCCCACCGCCGCCTTCCCCACTCCCCTCCCCTCTCCTCGCCGTCCCCTGAGGCTGCCGCCGGCGAAGCCTCACGCAGCCGGTGATGGGGCGGCGGGGATCTTCTCGCGGGTCCCCTGATGCGGTGGTATGGAGGCAAGCCTCGCGCTGGGGGGATGGCCCTGGATCCTGGCGGCGCGGCCCTCCTCTCCCTCCCTCGCCTCAGCCTCGCCGGTGCTTGGTTGGCTGCGGGGAGTAAGATAGAATAGTAAGTGTGCATGTTACTACTCTATGTTACTCTTCACTATGACTAGCCTTATACACCTTGATATGCATCCCATGATTTCCACGTGGCATCTCCATAATGTTCATTGTAATAACGCAGTTTTTTGGTGTTTTTGGGATGCAAAAAAGACGTTGCACTGAGTGCATTGTGCGATGATACATTGATGGGATGACCGTGTGCATGGTCAGTGGCGACAAAATGGTAGCGACTTCTCCCACATGGCTGCTACACGAGGGAGACACAGCGTGGGGCCCGGTTGTAAGTACGGAGTACTACCGAATGATTTGTTGAGTGAGCCAAATTTAAAGCTTCAGGTATAAGGTGCACTGTTACATTCGTCGGCGGAGCCTTCTAAAACTCATCACTCCTGCCAGATCTAGTAGGACGGGCCTCGGACAAGTCTTTATCTTTGCGCAAGAGAGACCCTAAGGACCGCCACCATTATTCAGGTCGGGCCCAACTCCGCCGACCATCACAGGCCGGCCGAGGCAAAGCGGCGACGCCAAGCGAATGGGCAACGCCTTACAGCCGATCGACCCTCCACCGGCGAAAACCAGGATGGGCATGCCTTCCTCGACCATCGCCGGTTTCCATGCCTCCCCAAATTGCCGTCGGGATTTGGTGACAGATCGTTAGACCCACCACCCCATCCTCACGCCGATCATCTCCTGCGAAGAAGAGGGCTGCCTCCGCCATCAAACCCAGGGTTGCTGCCCCAGGCGTCCACGTGCCGCGGGAGAAGCCCAGAAGCACCACCTCGCACCGACGGGAGGCGGGGAGATGCAGCAGGTGTTGCGGCACATATCAAGGACCTAGCCGCCGCCGCGGGGCCATCGCCGCCAGCCACCGTCGGCATGCCGTCGCCAACGTTAGAGGAGGGACCTGGCCACTGCCAGCCAGCGCAGCAGGAGGATATCTGTCGCCGCCACGCCACGCAGGCTTGCCCGGCGGCGCCACCGGCGGCGGCGATGGGAGGGAGGGTTAGGGTTGGGGGAGGTTGGGTGCGGTTCCAACTTTCTCAGTCTTTTTGACGTAGAGGTGTGATTAATTGGATGTCTGTTGTTTACGTTTTCTAGATGAGAAGAGATAAACGAGTATTTGCGCTGGCTCCGGCTCGTTGGTGTATGTGCGTGCTCGATCAAGCTTCGTCGACAATGATCAGATCGATCTGCAGTAGGTGACAATGGCGCCTGGCCGGCGGTGCTTTACAGATGGCTGGTAATCAGCTGAAGGCTCCGAGTTTGGAGGCTGGCTGTATCTGCTCGCTGCGTACGTGCCTGAAGCTTGGTTGATAGTGATCAACAACCTGCAGAGCGCAGAACATGACCATGGCAGATGGCTCCGAACTTGGGAGACGTACATGGACCATGCATATATGGGCATGATTGATTCAGGAACACCGTGATTTGGACCGCCAGCTTCGGCTTAGGAGCCTGCCCGAGGCCAAGCAAAACACGATCGTATTTTGCTACTGTTGGCGATTAGAGGAAGAGCTTGATCATAGCGCGCTGGTGACGTTGCGATGCACGCGCGAATTGAGGTGACACGGGAGCCTCAGTCAAGACTCAACAGGAAGAATTAAGGTGATCATTCATGACTCAATACGTACGTTATTTTAAGGCGTCCCCGTCCTGCCCATGACGATGCACCGCAGCACCTACGGGTATGGGGATGACGCGGCGCCGACATGGCAATGGCATGCAACCAAATGAAGCTGTCAGTCAGATGACATGCGTGCGCCGTTCTCGTACGTGCATGAACCGAAACGTCGGCAAGTCCTCGATCGACGGCACATAACGGAAGTTTCTCTAGGAGCGGACGAATGAAGAACCGGCTGTACCTGACCAACACGAGTACGTATGGCTCTGTTTAGAGCAAGCGTCGATCGCCGCCTTGTGGTGCATCCCGAAATGTTATTGTTATCCTGCCTGCCGTATCTGCTTCTGTTTTGGCGGCGAACATACGCATGCAGCCAGGGGCGGACCTAGGTTATGCTAGCAGGTGTCACAGACACCGGGTTGAATTTGTTTTTCTTGGTAAATTTTGTCCATTTCTAGTGCGTGACACCCCCAATTCTAGGTAAAAAATATGTGTGACTCAAAGAGTGACCCGGTTGTTTCTTGTTCTGGGTCCGCCCCTGATGCAGTGGCTCCGACCTCCGAGGCACTCCTGAACCTGAAATGCTGTACCGTTCTGAAATTTGCAATTCTACTAAAAAAATACACCGCATCGATGGTTTGGCCTAAAAAAATATTTCAAACCCGCAATTCAAAACCCCAATAGCCCATATACATCGCGGTCGGAGAGGCCGATGGGGGCCAAATCCTATCCGCTCCTCCACCTCCCCGCCTCCCACCGTGAGCAATGGGCGACACGCGCGCATAGATCCAGCCGCTCCTCCGCCTCCCCGCCTCCCACCGGTGAGCAATCGGCGACGCGCGCGCGTAGATCCAGCCGCTCCTCCGAATCCCCTTCTGCCACCGGCAAGCCAACGTGTCCAGGCGCGCGGGTGATGCGTGCAGTTGACACACGTCCGTTGGGAACCCCAAGAGGAAGGTGTGATGCAGACAGTAGCAAGTTTTCCCTCAGAAAGAAACCAAGGTTTATCGAACCAGGAGGAGCCAAGAAGCACGTTGAAGGTTGATGGCGGCGAAATGTAATGCGGCGCAACGCCAGGGATTCCGGCACCAACGTGGAACCTGCACAACACAACCAAAGTACTTTGCCCCAACGAAACAAAGTGAGGTTGTCAATCTCACCGGCTTGCCGTAACAAAGGATTAACCGTATTGTGTGGAAGATGATTGTTTGCAGAAAACGACAGAAACAAGTATTGCGTAGTTTGTATGCGATGTAAAGAATAGGACCGGGGTCCACAGTTCACTAGAGGTGTCTCTCCCATAAGATAAAAGCATGTTGGGTGAACAAATTACAGTCGGGCAATTGACAAAGAGAGAGGGCATAACAATGCACATACATGATATGATAAATATAGTGAGATTTAATTGGGCATTACGACAAAGTACATAGACCGCTATCCAACGATGCATCTATGCCTAAAAAGTCCACATTCAGGTTATCATCCGAACCCCTTCCAAGCATTAAGTTGCAAAACAACAGACAATTGCATTAAGTATGGTGCGTAATGTAATCAATAACTACATCCTTAGACATAGCATCAATGTTTTATCCCTAGTGGCAACAAGACATCCACAACCTTAGAACTTTCTCGTCACCGTCCTGCATTTAATGGAGGCATGAACCCACTATCGAGCATAAATACTCCCTCTTGGAGTTAAGAGCAAAAACTTGGCCGAGCCTCTACTAATAACGGAGAGCATGCAAGATCATAAACAACACATAGGTAATAACTTGATAATTAACATAACATAGTATTCTCTATCCATCGGATCCCGACAAACACAACATATAGTATTACAGTATAGATGATCTTGATCATGTTAGGCAGCTCACAAGATCCGACAATGAAGCACATGAGGAGAAGACGACCATCTAGCTACTGCTATGGACCCATAGTCCAGGGGTGAACTACTCACTCATCACTCCGGAGGCGATCATGGCGATGAAGAGTCCTCCGGGAGATGATTCCCCTCTCCGGCAGGGTGCCGGAGGCGATCTCCAGAATCCCCCGAGATGGGATTGGCGGCGGCGGCGTCTCAATAAGGTTTTCCGTATCGTGGCTCTCGGTACAGAGGATTTCGCGACGAAGACTTTAAATAGGCGGAAGGGCAACGCGGGGGGCCACACGAGGGCCCCACACGCTAGGCCGGCGCGGCCAGGGCTTGCGCCGCGCCGCCCTAGTGTGGCGGCGCCTCGTGGCCCCACTTCCTTTCCCCCTCGGTCTTCCGGAAGCTTCGTGCAAAAATAGGACCCTGGGCGTTGATTTCGTCCAATTCCGAGAATATTTCCTTTGTAGGATTTCTGAAACCAAAAACAACAGAAAACAGGAAATGGCTCTTCGGCATCTTGTTAATAGGTTAGTGCCGGAAAATGCATAAATACGACATATAATGTGTATAAAACATGTAGATATCATCAATAATGTAGCATGGAACATACGAAATTATCGATACGCCGGAGACGTATCAGCATCCCCAAGCTTAGTTCTGCTCGTCCCGAGCAGGTAAACGATAACAAAGATAATTTCTGGAGTGACATGCCATCATAACCTTGATCATACTATTGTAAGCATATGTAATGAATGCAGCGATCAAAAAATGGTAATGACATGAGTAAACAAATGAATCATAAAGCAAAGACTTTTCATGAATAGTACTTCAAGACAAGCATCAATAAGTCTTGCATAAGAGTTAACTCATAAAGCAATAAATCAAAGTAAAGGTATTGAAACAACACAAAGGAAGATTAAGTTTCAGCGGTTGCTTTCAACTTATAACATGTATATCTCATGGATAGTGTCAATGTAAGGTAATATAACAAGTGCAATATGCAAGTATGTAGGAATCAATGCATAGTTCACACAAGTGTTTGCTTCTTGAGGTGGAGAGAAATAGGTGAACTGACTCAACATAAAAGTAAAAGAAGGGTCCTTCAAAGAGGAAAGCATCGATTGCTATATTTGTGCTAGAGCTTTGGTTTTGAAAACATGAAACAATTTTGTCAACGGTAGTAATAAAGCATATGTATCATGTAAATTATATCTTATAAGTTGCAAGCCTCATGCATAGTACACTAATAGTGCCCGCACCTTGTCCTAATTAGCTTGTACTACCGGATCATCGCAATACACATGTTTTAACCAAGTGTCACAATGGGGTACCTCCATGCCGCCTGTACAAAGGTCTAAGGAGAAAGCTCGCATTTTGGATTTCTCGCTTTTGATTATTCTCAACTTAGACATCCATACCGGGACAACATGGATAATGAGATAATGGACTCCTCTTTAATGCATAAGCATGTAGCAACAATTAGTGTTCTCATATGAGATTGAGGATATATGTCCAAAACTGAAACTTCCACCATGATTCATGGCTTTAGTTAGCGGCCCAATGTTTTTCTCTAACAATATGCATGCTCCAACCATTAAGGTGGTAGATCTCTCTTACTTCGGACAAGACGGACATGCATAGCAACTCACATGATATTCAACAAAGAATAGTTGATGGCGTCCCCGTAAACATGGTTATCGCACAACAAGCAACTTAATAAGAGATAAAGTACATAAGTACATATTCAATACCACAATAGTTTTTAGGCTATTTTGTCCCATGAGCTATATATTGTAAAGGCGAATGATGGAAATTTAAAGGTAGCACTCAAGCAATTTACTTTGGAATGGCGGAGAAATACCATGTAGTAGGTAGGTATGGTGGACACAAATGGCATAGTGGTTGGCTCAAGGATTTTGGATGCATCGAAGTATTCCCTCTCGATACAAGGTTTAGGCTAGCAAGGTTATTTGAAACAAACACAAGGATGAACGGTGCAGCAAAACTCACATAAAAGACATATTGTAAACATTATAAGACTCTACACCGTCTTCCTTGTTGTTCAAAACTCAATACTAGAAATTATCTAGACTTTAGAGAGACCAAATATGCAAACCAAATTTTAGCAAGCTCTATGTGTTTCTTCATTAATGGGTGCAAAGTATATGATGCAAGAGCTTAAACATGAGCACAACAATTGCCAAGTATCAAATTATTCAAGACATTTTAGAATTACTACATGTAGCA
>NC_061510.1:128819194-129049986 GCF_022539505.1 Lolium rigidum
CCCTGTACTCCATGGAGTTTTCCTTCTTCCTCTCTTTCGACTACGAGTGCTGTGCTGACCACCTGAGGCGTGGCTGCAATGTATAGCAATAGGGGTTTCTTCTCTTTAGGCGCCACTGATACGTCTCCGACGTATCGATAATTTCTTATGTTCCATGCTACATTATTGATGATATCTACATGTTTTATACACATTATATGTCGTATTTATGCATTTTCCGGCACTAACCTATTAACAAGATGCCGAAGAGCCGATTCGTTGTTTTACGCTGTTTTTGGTTTCAGAAATCCTAGTAAGGAAATATTCTCGGAATTGGACGAAATCAACGCCCAGGGTCCTATTTTGCCACGAAGCTTCTAGAAGACCGAGGGGAAAAGGAAGTGGGGCCACGAGGCGCCGCCACAACAGGGCGGCGCGGCCCGGCCCTAGGCCGCGCGGCCTCGGCGTGTGGGGCCCTCGTGTGGCCCCCGCGTTGCTCTTCCGCCTACTTAAAGCCTTCGTCGCGAAACCCCCGGCACCGAGAGCCACGATACGGAAAACCTTACCGAGACGCCGCCGCCGCCAACCCCATCTCGGGGGATTCGGAGATCACCTCCGGCACCCCGCCGGAGAGGGGAATCATCTCCCGGAGGACTCTTCACCGCCATGGTCGCCTCCGGAGTGATGAGTGAGTAGTTCACCCCTGGACTATGGGTCCATAGCAGTAGCTAGATGGTCGTCTTCTCCTCATGTGCTTCATTGTCGGATCTTGTGAGCTGCCTAACATAATCAAGATCATCTATCTGTAATGCTATATGTTGTGTTTGTCGGGATCCGATGGATAGAGAATACTATGTTATGGTGATTATCAAGTTATTACCTATGTGTTGTTTATGATCTTGCATGCTCTCCGTTATTAGTAGAGGCTCGGCCAAGTTTTTGCTCTTAACTCCAAGAGGGAGTATTTATGCTCGATAGTGGGTTCATGCCTCCATTAAATGCGGGACGAGTGACGTAAAGTTCTAAGGTTGTGGATGTGCTGTTGCCACTAGGGATAAAACATTGATGCTATGTCTAAGGATGTAGTTATTGATTACATTACGCACCATACTTAATGCAATTGTCTGTTGTTTTGCAACTTAATACTGGAAGCGGTTCGGATGATAACCTGAAGGTGGACTTTTTAGGCATAGATGCATGCTGGATAGCGGTCTATGTACTTTGTCGTAATGCCCAATTAAATCTCACTATATTTATCATATCATGTATGTGCATTGTTATGCTCTCTTTATTTGTCAATTGCCCGACTGTAATTTGTTCACCCAATATGGTTTTATCTTATGGGAGAGACACCTCTAGTGAACTGTGGACCCCGGTCCTATTCTTTACATCGCATACAATCTACTGCAATACTTGTTTTACAGTTTTCTGCAAACAATCATCTTCCACACAATACGGTTAATCCTTTGTTATAGCAAGCCGGTGAGATTGACAACATCACTGTTTTGTTGGGGAAAAGTACTTTGGTTGTGTTGTGCAGGTTCCACGTTGGCGCCGGAATCCCTGGTGTTGCGCCGCATTACATTCCGCCGCCATCAACCTTCGACGTGCTTCTTGACTCCTACTGGTTCGATAAACCTTGGTTTCTTACTGAGAGAAACTTGCTGCTGTACGCATCACACCTTCCACTTGGGGTTCCCAACGAGCGTGTGCTTTACGCGTCATCAAGCTAAATTTCTGGCGCCGTTGCCGGGGATCTGAAGAAAAGTTACTCCACAAAGATTTCTAACTCCCACATCAACTGCACGCCAGCAGCCACCAAGATTGGTGGTGTCTGATACGTCTCCGACGTATCGATAATTTCTTATGTTCCATGCCACATTATTGATGATATCTACATGTTTTGTACACATTATATGTCATATTTATGCGTTTTCTGGAACTAACCTATTAACAAGATGCCGAAGTGCCAGTTCCTGTTTTCTGCTGTTTTTGGTTTCAGAAATCCTAGTAACGAAATATTCTCGGAATTGGACAAAATCAACGCCCAGGTTCCTATTTTCACCGGAAGCATCCAGAACACACGAGAACCGCCAGAGAGGGAGCACAGGCCCACCAGACCATAGGCCGGCGCGGCCTGGGGGTGGCCCGCGCCCCCCTATGGTGTCGCCGCCTCGTTGACCCTCCGACGCCGCCTCTTCGCCTATAAAAAGGTCCCAGACCTAAAACCTCGATACGGAAAAGCCACGGTACGAGAAACCTTCCAGAGCCGCCACCATCGCGAAGCCAAGATCTGGGGGACAGGAGTCTCTGTTCCGGCACGCCGCCGGGACGGGGAAGTGCCCCGGAAGGCTCCTCCATCGACACCACCGCCATCTCCATCAACGCTGCTGTCTCCCATGAGGAGGGAGTAGTTCTCCATCGAGGCTCGGGGCTGTACCGGTAGCTATGTGGTTCATCTCTCTCCTATGTACTTCAATACAATAATCTCATGAGCTGCCTTACATGATTGAGATTCATATGATGATGCTTGTAATCTAGATGTCATTATGCTAGTCAAGTGGGTTTTACTTATGTGATCTCCAGGAGACTCCTTGTCCCACGTGTGTAAAGGTGACAGTGTGTGCACCGTGTGGGTCTTTTAGGCTATATTTCACAGAATACTTATTCACCTGTTATGAATGGCGTAGTGAAGTGCTTATTTATATCTCTTTATGATTGCAATGTGTTTTGTATCACAATTTATCTATGTGCTACCCTAGTGATGTTATTAAAGTAGTTTATTCCTCCCGCACGGTGTAATGGTGACAGTGTGTGCATCCGTGTTAGTACTTGGCGTAGGCTATGATTATGATCTCTTGTAGATTATGAAGTTAACTATTGCTATGATGGTATTTATGTGATCTATTCCTCCTACATGGTGTGAAGGTGACAGTGTGCATGCTATGTTAGTACTTGGTTTAGTCGTGTTGATCTTTCATGCACTCCAAGGTTATTTAAATATGAACATTGAATTGTGGAGCTTGTTAACTCCGGCATTGAGGGTTCGTGTAATCCTACGCAATGTGTTCATCATCCAACAAGAGAGTGTAGAGTATGCATTTATCTATTACTGTTATGTGATCAAAGTTGAGAGTGTCCACTAGTGAAAGTCTAATCCCTAGGCCTTGTTCCTAAATATCGCTATCGCTGCTTGTTTACTTGTTTTCTCTGCGTTACTACTGCTACCATATTACCACCATCAACTACACGCCCGACAAGCTATTTTCACGGCGCCGTTACTACTGCTCATATTCATTCATACCACCTGTATTTCACTATCTCTTCGCCGAACTAGTGCACCTATTAGGTGTGTTGGGGACACAAGAGACTTCTTGCTTTGTGGTTGCAGGGTTGCATGAGAGGGATATCTTTGACCTCTTCCTCCCCGAGTTCGATAAACCTTGGGTGATCCACTTAAGGGAAACTTGCTGCTGTTCTACAAACCTCTGCTCTTGGAGGCCCAACACTGTCTACAAGAATAGAAGCACCCGTAGACATCAAGCTATTTTCACGGCGCCGTTGCTCGGGGAGGAAAGGTAAAAGGTACTCACACTCCGGATCTCGGCTACTAAGCTATTTTCGCCGTTGTAAGTACTCGAAGCTATTTCCTTTAGATCCTGCAATTGCATCTTTTTGTTTCTTGTTTACACTAGTTTGGCATAATGGACAAGAATGAGCTTCTTATTCTATTTCCTGATTTAAAACATGGATTGTTTGATGCGAAAATTAAAAAACCTATGAAATCTTATTTGCATGCTGGTAGTAATATTAGTATGAACGCTTTGAACACCATTGTTGATAATGATATAGAAAGTTCTAAGCTTGGGGAAGCTGGTTTTCATGATCTTTTTAGTCCCCCAAGCATTGAGGAGAAAATTTTCTTTGATGATACTTTGCCTCCTATTTATGATGATTATAATGATAGTGGTCTTTTGGTGCCACCTACTATGGAGAGTAAATTTTGTTGTGATTATACTATGCCTCCTACACTTGATGAGAATAATAATGATAGCTACTTTGTTGAATTTGCTCCCACTACAACTAATAAAATTTATTATGCCTATGTGGAGAGTAATAATTTTATGCATGAGACTCATGATAAGAATGCTTTATGTGATAGTTATATTGTTGAGTTTGCTCATGATGATACGTAAAGTTATTATGAGAGAGGAAAATATGGTTGTAGAAATTTTCATGTTACTAAAACACCTCTCTATGTGCTGAAATTTTTGAAGCTACACTTGTTTTATCTTCCTATGCTTGTTACTTTGCTCCTCATGAACTTGTTTATTTACAAGATTCCTTTTCATAGGAAGCATGTTAGGCTTAAATGTGTTTTGAATTTGCCTCTTGATGCTCTCTTTTTCTTCAAATACTATTTCTTGCGAGTGCATCATTAAAACTGCTGAGCCCATCTTAACGGCTATAAAGAAAGAACTTCTTGGGAGATAACCCATGTGTTATTTTGCTACAGTACTTTGTTTTATATTTGTGTCTTGGAAGTTGTTTACTACTGTAGCAACCTCTCCTTATCTTAGTTTTGTGTTTTTTTGTGCCAAGTAAAGTCGTTGATAGAAAGGTTGATACTAGATTTGGATTACTGCGCAGAAACAGATTTCTTTGCTGTCACGAATCTGGGTCTAATTCTCTGTAGGTAACTCAGACAATTAAGCCAATTTACGTGAGTGATCCACAGATATGTACGAAACTTTCATTCAATTTGGGCATTTTCATTTGAGCAAGTCTGGTGCCTCAATAAAATCCATCTTTACGGACTGTTCTATTTTGACAGATTCTGCATTTTATTTCGCATTGCCTCTTTTGCTATGTTGGATGAATTTATTTGATCCATTAATGTCCAGTAGCTTTATGCAATGTCCAGAAGTGTTAAGAATGATTGTGTCACCTCTGAACATGTTAATTTTTATTGTGCACTAACCCTCTAATGAGTTGTTTCGAGTTTGGTGTGGAGGAAGTTTTCAAGGGTCAAGAGAGGAGGATGATATACTATGATCAAGAAGAGTGAAAGCTCTAAGCTTGGGGATGCCCTGGTGGTTCACCCCTGCATATTTTAAGAAGACTCAAGCGTCTAAGCTTGGGGATGCCCAAGGCATCCCCTTCTTCATCGACAACATTATCAGGTTCCTCCCCTGAAACTATATTTTTATTCCGTCACATCTTATGTACTTTACTTGGAGCGTCTGTTTGTTTTTGTTTTTGTTTTTGTTTGAATAAATACATGCTTGTGTGGGAGAGAGACACGCTCCGCTGGTTCATATGAACACATGTGTTCTTAGCTTTTAATGTTCATGGCGAAGGTGAAATTGCTTCGTTAATTGTTATATGGTTGGAAACGGGAAATGCTACATGTAGTAATTGGTAGAATGTCTTGAATAATTTGATACTTGGCAATTTTTGTGCTCATGTTTAAGCTCTTGCATCATATAATTTGCACCATTAATGAAGAAATACATAGAGCTTGCTAATTTGGTTTGCATATTTGGTCTCTCTAAAGTCTAGATAATTTCTAGTATTGAGTTTTGAACAACAAGGAAGACGGTGTAGAGTCTTATAATGTTTACAATATGTCTTTTATGTGAGTTTTGCTGCACCCTTCATCCTTGTGTTTGTTTCAAATAAACCTTGCTAGCCTAAACCTTGTATCGAGAGGGAATACTTCTCATGCATCCAAAATCCTTGAGCCAACCACTATGTCATTTGTGTCCACCATACCTACCTACTACATGGTATTTCTCCGCCATTCCAAAGTAAATTGCTTGAGTGCTACCTTTAAATAATTCAAAATTTATCACCTCTGATTTGTGTCAATGTTTTATAGCTCATGAGGAAGTATGTGGTGTTTTATCTTTCGATCTTGTCATTTACTTCGACGAGACTTTCACAATGGACTAGTGGCTTCATCCGCTTATCCAATAATTTTGCAAAAAGAGCCGGCAATGGGGTTCCCGACCCGATTAATTAACTTGCATTAATAATTCTCTTCACATGTTTTGCTCTGATTCATCAGTAAGCAACTTAATTTTGCAAATAGACACTCCTTCATGGTATGTGATTGTTGGAAGGCACCCGAGGATTCGGTTAGCCATGGCTTGTGTAAGAAAAAGGTTGGGAGGAGTGTCATCCATAAATAATGAAACTAAAGTACATATGTAAACAAAAGAGAAGAGGGATGATCTACCTTGCCGGTAGAGATAACGTCCTTCATGGGAGCCGCTCTTGAAAGTCTGGTTGATAAGGTAGTTAGAGTGCCCACTACCATTCGTTGACAACAACAAACACCTCTCAAAATTTTACTTTTATGCTCTCTTTATGTTTTCAAAACCAAAGCTCTAGCACAAATATAGCAATCGATGCTTTCCTCTTTGAAGGACCTTTCTTTTACTTTTATGTTGAGTCAGTTCACCTATTTCTCTCCACCTCAAGAAGCAAACACTTGTGTGAACTGTGCATTGATTCTTACATACTTGCTTATTGCACTTGTTATATTGCTTTTCATTGACAATTATCCATGAGATATACATGTTACAAGTTGAAAGCAACCGCTGAAACTTAATCTTCCATTGTGTTGCTTCAATGTCTTTACTTTAAAATTATTGCTTTATGAGTTAACTCTGATGCAAGACTTATTGATGCTTGTCTTGAAAGTACTATTCATGAAAAGTCTTTGCTTTATGATTCATTTGTTTACTCATGTCATTACCATTGTTTTGATCGCTGCATTCATTACACATGTCTACAAATAGTATGATCAAGGTTATGATGGCATGTCACTTCAGAAATTATCTTTGTTATCGTCTACCTGCTCGGGACGAGCAGGAACTAAGCTTGGGGATGCTGATACGTCTCCGACGTATCGATAATTTCTTATGTTCCATGCCACATTATTGATGATATCTACATGTTTTGTACACATTATATGTCATATTTATGCGTTTTCCGGAACTAACCTATTAACAAGATGCCGAAGTGCCAGTTCCTATTTTCTGCTGTTTTTGGTTTCAGAAATCCTAGTAACGAAATATTCTCGGAATTGGACGAAATCAACGCCCAGGTTCCTATTTTCACCGGAAGCATCCAGAACACACGAGAACCGCCAGAGAGGGGGCACAGGCCCACCAGACCATAGGCCGGCGCGGCATGGGGGTGGCCCGCGCCCCCCTATGGTGTCGCCGCCTCGTTGACCCTCCGACGCCGCCTCTTCGCCTATAAAAAGGTCCCAGGCCTAAAACCTCGATACGGAAAAGCCACGGTACGAGAAACCTTCCAGAGCCGCCGCCATCGCGAAGCCAAGATCTGGGGGACAGGAGTCTCTGTTCCGGCACGCCGCCGGGACGGGGAAGTGCCCCCGGAAGGCTCCTCCATCGACACCACCGCCATCTCCATCAACGCTCGTTGTCTCCCATGAGGAGGGAGTAGTTCTCCATCGAGGCTCGGGGCTGTACCGGTAGCTATGTGGTTCATCTCTCTCCTATGTACTTCAATACAATAATCTCATGAGCTGCCTTACATGATTGAGATTCATATGATGATGCTTGTAATCTAGATGTCATTATGCTAGTCAAGTGGGTTTTACTTATGTGATCTCCGGAGACTCCTTGTCCCACGTGTGTAAAGGTGACGAGTGTGTGCACCGTGTGGGTCTTTTAGGCTATATTTCACAGAATACTTATTCACCGTTATGAATGGCGTAGTGAAGTGCTTATTTATATCTCTTTATGATTGCAATGTGTTTTGTATCACAATTTATCTATGTGCTACTCTAGTGATGTTATTAAAGTAGTTTATTCCTCCTGCACGGTGTAATGGTGACAGTGTGTGCATCCGTGTTAGTACTTGGCGTAGGCTATGATTATGATCTCTTGTAGATTATGAAGTTAACTATTGCTATGATGGTATTTATGTGATCTATTCCTCCTACATGGTGTGAAGGTGACGAGTGTGCATGCTATGTTAGTACTTGGTTTAGTCGTGTTGATCTTTCATGCACTCTAAGGTTATTTAAATATGAACATTGAATTGTGGAGCTTGTTAACTCCGGCATTGAGGGTTCGTGTAATCCTACGCAATGTGTTCATCATCCAACAAGAGAGTGTAGAGTATGCATTTATCTATTCTGTTATGATTGGTCACCAGGCCACCGAGTTCTACGTCCAGCTGCATGATGATGACCTGTTCATTCTGGTCATACCTACAACGTTCAAGACCATTCTCTTTGTTGCCTAGGTAATTCGAATCGTCATAGTCTTCACCAAACTTCTCAGATTCACCTCCCTAGTCACTTTTTTCTTGACATACATGGTTATTTCTAGTGCTTACATCCGAGTAAGTTTCCCCGCACTCCTCAGATTCGAAGTCATTGCCACCTCCGATCAAACCCAAGACGGTGTAGACGTGACCCATGAAGGGGTACTGATCGTAGTCGGGACTCTCGATTAGGAGGACGAATGTAGATCTACTTTCGACCACAATCTCCTCCTCAAGGGTGGAGAGGGTGTGGTTAGGGTTTGATCCGATCTGGAACTCGGCTGCAGCAACTAAGACGGTAGTTCCAGATCCAATCTCCACCGAGGTGTCTGCATCTAGGATGGGTCGGGTGGCGCCTATCTCTTCAAGTGCAAAATGCACCGAGGTGAAGCCGGCGAAGATGTTGATGACGACGATCGAAAGTATCGTGTAGGCGGTGATGTGGCCGGTAGCCGTCACATAGGTTTCCGTTGTGATGAATGGATTATCGCTGAAGCAAATGATTTGGCCGACTTCCATGGTATCACCAATGCCTCCGAGGGCTTCCGTCTGAATATCGGCTCCAGAAGTTTCTAGCCCCATGGTCGACGCTAGTTGCCGTTGCCTTGTCAACGATAGTGCCATGAGGGGGATCCTCAAAGCTAGGGTTAGTACTAGAGCTAGACAACAGAATGCTCGGGTCGGTGTGAGTCGGTGATTTACCAAAGTTCACCTGCCCTCGATGGAGGATTTCTACGTCGTGCTAGAAATTCTATATAATGGACAAAGTACAAGTTACAATGATATCTTCTGCATTGCCCTAAAGGTTAGAGTCCTCCATGTAAACCCTAGATCTTTGGCGTCTTTATAAGCTGGATTCCATGAACCCTTGAGGATATTGGTGCTCAATTTTAGTTTATTTTTAATTTTAAAATCTGGAAATTGTGTACTTAAAAAGTAGTTGACCCTTATTTAGCTCAAACCTAGAACTTTGTGAGTCTCTTGGATTCAAAGGATTTGCGTTGGAATTTTGGAGCCAAATCCTTAAAAAAATTCATATGGTCGTTGCTTAACCTATAGGATTGAATCCCATAGGGTTTTTCCCCATGGATTATTTTGCTCTATATTTCCTAGGAAATCTAACTTCCATTCAATTTCTCTTTTGGGACAAGTTTTCTTTTCTAGTGATGGAATCCAACAAACGTCGGTGCATATAAATCATCTATGGTTGGAGCGGGCATAGCATTGCAATGCAGTGTTTTTCCTATTCCTGATTTGAAACTTGCGAATCAGTAGAGGCCCTAAAATATTTTATAATTTAAATTTGGAGTGTAAATTGGGCTTTTGTGCACAAAAGTAATAGAAATACAAAAGAAAGAATCATAGGGAGAGGACGATATTCAAATCGGCTCCTGAAGCACAGGCTCGAGTGTGAAAAAATACATTCATGATGTCAAAAAAATATCCAAAAAGTTTGTTTCGTTTATGTGTGTCTGTATATTCATGGACCAAAGATTAGTTTTGGTGCCGTGAGAAAAAAGTTGGTGCTTAAAAAAATGCGCGCATTTCTTTTATTCTTTCTAGGAGACGGGACGGCATATATGTCTTCTACTCATGAAATCCGGGACATACAAACTTGTAATATAAAATTGGCATTTTTCTAAATAAAAAGTGCTGTCAGTGATAGAAAGGGTTTGTTATATCTATCAAGATGATTCCAAATTCATCAGATATTATTTATTCTAGTATCTAGAACACGAAATAGATAGAGAGAATAAAAAAAGGAACTATGATTCATACTCGCTATTAAGACCTCGCAACTAGACTGAAAAATTCAGGTAGTTCTTAAATAAAATAAAAAAAATCTTCTTTTACTGGGAGTGTATGCTTTGTGGAGTCAAAATCTCAAAACACGGCTTGTGCGAGAGGAGCTTTAGATTTAGTCCATAGCATCTAAATGTATTAGACAACATCGTCCATTATAAAGACTTTCGCTAGAGACGTTTGCTTTGTTTGAGTATGTAGAGGCAAAACGTGCCATGCACTGACTAAGTAGTAAGTAGGGTTTAAGCCATAGATAGAACAGTAGACTGATAATCAGCGACGCGGGTGCGAGACCCGTGGCCGAGGACGCGGGTCGGGCCCATTGTCCCGGCTTTTCGCGGGACGTACGATGACATGCGAAAATACGACCTTTGAGGATCATGATGAAATGCTGGACTGCACACGCACCCTGGCTAACTCGCACTACATGAATTATTTATATATATTTTTTCGTGATGAGAAAAGGTTGCCTTTAAACCTTTTTGGTCCTTGCGATTTCGATAAGGCGAAGCTCGATCCACAGCCAGCCTCTACTATTGAGGGGGAGTACGACCATGAGTCCACGAGGGCATCTCCGGCGCGACGCAAACAGCGACCGTTTGCGTTCGCTTTGGTCGTAAATACGTCTGGCACCCTCTCCGTGACGCGCGACGAAGTGGCCGAGGCCGTCCGCGGAGACGCATAAGCTGCAGCCCAAATATGCGCCGGGTTTGCGTCTCGGCGAACGCTGCGCGGACGCGCAAAGTGTCCGTTGCGGTCTCCACCGGGCCCGCCTGGCAGCGAGCTGCATGGAGGGCATCGCTTCCGCGGCCATCGCTTCCGCGGTCAGCGCCTCCGCGTCTGCGCCGCTGCCTTCGCCATGAATGCCGCGGCTTCACGTTGCTGCGCGTGCAGCGGCGGGCGGCGGGCTGGGCTTTGCGCCGCCTTCAATGACATCGTATCCCGTGCGCGGCCGCCCTTAAAAGTCCGGCGGCCGCGTTGCTCCTTTGCCCACAGCTCCACTCGCACCACAACCGCCGGCTGCGCCATGGGGAAGAAGAACGACTTCGAGGCCTCCGGCAGCGGCAGCAAGAAGGTGGCGCTCCCCGTCACGGTGGGGAGGCTCATGCACGGCAAATGGGTGCCGTGCGGCCGCTTGGTCCGGCGTGCGGCTACTGGCGGTGGCGCGGCTTAGGCTGCCGCCGGGTGTCCATCCCTCCGATGCACTGCGCGCGAGCACGAGCGGACCAAGGAGATCCGGCGCGGGAGGCGATATCTGCCGGCGGACCTCCGCGCCGATCCGGCGTACGCCATCGACTCGGAGAGTTGGCGTACATACCTGTCCACGGAGACGGACAGCGAGACGAAGGGCGCTTCATGGGCGGCAGGGATTATCCCGCCGGCCTGCACCGCCGGCTCGTCGTCGCCGCGGCGTCGACGCGGCGTGAGCAGCCGCAGCACAACGACCACGAGGACGAGGACGACGGCGGCGAAGCCTACGCCGTCTACGGCGGCCGACGACGACTACATCGAGCGCTCGCGTACCATAGCGAGGAGGTGAAGGACGACGAGCGAGGACTACGTCGGCCTCGTCTTCCACGAATGGCGGCAGGCCATGGCGGAGGGCCGGAGCCGAGTTCCCCGACAACATGACGGACGACGAGATGGCCAAGCTCGGCCTCCTCGTCTCCGAGTACGACGCGCCGGTGCGGCCGCCGTTGCCCCGCTACGCCACCGCTGTCATGCCGCACGGCGCTGTCCGCCGATGAAGCCCTTCGACGGGCGCTCCCGGACTCGGCGGCGCCTCCTCCATCGCCGCCACAGCCTTTGGCGCCTCCCCACCGCCGCCACGGCCTTATGGCTGGGCGCCTCCCCGCCGCCGCCACGGCCGCGGCCACAGGCGCCTCCACCGCCGCCTCGGCCGCGGCCTCCTCAACCTCGAGCACCGCGATCGCGCCCGGCGTACGCTCCCTCGGATGGCTGCGGCCGTGGGACGTGCGGGAGATCATCTTGCTCGACGGCGGCGAGGAGCAGCACGGCGGCGATGCGCGGCGATGGCGTTTTAGGTTTTTTTTTTTATGTTTTCAAGTATGTAAGTTATGTTTCAGTTTTTGTAAATTATGTTTCGGTTCTAAAAAATGATTCGTCCTAAAAAAAATGCGTCGTGCCGCTGGAGCCACCCCCGACGCAAACGGACGAGCGGTCGTTTTCGACCAAAAGGGCGACGCAAACGGACGCGCGCGGACGCTAAAATGCGTCGCGCCGCTGGAGATCACTGGTGGAAAAAGGGGCTTTGGTCGCGGTTGGCAACTGCCATTAGTCGCGGTGGCGCAACCGCGACCAAAGTAGCGCGACTAAAGGCCCCCCCTTTAGTCGCGGTTCCTTACGAACCGCGACTAAAGGCCCGTCCACGTGGGCCGCAAGCGGCGCCGGGCGGAGGACCTTTAGTCGCGGTTCTTCGGCCAACCGCGACTAAAGGCCTCCGCGAGGTTTAGGGTTTAGCCCCCTCCCCTAAATCTGGTTTCTTTTTAATTTGTATTATTTTATTTCTTTTGGGTTTTATTAATTTTGAAGGAGTTTCACATATTCTACGGTACTTGTATACATACATGCATATGAATGTACAATTTCAAACAAATTTGAAATTAGAACCAAAAAGAATTCAAGAGGAATATACAATATATATTCAATATCGGATGACCATATACAATATATATTCAATATCGGATGACCATATACAATTTTGAACAAGTTAGTTACAAATTCTGAGTGCGAGCAATGAACGAGATGGGGTAGAAATTAATAAATCACTTACGAACGTAGCAAGCGATGATAGATTTGTCGAGGTCGCGCAGATTGAACAGATCTGGAACAATTCACTCGGAGGAATTTGTACCCGAGTAACGTTTGAAGTGATGCTCATATCTAACTTCCGCATAGATATAGTCTTTGGCGTCTTTATGTTTTATGTAACCCTTGTACCAATTTAGCGAGACCTTTCATTTGTCGAGGTAGATCCTCTTCCTGCGCGAGGCTCGATGAGAGGGCCATTCTTCACATATGTAAATACTACGTCCTTCATTGGCGCCTCATCAAGGCCTAACGAGTGCACGAAGAGTGATACCTAAGTCGGCCGCTTGTTCTCCGGCACTTTCTACGGTCAATCCATGTGCTGCCGCAGCTGCTATGATATCGGGGGCATCCGGACCGGCGGCTTGCACTATGAGCGGGGCGATCGATTGTTTACTTTGTTCCCGAGCTGGGCAACTTCTTTCCCCTTTCTAATTTTGTCTCGGCCTCGTCCTCCAAGGCTTTCTTCTCCGCGAGACTCTTGGTTCCTCTTGAACGCGAGTGCTTTCCTACGAAGTTCCACGTAAATAGTCGTCGGCGCGATTCTTCGCGGCTTGGGACGGTGTGTTCAAAAATGACTTAGCCCATTGCTTTTGCTTGTCGGAATATGCGGCTTGGGCTCGCCCTCTCTTTTCTTCTTGCACTCCTCCTTCCATTTCTCATCTTGAGCAGCCACGACCGCTGCATTTTCCTCGACACTAAGTTCCCAAGGCCTCGGGATGAGAGGCTTCGGTGATGGCTGCGGTATCTTTGTGGTTCTAGGTACATAAGGGTCCGGGTTAATAACCCAGGGACCGCTACGCTTCTTCGCCGGAGGTGGATTGGGGGCGGTACCGGTGTCCGATCACCCGCCGGACGAGGAGCTGGGGGCGGCGTCGGCCGGCGTGAATGAGGTGTATTAGGTGAAGCACCACCACCACCACCGCCACCGCCACCGTCACCGCCACCGCCACCGCCACCGTCACCGCCACCGCCACCACCACCACCGTACGGGGGTGGACTTGTTGGCGCCTCGCCTGGAAACTTGATAAATTTCTTACTGCCATAGAATGAGCTGGCGCTTGACATCTCCAAGTCTTTTCACCCCTTCGGGTGTAGCAATGTCAATGTCCAGGTCCTCAAACCCTTGGACTATCTCCTCCACCGTGACACGAGCATAGCCATCTGGAATGGGGTTGTTGTGGTGGAGTGCTCCAGGTGGTAAAGCACTGCCGATGGCTACCTTCATGGACATGTTCCCGATAGGATAATACATATGACATGCTTTCATCTCCTTTATATCGTCCACGGGGTAGCGAGGAGGCTCCGGTGCGGTAATTTCGACCACCAGTCGAGGCTCCGGTGCGGTAATTCGATCGTCGGTGCACCGGCCCGGTGAGGCCTCCGTGGAAGCCACGCTGCTTCTTCTCCGCTGCTGGCTTCCGAGATCCATTGGATGATCTTCATGCTGCGCCCGAGCTGCATCTCTTTCGGCTACTAGTACACTCACGGTTTTCTTCATCACATCCATTTCCGTTACCAACTTCGCCACAACATACGCATCCCGATCCATCTTTCTCTTACGGCTATCGTAACCGTACGGGTCATCGTTGCGGGGAACCCTACTTTCCACGGAATGTCCCCGGGCATGCCTCGTACACGTCCTCCGTGTTCGGGATTCCGAGGGCTTTTGTCGGGCGTCGTTCTCTGCGTTGAACTTGATCCTCCCCTCTTGAGCATCCCTCATTGCCTCAATAAGCTTTTGGGTGGGTTTAATTATTTTGCCCTGATAAACACACTCCCCTGTCTCCGGGTTCAGCGATCCCCCATGCCCGTACCACCCGCTTTTGGCCCTTGGGTCACATCCCTCCGTACCTGGATGGATTCCTCGCGTCCTCAGCTCGTTCTCCATCTTCTCCCACCTAGGCTGCCAAAAGCGATACCCTCCTGGCCCCATAATATGATTATACTCCTTCTTGGCCGCATTCTTCTTATTTTTTTCCGACATTTCAAGGAACTGCTCCGATTTCTTTTGCTTCACAAATTCGGCCAATCATGTTGCGGTTTCTCATATTGTCCTTCGAAAACCGGAGTCTTGCCCCGCTTGACAAAGTCATGGGCTAGTTTTTGCTTGTATTTCCGAATGCGTCGGCCATCTTAGAAAGAGCGAATCGTTTGACTAGCTTGCACCTCTCCTTGTTTTCCTGAATCTTGTTACCCTCCTCATCGTATCTGCGGTATTCCGGAGGTAGAACGAAATGTTCTATAAGCTTCTTGAAGCAATCTTTTTTTGTTCTCTTATCGACAAAAGTGAAACCAAGACGTGCCTTCTTTGGCTCATTCCACTCTGGACGGTGATCGAGACGTTGTCTCTAACAACGGCTCCGCATTGGCCGACAAACTTGGTGGCGTTCTTGCTGGGCTCCAGCGGCCTGCCGGTTGCTTCCTCGACAACCTCGATGGTGCATGTTTCGTTTGGTTTCATCGTCTTGGTTGCGCCACGCTTTGACGACGTACTCGATTTTTTCGACGATCCGCCGAGGGCTAAAATAAGAAAGAGAGGCGCGCGTTAGTACACACATATTTATTCAAATCGGTGAGTTTGTATCACCGCGAGGCTCAATGTATATATATATACCTCGGCGCCGGAGGTGGTTGCTACTTCCAATTGAAGATCGTCGTTTATCGACGTTCCTTCGGCACCATCTTGCTTGACCATGCCCTTCATCTTCACCCTCAAGGTTCGGATAAGAAGAGATATCATCTTCTTCTTCTCCGGTCGGCACAAATGGAATATCGCCTTTTATGATGCCGAACATATGGTCTTCGGCGTCCGGATCATAGTTGTCCGAGAATCGGGTCAGCTCTATCGTCCGCCATATGTCGATCCCGAAAACATGTAGTCAAAACAAATTAATTGTGTATATGCCAGCATTATCACATCTCTTCTACATATAAAGAGAGAGGGCGACGAGGGAGGCGAGAGGGGGACGCGTGTTATATGCGGACGATCGACCTCGCAGTGACCGCGTGACCGAGAGACCGGTGGCGGTGGCGAACCGGTGGCGAAAGGGCGGTGGCGGTGCCGACGACACATAACCCTCGCCGCCCCCTCTCGATCCCAAAAAAACACCGCGCGTATACGGAGGGGGAGACGAGCGCTGCCGGCCCCCTCCGTATACGCGTGGTGGTAGCTAGTCACCGCGGCAGCGCGTTCCCATGCCGAGGTGGGCGCCGTCGGTGGGGAGAAGGACGACGGTACGGGGAATTTTTTAAGTCAAAATTGTAGTTCTTTTGAGTCAATCTTTTTTAAGTCAAAATCTTTTTTAAGTCAAAATTTTTAGTTTATTTTGAGACAAAATCTTTTGGGGACGACGGTACGGTGCCGACACAATCTTTTTTAAGTCAATTTTTAGTTTATTTTGAGACAAAATTTTTAAGTCGATTTTTAGTTTTTTTTAAGTCAAATTGTAGTTCTTTTTTTACACAATCATTTTTAAGTCAAATTTTAGTTATTTTTTGTTTTAAAATTAACAAGAAAAAAAAAAAACGGCCCGCGGCCCCCGGCCTTCTCTCCCTCAGAACTCTCTCTGATCTCTCGCTCTGCGCGCGTCGATCTCTCCCGGCGACGCGGCGGCGGCGCCTCTCTACTGTGGGACTCGAGGGCGCGGTGGCGGCGGCGGCACCCCTCTACGCGGCGGCGGCGGCGCCCCACTACGCGCGGCGGCGGCGCCCCTCTACGGACTCGAGGGCGCGCGCGGTGGCGCGGTTGTACTACACGGCGGAAGACCGGGCGCGGCACGTACGGCGAGGGCGCGACGGGGGCGCGGCGATGGTACGGCGGCGAGGTACGGCGACGACGGCGCGCGTGCACGGCGGCGAGGTACGGCGAGAGGACGGCGAGGACGGCGCGGCTCTGCGAGGCGACGGAGAACTCGGCGCGCGGCGAAAATGAGAGGAAGGAAGAAGAACCGGCGCGGCCGTTCGTGGCGCCGATATATATAGGACCCCCCTTTAGTCGCGGTTGGGGTGGCAAACCGCGACTAAAGAGGCTACTTAGTCGCGGTTTGCCACCCCAACCGCGACTAAAGGGTATTTTCGCCGGGTTTTCGTTTCCCGCGGAAAAATACCCTTTAGTCGCGGTTGGCGAGGCCAACCGCGACTAAAGGTATTTTTTCAAATTACTTTTCTTTTTCAAATTACTTTTCTTTTTCAAATTACTTTTCTTTTTCAAACTGTTAAAAATAAAACTAATTCAATTCAAATTCTTAAAAATACAAATAATATATCAAAAAAATCAGAAAAATAAAACTAATTCAATTCAAATTCTTAAAAATACAAATAATATATCAAAAAAATCAGAAAAATAAAACTAATTCAATTCAAAATTTTAAAAATATAAATTATATATCAAAAAAATCAGAAAAATAAAACTAATTCATTTCAATATGTTAAAAATACAAATAATATATCAAAAAATTAAGAAAAATAAAACTAATTCAATTCAATATGTTAAAAATACATATAATATATCAAAAAATTCAGAAAAATAAAACTAATTCAATTCAAAAATTTAAAAATACAAATTGTCAAAAATTCATAAAAATAAAACTAATTCAATTCAAAAGTTCGTTGGCCCCCTCTTCCCGCCTCTTTCCGCCGACCCCCCTTCCCTCCTCGTCTTCCCGCTATTTCTTCCCCTGTCTTCCCGCCTCTTTCTTCCCGCCAATTGTTTCCCGCCAATTTCTTCCGGCCTCTTTCTTCCCGCCAATTTTTTCCCGCCAATTTCTTCCCGCCACTTTCTCCCCGCCTCTTTCTTCTCGCCTCTCGTCTTCCCGCTCCCATTTTTCCCGCCATTTGTCACTACATATAGGTAGCCCGGCTTGGCCAGCATCACATCTCTACAATCTCTCATCACTCTCTCATGGCTTCCACCGCACCCACTCTAACCTACCAGCAGGTGGAGGAGCTTTGCGCCTCGAACTACCCTTGCCCTCCGGCTACCGCGTCCCTCGCGGGCCGGAGCCTGAGCGCCGGCGGCGTGCCGGTCCCTCCCGTCCCTCGGGGTACTGCGCGCCGGCGGCCATCACGAACCACTACTACCTCGACCTCACGCCGGAGAAGCGGATGAATCCCCGCCGGCATCCCGATAACCGAGCATACTTGGGACGCCTTCTTCATCAATCGGCGTGAGAGGGCGCTCGCCGGGTATGAGGAGGACGGTCCGCCTCCTGGAAACTTCCACGAGGCCGGCCGTCGGCTATGGTGGTACGGCCGGACTCTGCAGAGCGTCATGGACTACATCACGGCCGGCGATATCCCCCGCCTGCGCTACCCTCAGTTCGAGCCACGAGCGCCGCCCGACGACAGCGACGACCGCAGCGACGACGACGCCGGCAACTTAGAAGGCGACGACTACCAGTACAACGGCGGCGGCTATGAAGACTACGAGTATGCATATTATACGCCTAGGCAGGAGTATGAATAAATCACTCCAAATTTCATGTATGCAGGAGTATGACTTAGTCACTCCAAATTTCCTATATGCAGGAGTATGACTTAGTCACTCCAAATTTCATGTATGCGGGAGTATGACTTAGTCACTCCAAATTTCATGTATCATCGGTGCTATCTCGAGTCAATTGAATCATTCGAAAATGGACACCAAACACATCACGGGTAATATAATTCACATGATTCATTCAACAAAGTTTGGTACAATAAATTATTACACATCATTTCTTCCCTTGTGTCCCCGCTTGCTTACGATTGTGCCGTATCCATGGAGCATCCTCATCATTTAACTTAATGCTTGGGTCGGTGTTCACTTTGAAGGGCGGAATTTCAGCAAACATATTATAATCTTCCGACATGTCTCGTCTTGTCCTCCACTCCCACGATGTTTCTTTTCCCTGAAAGAACAATGTGGCGCTTTGGATCATCGCATGATGTACTCGATCGTTTTCTTATCTTTCCGTTTCCTCGGTTTGCTACTCATGTCCTTCACATAGAAAACCTGAGCGACATCTTTCGCTAGGACGAATGGTTCGTCAAGATAACCAAGATTGTTGAAATCCACCATTGTCATTCCGTATTGCTGGTCCACCTTTACCCCACCTCCTGTTAGCTTGAACCATTTGCACCGGAACAAAGGGACCCTAAAGGAAGGTCCATAGTCAAGTTCCCATATCTCCTCTATGTAACCATAATATGTGACCTTTTGCCCATTCTCGGTTGCTTGCATCAAAGCGGACACCACTGTTTTGGTTGGTGCTCTTTTTATCTTGGGCGATCGTGTAAAATGTATTCCCATTTATCTCGTACCCTTGGAAAGTCGTTATAGTCGAAGATGGTGTCTTGGCCAACATGTACAAGCTGATCTACAACCTTATTGTCACTCATTAAATGTTTTCTCAACCAACCGCCGAAAGTCTCCATGTGGGCCTTCCTAATCCAGGATTCAGGCTTCCCAGTGGTTGTCCGAGCGTAAAATATTCTTGTGTTTCTCAAAGTACGGAGCCACCAAGCTGGAATTGGTCGAACCGTGTGGTGTGCTTCAGTCGAGAGAATGGCCGTCCATACATATCATTGATTTCCTTCCGATCGTGCCTTTTCCACTTAGTCTCCCCTCGTGCCGCGATTGAGGAAGACCAATCGGCTTAAGGTCGGGAACAAAGTCAACACAAAACTCAATTACCTCCTCATTTCCATAGCCCTTGGCGATGCTTCCTTCTGGCCTAGCACGGTTACGAACATATTTCTTTAATACTCCCATGAACCTCTCTAAGGGGAACATATTGTGTAGAAATACAGGACCGAGAATGGAAATCTCATCGACTAGGTGAACCAGGAGGTGCGTCATAATATTGAAGAAGGATGGCGGGAACACCAACTCGAAACTGACAAGACATTGGATCACATCGTTCGTAACCGTGGTAGAACTTCTGGATTGATTACCTTCGAGAGATTGCATTGAGGAATGCACATAGCTTCACAATGGCTACTCGAACATTTTCCAGCAGAGCCCCCTCAAAGCAATCGGAAGCAATTGCGTCATAATCACGTGGCGGTCGTGAGACTTCGGGTTTTGGAACTTTTTCTCCGCCATGTTGATTATTCCCTTTATATTGGACGAGAATCCTGACGGGACCTTCATACTCGCTCGGGCATTCAAAAAAGATGACCTTCTCTTCTTTGGTCGTGAGCGTAGCTGGCACGACCTTGAAACCGTTCCGGATGCCGGTCATCGTGGTCTTTCAAACTTTGCTCGGTCCTGCCGTGCTTCCTTTGTATCATTTGACTTCCCATACACGCCCAAGAAGCTTAGGATGTTCACGCAAATATTCTTCGTAACGTGCATCACGTCGATTGCGGAGCGGACTTCTAGGACTTTCCAATATTCTAGCTCCCGAATATAGATTTCTTCTTCCACATGGCTACGTGCCCGTCGGCTCCCTTCGGAACCGATTGTCCGCCGAGACCCTTTCCAAAGATGACTTTCAAACCCTTGACCATATCAAATACCTCAGCACCAGTGTGTTCCGCAGTGCTTCGGCCGGTGATCTGCTCTTGCCGTTGTAATGCTTGCCTTTCTTTCTTACTCGGATGACCTTTCGGAAGAAATCGACGATGCCCAAGGTACACGTTCTTCTTACAATTTGGCAAATGTACACTTTCAGTCTCATGTAAGCAGTGCGTGCATGCATTGTATCCCTTATTTGACGAGTCCCGAAAGGTTACTAAGAGCAGGCCAATCGTTGATGGTTACGAAAAGCAACGCTCGTAGGTCAAATTCCTCTTCTTTGTGCTCATCCCACACACGGACACCGAGTCTGCCCCACAGCTGTAAAAGTTCATCAACTAATGGCCTTAGGTACACATCGATGTCGTTGTCGGGTTGCTTCGGACCTTGGATGAGCACTGGCATCATAATGAACTTCCGCTTCATGCACAACCAAGGAGGAAGGTTGTAGATGCATAGAGTCACGGGCCAGTGTACTATGGCTGGAGCTCCGCTCGCCAAAAGGATTCATGCCATCTGTACTTAGACCAAATCGTATGTTCCTTGCGTCAGCTGCAAAATCTTTGAACTCTCTGTTGATCTTTCTCCATTGCGTTCCATCTGCGGGGTGTCTCAACTCCCCGTCCGACTTACGGTCCTCTTTATGCCATCGCAACAACTTGGCATGCTCTTTGTTCCTGAACAGACGTTTCAACCGTGGTATTATAGGAGCATACCACATCACCTTGGCGGGAACCCTCTTCCCGGGTTTCGGCCCTCAACATCGTCACCGGGGTCATCGCCTCGATCTTATAACGCAATGCAGGTGCATACCGGGCATTCATTCAAATTCTCGTATTCACCGCGGTAGAGGATGCGATCGTTGATGCATGCATGTATCTTCGTAACCTCTAAACCTAGAGGGCGGACAACCTTCTTTGCTTCGTACGTAGTGGCGGGCAACTCGTTATTCTTTGGAAACATATTCTTCAACATTTTCAAGCAAGTTTTCAAATGCCGAGTCGGCTACACCTGCCCGTGCCTTCCATCTCGACAGAATCCGAGTAGTGCGACCCGACTTTTTCGGACCATCATCGCATCCGAGTGCAGCGCCTTCCTGTGATCCTCTAACATGCGATCCAAATTCTCCCTCTCTTTTCGGTTTCGCAGCGTCTCCGTGCATCGGCAATGGTCCGACCAAGATCATCAACGGGATCATCACGTGCCTCTTCTTCACCTTCCCCTTCACCTTCCCCTTCACCTTCAGCATCCTCCATGAAAGTATCACCGAAATGAGCAAGATAGCTTTCATCATTGAAATCATCCCCTTCTTCATCTTCTTCCATTATAACCCCTCTTTCTCCATGCTTGGTCCAACAATTATAGCTTGGCACGAAACCGTGTCGAAGCAGGTGCATGTGAACATCTCTTGAGGAAGAGTAACCATTCTGATTCTTACATTTAACACATGGACGAGATAACAAAACCCCCCGCTTGTTCGCATTGGCCACTACGAGAAAATCTTTCAAACCCGCACCGAACTCGCCGGAGAGTCGGTTACCGTACATCCATTGTCGATTCATCTGCATTATTATAATATAAAATATATAATTAACCATCATGCATTTGTTAAACTAACTAGCTACAAACAATATAAATTAAACAATGAACTACACACACATGCACATTTTATCAACGACACATCAAAGGTTCAAGTTGCTAACCGCGATCGAGGAGGAAAAAATAAATGAGAAAGCTCAAGTGTGGCTCCAACACTTCATATCATGTTTGTTTCATGCTCTTGGGGCATTTCATCAAACACCTTATGTGCATAAGAGGAACCAAAAGCAAACCTAACACCCACTTGTGAAGCTTGTGAAGAGAATGGCGCACCAAATGGCTAAGTGTTGGGCTGTGGTGGGTATATATAGGGGAGGGGCTTTAGTCCCGGTTGGCCTAGCCAACCGCGACTAAAGCGCCTCGAGCACCTTAGTCGCGGTTGGCCGGCCAACCGCGACTAAAGCGCTCCACGTGCACCGGCTGGCCACCGAGCGCCACTGGGCCCAGGCCTTTGGTCGCGGTTCGCTCCCGAACCGCGCAAATGCATCGATTAGTCGCTGATTCTGCAGAGATCGTGACTATGGAGCACCACCCGGCCTCGTTTTCCACCAGTGGATGCCCTGAGTCCAAGCAGGACGGACGGACGGACAGTTCTTGTTTTTGCTCGCATGTGCACATTGCAATCCCATCCATCCAGCTAGCTCCCGTACGTGACCGCGAGAAATTCCAAGGCGAGCCTGGAGCGATCGAGGCGGGTGTTTTCAGCGGGCTCACATGCACTTGCACTGCAAGTTGCGTACGTACTTACGTCGAGCTGGATCATATCGTCCGGGCGAGACGCATGGTTAGAGTTATTTTCACAGCCGCAAGCGAGCTTTTATTTCCCTTGGCCTTTGGAGAGCGGGGAGTCGGTCTCTCCTTTCTTATCGCAAGATAATAATGTGTCCAACATCTCTTTGGTCCTTTTCTGTGTACGTATCGGTGGACTCATGCGTTGCGTGACGTGCAGCTGCCTCCATGATTGTTATTGTTTTATTTGTCTGAATGAATGATTCCTCCAGATGGCAGATGTAGTCAGAGGGACGAGTTTTTGTGTTTCGCACTCATCATCCAGCAACTTGGGCTGTACCTCTTGTCTCTTTGCGGCTTCGATAGGCACGTCCAAGTTGTACCGGATATAGCAGCATATAGCAGTGGTGCTCCTGGTTTGTTAACTGCATATTTTGTTCCTGCGAGCGAGCTCGATGCTGGCGAGAGCGGCACGTCCAAGGACTTTTTTTGTTGGTGGCGGCGGCGGGAGCGAGCGGCACGCCTCCCTTTCCTCGTCGCATTCATGAGCATTCCTTCCTTGATGACATGTTGCAGCTAGCTAGGGTTCACCAAAGTGGTTCCTGCGCGCGTGCGTTGCTGTTGAATCAGCATGTAGAGGAGATCGATTGTTGTAGGCGCTCTCTCCTTATCCATCCATCCGGTCTCATCCTGATCATGGAAAAAAATAGCGCGCTATTCCAACGCTAATAGCACGCTATAGCATATCTGGAGAGCCGACGCTACGCTATTTCGACTGCTTATAAGCGCTATTATCGCATTAATAGACGCTAGTATAGCATGCTAATAGCGTATTTTTAGACCCACGCTATTTTGTTATAGCGCGCTATTTTTTTTCCTTGATCCTGATACGTGCGTGGCCGCCATCGTCGTTTGTCGGGTCAAAGTTATGTTGTACTACATGCATGTCGAGAGAGAGAGAGAGAGGAAGTGGCGCCGGAATGTTAAACGTCCTGTTTTTTTTCTCGTTTAGCCTCCACGTCGGATCCAAGCCTTGTCAGCCCGTAAGTCGTCCGTAACACTCCGTAGGTATAGCATTATCGGTGTCAGCAACAACCGCGAGGGAAGGAGGAAAGGAAACCAGCCGGCGATGCACACGAAGCAGCCTTGTGCTTGTCCTTGATGGAGGTGCTCGGCTTCACTCCACGCTGGATGCGGATGGTGCACTACTAGCTGTAATCCGTACGTACGCCTGGGCTCCACGTCCTGTCCCGCTCGTGTACCAGCCGCGTGGGAGAAGCAGCTACGGTTTTGTCGCCAAGCACTCACAGTCATACCATGGTCCATGCAATGCACTCACCGCACCGTCCTTTTTACAACCCAAAAGCATCAAAATTCTGCGTTAATCGTACATCAAACCCTGTGCAGCAGTGGAAGCTCCACACGTGTTTACTGCAGTCTACTCATAAAAGACAGGAGGCTTGACAAGTTCCTAATGCACCCACCTAGTAAGAGGCCACAAGACCATTTTTCAAAAGAGAAGAACAACCTCCCCTGCCAAGGGCTTCAAAGGCTTCATCGAGTCACCCTATGATGAGACAAGCGCAAATCTGGTCTAACAGACTCTCGATGAGCGGCTCAATCGATGGGTCCATCTTCAGCGCTAAAATTCGCATAGCTCTTGCCAGGCCCACCCAACAACGCGTCGATGCCACCATGGCGCCAAACAATGCCCTCACCCTGCACGAGTCCATCACACACCACGTCCGTCACCGATGCACCGCTGCACCACGCCGCCAAGACTCTCCATCATCGACACGGTAGATGCACACACCACTTCACCACTTGCCGCCACCATCTATTAGCCGTTTCAAAAACTACGCCTCCGAGTAGAAAGCGTAGCCATCCTCCGATCCGGAGACCCATGGTTTCCTCCAGAGCAGCATGAGTGAGTAGACGCTAGCTACGATGACAATGCTTTCGAGAAGGTAACGGCATGTAGACGACACCAGTGGCGAAGCTTGAAATTATATCTGGGAGGGGGGGCGAGATAGCAAAGAAAATTTGAACAACAGTAAAAAAAATTGAATTTGCAGACCTGAGAGTTGAGAGAAATATATATTGATATTGGCCACATTGGTTGCAAAATACATGTACGGTAAATTGATATACTGGACTGTCAAAATAGAACTAACTACACTACTGATCTCTCTTACTCCCAATTCAATTAACAACAAATTCGGTCTCTGCTGTTCCAGTTCCAGAATCTGAGGCACATGTTGTTCCTGAACTTCCTCTATTATCTGTCTTTTAAAGTACGATGCAATGTTGCCATTTTTACCCATTTTCAGTCCAATTCCCAAACTTTAGCACTACAGATGTCTCTTACTCCCAATTCAATTAACACCAAATCTACAGCTCAAACAACAACAAAATCCCCATTTAGGAACTAGGGAATGAGGAAGATGTGCAACTAGTAATGGAAAAACATCCTAACTAGATGGAGGCGTGGTCTACCGGTGGAGGCGTGGAGGGCCATGCCGCTTCACAGCTCTGCTGGTCGCCGACTCGCTGGCCTCCAGGTCGGGGGCGACGCGGCGAAGGGGCAGGCCCAGGCGCATGTTGTGGGTATACTTTATGGGTATACCAACGGCATGACCTAGATCCGGCAAGCCCGGGTGGCCCATAGTTGGTGATGAGGCATGTGGCCCATCGGGCAGACCAGTTGCTGTAGATCCTGAAGGATGAAGTCTGGCCCAGGAGCAGGAAGTCGGATCCCAACCGACCTACGAAGGAGGCCGGATCCGTGACGGCCCATGAAGTATCCGGATCCAGCACGTACTTAGGGGTAGGCGGATCCTTGACGTACACGGCAAGACTTTGTACCGTAGTTAGGCAACATATATTCCGGCTAGGACTCTCCGTGTAAACCCTAGATCCGAGCGCCTTTATAAGCCGGATCCCGGGAGCCCTAGAGGCACAACCACAACTCATTGTAACAACGCGAAAGCGCCCAGATAATTCCAGACAAGCAGCAGTAGGCCCTGTCCTCGTGCAGGTGTTCCGAAGCTGGGTAAATCGCGTTCCACCGTCCCGTGTGCACTCCGCCCTATGGCCCCTACATCTTCTCCCCCTCGTGAGGATCCCTCCTCCGAGGTACCGTCGATTAGGCAACGACAGTTGGCGCCCACCGTGGGGCCGGCGGCGTCCGGAGGCCGGAACCGGGAGGGTTCCGCCATGGGAAGCTACGACGACACCATCGCTGTGGGGCGGGTCCTTTACGCCGGAAATCTGCCGATCGTCCCTCCGGATGAGTGCTGGATTCCGGCTAAGACAAACCCCGTCAAGCTCTCCATCGTCCCAGTTGGCGGCATACACATCTTCATCGGGGAAACCGTCGATTCCGACGGAAACCCACCGGTAAGTAACGCTGACGCGACCGCCGCCAAGCAGGACGCAGTCGCGAAGATCCAATCTGAGATGCAGGAGCTTCCCAAAGAAAATTCCGCCTTGGATCTGGAAAAATCAAAACCCACCCAATCCGCCCCCGAGCAGGAAATAAAGGTGGAAGACCAATGCAGATCCGCCTGGGTCTCCCAGGTGTTAGAGAAGCAAAGGTGTCACTTCGTACACTTCTTGGGCCATACCGCCGGAACCGCCCCTCAAGAAGCCGGAGCTGGTCCTGAGCAGGTCGAGGCACCGGAAAACAACGCTGCTCCGGATCAGCAGGAGGCTGTCGGAGAAAGCGGAACTCCGGTTGAAGAGTCGATCCTGGGTAACCTAAGCCCAATTTCCGGGGATGCCCCCTCCATGGATACTGAAGAGTTTGATCGCAAGGTGAAGGAATACGGATACGGTGATCAGCCCGAAGTTGAATCCGCCCAGCCTAAACAGGTTCTCGCAACCTTGGCGGCGCTGGATCTACGGGAATCAGAGGATGACAACACCTACTCTGATCCACAGCCATCCCATGCAGGATCTCCGCTCTCGCAGGAGAAACCGCACAAGGAAGTCATGTCCCCAGAAGAACTGGTTGAGCAAGCAGGCATGGATGCAATCGCACATTCAGATATCCTCAACAAACCCATAACCCCTGACGATGCCGCAGATCCGGAGGCTCTAGAGGCTAAAAGGCAGGAGATGCTGGCAACAGCCCAGAAATTCGCCAGAACCGCAGCGGCAATGCTGGATGAGAGGAAAGAAGCCGCGCACTTCGTGGAAAATTTCCACCAGCGAGAGCTTGAGGTTGACGAACAACTGGTAAAAGTCAAGGAGCTCCAGCAACACTGGAAAGACAAGGTCACCGAGCTTCAGCGGGAGGCCGATAAAATCAGGCGGGATGCTATACCTCCCCGTAAGATCACCTTCGCGACCCCCACTGAGCAACAGCCACTCGCAACTCCAAAGGATAACATGAAGAAGGCTGAAAAAGACCGAGGAGATTGACATCGACTACGTCCGTACGCTCGTTGCCTCAGCAATGAAGCAGCAGAGCAAGGCAGACACTTCGCGCAAGTTGGAATCCAACCCGGATCATTGCATCTCTACCGCGCAGAAGGACGCCTACGACAATCGCCATCGCGATGATGAATCGCGAACCGGATCCTCGGAACGCAGAAGGAAAACCAGAGAACACCCAAATCCAATCCCTGTACCATCAAAGACACCTCCGTCAGATCCAAAGAAGGGAAAGGATGCGATGTACACTGGTAGGAACAAGTACCGGAATCCCTCACCTCCACCCAACGGATACCCGCGTCCTCCACTTCCTCGCCGCCGTAGTCCAGTCGGAAACACCAGGCCTCATGGTCCAGGTGGAATCAACATCCGCGACAACGTGCCGCCTCCGAGGAACAGAGAGCGTACGCCGGAACCCCGTCGAAGTCGGCACAACGATCGAGAACCCGAGCCTAGGAGGAGTCCGAACGAGGACCGCGAGCCGGAGCCACGCCGAAGCCGGAACGATGAAGGCAGCCAGCACCATGGTGAAGGCAGCCACCGAAGCCGGAGTCAGCACCGCGAAGGGCGAGGAGAGTCGGATGGCGGAAGCAAAAGGTCACATCGGCCCCCTCGCAGGTCTCCCTCACCACCACCTAGCGGTGGAGGCGGAGGTGGAGGCGGAGGCGGCGACCGGAGATCTCGCTCTCGCTCAAAATCCCCCCGCCACGGCTCGCGTGACGCGCGTGAACGTCTCAATGAATACAGAACTGACTACATAGGCCCAAAGTGCTTCGGCATGATGATTCGAGAGGAACCAACGCCAAGGATGAACCTCAAGCTACCCGGAAACCTGAAGACCTATGATGGCACGGAAAGGCCGGATACCTGGATTAAGGATTACTATAATGCAGTAACCTTTGCCGGAGGAACCCCTAACATCGCCTGCCGCATGCTTCAGCTGTACCTTGTAGGTCCAGCCCGGATCTGGCTTAGCGACCTCGAGAAGAATTCCATCTTTTGCTGGTTTGACCTGAAGACCGCCTTTGAAAAGCACTTCAGGGGCACCTACAAAAGACCTGCCACGACAAGCGACTTACAGGCATGTATCCAGAAGAAGGGTGAAACATCAAGGAACTTCCCCACCCGATGGCTAGCAACCAGGAACGAGTGTGAAAATGTTGATCACACCACGGCTATGCACGCCTTTATAGGTGGACTGCAGAGGGGAGGATTGCTGCGGCACAAGCTCACTTGCTTGGCTAACGCAAACAAACTGACTTTGGATGACATGATCTCCATTGCCAGCGATCACACTGCCGCCGATGACAACGCAGGCAGAGACCTCGTAGCCACAGCAATTCCCCTGCACCAGCAAAAGAAGAACCGTGATAACGGTAACACCAGCGGCACTAAGCGGAAAAATCCACTTGATGACCAGAAGAGTGGCGGATCCGAGATGATCGCCATGGCTTTCCAGCGCGGAGGTCAAGGAGGCGGAAGAGGCCGCGACCGCGGAGGCGGAGCCGGCAGGGGCCAGCAGCGTGGTGACGAGGTCACCGCTGCCGGAACCCGCGCCCCACAAACATACGAGGAGTACAGAGACATGCCCTGCCTGGCCCACCTGGATCCGGCTACGGGGAAGTCCACTCACACTAACCGCAACTGCAAGTGGGTTAACGATCTCAAAGCTGACCCAGAAGCAGGATACAAGCGAGCCCGGAAGCACCGCCCACGCGGCAAAGGAGGCAAGGGCAAGAACAAGGACAAAAAGGAAGACAGTTCCGAGGCAATGGATGAGGATGACGCTTCGCCGGACCTCAAAGACGGATCCGCAGCTAAATCCAACCCCTTTGGCAAAAAGAGTGTGGGCGCATACCACACCTTCCTTGGAACCCCAACAGTCCGCGCAAGCAAGTCAGCTTTCCGGATCCTGAACGCCACAGTTCCGGCTGTGCCGCAGTATGTCAGGTGGTCGGAAGTCCCCTGCACGTTTGATAGGCAGGATCATCCTACCATCGTGCCGAAAGAGTGCTACGCCTTGGTTGTAAGTCCCCGCATTCACGTGTATGACTTCTCCAAGTGCCTCATGGATGGCGGAGCCAGCTTGAACATCATGTACTTAGAGACTCTGTAGCGGATGAACCTTACCAAGGAGCCGCTTAAACACAGCAACACTGAGTTTCATGGCGTGGTTCCGGGTAAAAAGGCAAACTCCATCGGCAACATTAGACTTCCCGTGGCCTTCGGCGACATTAATAATTTCCGCGAAGAGATGATCACGTTTGAGGTCGTGCCCTTCAAGAGCTCCTACCACGTCATCTTCGGCAGGCCCACCTACCACAAGTTCCACGCAAGAGCGTGCTACATCTACAACAAGCTCAAGATTCCGGGTCCCAATGGTATGATTACCGTATCCGGAGACTACAAAAAGGCTCATGAATGCGAGTTGGGCGAAGCCGCCTTCGCAGAGTCTGTGATATCTGGAGAGGAGCTGAAAGGCTACAGAGCAGGGGTGGATCCGACTGAGATGCAGACCACCAAGAAGTAGATCTCCGAACAGAAAAACTCCTTCAAGGCCGTGATAGAGACCAAGAAAGTCAACTTCATGGAAGGGGACGCTACCAAGCAGGTCTCGGTCGGAGCCAACATGGACCCCAAATAGGAAGACGCGCTCGTCGAGTTCCTCCGCGCTAACATGGATATCTTCGCATGGCAGCCTTCTGGCATGTCCGGAGTACCAAGGGAACTCGCCGAGCACTACCTCAACATAAACCCGGGGGCTAAACCGCTGAAGCAAGCTATGCGACGCTTCGGAGATAAGAAGCACCGCGCCATAGGAATGGAATTAGCAAAGTTACTAGAGGCAGGTTTTGTAATAGAAGTTATCCACACTGATTGGGTCGCAAATCCCGTCCTTGTGCCCAAAAAGAATTCCGAAATACTAAGAATGTGCATCGATTACTCCGGCTTGAACAAGCATTGTCCGAAGGATCCGTTTCCCCTTCCGCGCATTGACCAAGTCATTGATTCGACGGCAGGGGCGGAACTTCTGTGTTTTCTTGACGCATATTCCGGGTATCATCAGATCCGGATGAAGAAGTCCGACCAAAAGGCGACCTCGTTCATCACCCCATTTGGCACTTACTGCTATGTTACTATGCCCTTTGGCTTGAAAAACGCAGGTGCCACCTACCAACGTACGATGCAGCGGTGCCTGAAGGACCAAATTGGCCGGAACGTACAACCCTACGTCGACGACATCGCGGTCATGACCCGGAAAGGATCCGACTTGATCAGCGACCTCACAGAAACCTTTGAGAATGTTAAATCCGCTGAAGTGCGTCTTTGGTGTTCCAGCCGGAAAACTCCTTGGCTTCATCGTCTCTAATAGGGGCATTGTAGTTAACCCAGAGAAAAACAAGACAATCTTGTGCATCAAAAGGCCAACTTGTCTCAAAGATGTGCAACGACTAACTGGTTGTGTTGCAGCAATCAGCAGGTTTGTTAGCTGTCTTGGCGAGAAGGCGCTACCCCTGTACAAGCTATTGAAGAAGACAGACAAATTTGTCTGGGACGAGGCAGCAGATGCAGCACTTCAAGGGTTGAAGGAAATACTCACCTCCCCACCTATTCTAGCAGCGCCAGGAGAGTCAGAGCCTATGCTCCTTTACCTGGCGGCTACCAACAGAGTCATCAGCCTCGTCATCGTGGTGGAGCGATAGGAAGAAGGCCACGAGTATGGAGTCCAAAGGCCAGTCTACTACATTAGCGAAGTGCTTACGGAATCCAAACAAAGATACCCTCACTTTCAAAAGCTAGCCTATGGAGTATTCCTGGGTAGCAGGAAGCTGAGACACTACTTCCAGGAGCATCCAGTAACAGTCATGAGCAAAGCTCCGCTGTCAATAATTCTCAACAACGCTGACGCAACAGGACGCACAACAAAATGGGGCATTGAATTATCCGCCTTCGACATCAACTACAAGGCCAGGACTGCGGTTAAATCCCAGATCTTGGCGGATTTTGTCGCAGATTGGACAGAAGCTCTGGATACAAATCTGGGTTATGCACTTCGATGGATCCAAGCAGCATGAAGGCTCAGGAGCCGGAGTCACCCTGAAGTCCCCTACCGGAGAAGAACTGCAGTACGTTCTGCAGATCCACTTTGAAGCTACAAACAACATGGCGGAATATGAGGCTCTACTACACGATCTGCGCATCGCTAAGGAGATAGGGATCAAGCACATTATATGATGCGGAGATTCCGACCTGGTGGCACAGCAAGTAGCCGGAACCTGGAACGCCAGAAACTCCGTCATGGCGGCTTATAGAGATGAAGTTGACGAGATCGCCAAGTGCTTCCTCGGATACGAAGTCAAGTACGTCAGGAGAGACGACAACGCAGCGGCAGACATGCTGTCCAAGCTCGGATCCGGCAGGAAGCCAATTCCGCCCGGTATTTTCCTGGAGCATTTACGGATACCCTCGGTGAAGGGCGCTAACCCGGAAAACCCAGATGTGGCAGTATCTCCGGCTAGAGAAGTGATGGCTATCATTCCGGCTTGGACGCAGCCTTTCCTGGACTACCTCATCGATCAGAAGTTGCCAGAGGACGAGGTCCTCGCACGACAGATCATCAGATGAGCAAGATCCTACACAATCGTTGACGGACAGCTCTACAAACGAAGCGCAATAGGAGTATTTCTCAAATGCGTCTCTAACCAAGATGGTATTGAGATACTCAGAGAGATCCATGCAGGGGATTGCGGGCATCATGCCGCCCCCAGGTCACTCGTTGCAAAAGCTTTTCGGCTTGGATTTTACTGGCTCACAGCTAAACAAGATGCTGACAAGCTGGTAAAGACCTGCCGAGGTTGCCAGTACTACGCTACTCAACCAAACGCTCTAGCCCAAGAGCTGAAGACCATCCCTATCACCTGGCCATTTGCGGTCTGGGGGCTCGATATGGTTGGTAAACTAAAGAAATCATCTCCTGGCGGTTTTGAGTACCTCTTGGTCGCTGTTGACAAGTTCAGTAAGTGGATCGAGGCGAAGCCAGTGAGAAAAGCCGATGGTGCTACGGCACTAAAATTTGTCTGCAGCCTCGTAACGAGATTCGACATTCCACACAGCATAATCACAGATAATGGCACAAACTTCGCACAAGGAGAATTAAAGGATTATTGCCATGACGCAGGGATCCGGCTTGACCTAGCATCAGTGGCTCACCCACAATCCAATGGTCAGGTCGAAAGAGCCAACGGCCTCATATTATCCGGAATTAAACCACGCCTTGAAGAACCGCTGCGACGCGCAGCTGGAGCTTGGGCGGAGGAATTAGACTCTTTTATGTGGAGTTTGCGAACTACCCCTAACAGATCAACCGGATTTACCCCGTTCTTCCTGGTATACGGATCCGAAGCCGTGCTCCCCTCCGACATCATCCACGATTCACCGCGAGTCTCCGCCTATAATGAAGAAACTGCTGACGAGGCCAGACAGCTATCTGTGGACCTGATAGAAGAAGCTCGGAATTTAGCTGACCAACGTTCCACCATATACTAGCAGAAACTCCGACGCTATCATAGCCGTCGAGTTCGGAACCGCTCATTCATGGCCGGAGACTTGGTGCTCCGCCTTCGTCAGGTGAAAGACCATAAGCTGCAATCTCCATGGGAAGGACCTTTTTCATTAGCAAAGTACTTCACAATGGATCATACTACCTTGTTGATTTTCGGGAGTTAAAAGACAGACCAGCTAATTGGCACCGGAAACGCAAGAGAGAGGATCCGGATGACATATACGACGAAACAGAACGCCCTTGGAATATTGCACAGCTACGTCCTTTCCACACTTAGTACAATTTTAGAATTACATACATTGTAATAGTTATACATGATCAATGAAATAAAGCCTTTGGTTCACTCTTTGAGTCTTTTACCTCCTTTACTTGTTCATTTTTAGATCGTGTATGTTTTCCAACTAAAACCGCAGAGCTGGAAGTTTCCGCCTAGGCGTGTATGAAAGTTGTGATTTTCAAAAATCGTCCTTTAGGACGTAAGCTTAAGTTTTCTGGTGGAAATATTTTCTGCTGCGAACTCGTGGATTCCTAGTAGCGATTTCCAGCACCTTGGCTGGGGGCTTGTTTCCGCGGTTATTGACGGATTGCCATTGGGCTTCATCACTGCTGGCGAGCGTTTCCGGCTAAATGTCATCCGGCTCGCAGAAGGTCAAGAGAGTAAGCCGGAAAACATAGAAATCAGCACTTGCTTTCAAGCAAAACGAAACATGCAAATAATATTGAACGGATAGCAGGATAAGTTATTTCCACCCATGCATACATGTTTTCGTCCCTAACTACTTAAGAATTTAAAGTTATATTACAAACCCTCTCGGGGCCAAAATGATGCATTGTTTTTTCCGCAGGACCAAGTTTTTTACTTCTCCTTAGCCGGAGAAGTTTCCACATTGACATCAGCCGCCGGAGTTTCTTTCTCTGCATCCTTGGCAGGTGAGGAGACATCGTCATCTTCTTCTTCATCTGCATGCGGAGTTGCATCGCCACCTTGGTCTTTGGAGCCTGTCCAGGTATACTGGCTCCCGGATTGGGCAGGGCGGGACTCCGCCTCGCGCTTCTTGTAGAGCTCTGCTTCAAGAGGATCGTCGGCTGCGAGAACCACCTTGTCATAGAATTCGTCGTGGCAAATTCTCCGGGCAATGCGGGTGTCATATCCGCTGACTGCATTCAGCAGCACGTCAACATTTGCATCCGGAGGAACACCAGAAGTCACCCTATCTATATCCAGATCCGGATTGTGCGCCAAGCACATTGCCAAAGACATGGCAGCTGCGCCCCGTGCCGAGGAAGCTTGCAGATCCACCACCAACTCCGGAAGCACATCCATCCTCTTGATGAGCTTGCGCACGTCGCAGGTTCGGCTCTTCTTGATGTTGAGGTTGTGGCAGATCTTCCTGGAGGCGGAGATGAGGTCCTTGCAATCTTCTCCGGCCAGCGCACAGCAGGTCATCGCGCGGGAACTGGCTCCGACGTTCCTCATCATATCCAAGTGGATCTGGAAGATGCAGTTTTTGATAAGTATAACAACATTACATGCAACAAATGCACTAATCTATAAGCTTTGAGGACATACCCATGAAGTTGGAGTTCAGCAAATCCCAGCATTGCTCTGCTGTCTCCATATATTTATGGAGTCCGCCAAGCTCCTTTTGTTGTTTCCGGATGGTGTCGCTGTCAGTTTGTCTTTTTAATTCGAACTCGCCTTCCTTTCGGATAAGCTCCGAGTTCTTTTCAGCAAGTTTTTGCTCCGCCTCTGCGAGTTTCGCCTCAAGATTCTTCTGGGAGGCGCGCAGAGTTTCCAGCTCGGAGGAGGCTGCAGCGAGGGACGAGGATGCACCTACTCAGAAATATTAAACATCAAGCTTGAGATGCGGTACATAACCTACAGGCAAACGAATGTCGGAAACCAACCTTGGGCTTCTGACAGCTGCTTTTTCAGATCCGCGTTCTCCTGCTTGAACAACTGGATCTTTTCCGCTTGACTGAGGGTGACGCGGTGATACGTCTCAAACGTATCTATAATTTCTTATGTTCCATGCTACTTTTATGATTATACTCACATGTTTTATACACACTTTATGTCATTATTATGCATTTTCCGGCACTAACCTATTGACGAGTGATGTCTACGGGTGCTTCTATTCTTGTAGACAGTGTTGGGCCTCCAAGAGCAGAGGTTTGTAGAACAGCAGCAAGTTTCCCTTAAGTGGATCACCCAAGGTTTATCGAACTAAGGGAGGAAGAGGTCAAAGATATCCCTCTCATGCAACCCTGCAACCACAAAGCAAGAAGTCTCTTGTGTCCCCAACACACCTAATAGGTGCACTAGTTCGGCGAAGAGATAGTGAAATACAGGTGGTATGAATAAATGTAAGTAGTAGCAACGGCACCAGAAAAGTGCTTTGCTGTCCAGGACTGGTGTGTGGTTGATGGTGGTAATATTGCAGGAAGTATAGATGCAGTAAAATAGTAAACAAACAGCGATAGCAGTATTTAGGAACAAGGCCTAGGGATATCATACTTTCACTAGTGGACACTCTCAACATTGATCACATAACAGAATAAATAGATAGATGCTAGACTCTACACCCTCTTGTTGGATGATGAACACCACTAAGCGTAGTAGGATTACACGAACCCTCAATGCCGGAGTTAACAAGCTCCACAATATTCGATGTTCATATTTAAATAACCTTAGAGTGCACGACAGATCAACATAACCAAACCAAGTACTAACATAGCATGCACACTCGTCACCTTCACACTACGAAAGGAGGAATAGATCACATCAATACCATCATAGCAATAGTTAACTTCATAATCTACAAGAGATCACAATAATAGCCTACGCCAAGTACTACACGATGCACACACTGTCACCATTACACCGTGCAGGAGGAAAACTACTTTAATAGCATCACTAGAGTAGCACACAGATAAATTGTGATACAAAACACATTGCAATCATAAAGAGATATAAATAAGCACTTCACTATGCCATTCATAACAGTGAATAGGTATTCTGTGAAATATAGCCTAAGAGACCCACACGGTGCACACACTATCACCTTTACACACGTGGGACAAGGAGTCTCCGGAGATCACATAAGTAAAATCCACTTGACTAGCACAATGACATCTAGATTACAAGCATCATCATATGAATCTCAATCATGTAAGGCAGCTCATGAGATTATTGTATTGAAGTACATAGGAGAGAGATGAACCACATAGCTACCGGTACAGCCCCGTGCCTCGATGGAGAACTACACCCTCCTCATGGGAGACAGCAGCGTTGATGGAGATGGCGGTGGTGTCGATGGAGGAGCCTTCCGGGTGCACTTCCCCGTCCCGGCGGCGTGCCGGAACAGAGACTCCTGTCCCCCAGATCTTGGCTTCGCGATGGCGGCGGCTCTGGAAGGTTTCTCATACCGTGGCTCTTTCGTATCGTGTTTTAGGTCAGGGACCTTTATATAGGCGAAGAGGCGGAGTCGGGGAGGCGACGAGGCGATGACACACTAGGGGGCGCCCCCCCTAGGCCGCGCCGCCCTGTCATCTGGGGGCCCAGTGGCCCCCCTCTGGCGACTCTCGGGTGTTCGGAAGCTTCGTGGAAAAATAGGATGCTTGGGCCTTGATTTCGTCCGATTCCGAGAATATTTCCTTACTAGGATTTACGGAACCAAAAACAGCAGAAAACGAGAGCCGGCCCTTCGGCATCTCGTCAATAGGTTAGTTCCGGAAAACGCATAAATATGACATATAATGTGCATAAAACATGTAGATATCATCAATAATGTGGCATGGAACATAAGAAATTATCGATACGTCGGAGACGTATCAACGAGATGCCGAAGAGCCAGTTGCTGTTTTCTGCTGTTTTTGGTTTCAGAAATCCTACAAAGGAAATATTCTCGGAATTGGACGAAATCAATGCCCATGGTCTTATTTTTCCACGAAGCTTCCAGAAGACCGAAAGGGAAACGAAGTGGGGCGACGGGGCGCCGACCCCATAGGCCGGCGCGGCCAAGGGTGGCCCCACGCCGCCCTATGGTGTGGGGCCCCCGTCAGCCCTCTGACTCCGCCCTTCCGCCTACTTAAATCCTTCGTCGCGAAAACCCCAATACCGAGAGCCACGATACGGAAAACCTTCCAGAGACGCCGCCGCCAATCCCATCTCGGGGGATTCAGGAGATCGCCTCCGGCACCCTGCCGGAGAGGGGAATCATCTCCCGGAAGTCTCTTCATCACCATGATCGCCTCCGGATCGATGTGTGAGTAGTTCACCCCTGGACTATGGGTCCATAGCAGTAGCTAGATGGTTGTCTTCTCCTCATTGTGCTATCATGTTAGATCTTGTGAGCTGCCTATCATGATCAAGATCATCTATTTGTAATGCTACATGTTGTGTTTGTTGGGATCCGATGAATATTGAATACTATGTCAAGTTGATTATCAATCTATCATATATGTTGTTTATGTTCTTGCATGCTCTCCGTTGCTAGTAGAGGCTCTGGCCAAGTTGATACTTGTGACTCCAAGAGGGAGTATTTATGCTCGATAGTGGGTTCATGCCTCCATTGAATGTGGGACGAGTGACGAGAAAGTTCTAAGGTTGTGGATGTGCTTGTTGCCACTAGGGATAAAACATCAATGCTTTGTCTAAGGATATTTTTGTTGATTACATTACGCACCATACTTAATGCAATTGTCCGTTGTTTGCAACTTAATACTTGGAAGGGGTTCGGATGATAACTCTGAAGGTGGACTTTTTAGGCATAGATGCATGCTGGATAGCGGTCTATGTACTTTGTCATAATGCCCTGATTAAATCTCATAGTACTCATCGTGATATATGTATGTGCATTGTTATGCCTTCTTTATTTGTCAATTGTCCAACTGTAATTTGTTCACCCAACATGCTATTTATCTTATGGGAGAGACACCACTAGTGAACTGTGGACCCCGGTCCATTCTTTACATCTGAAATACAATCTACTTGCAATACTTGTTCTTTACTTGTTCTTCGCAAACAAACATCATCTTCCACACTATACATCTAATCCTTTGTTTTCAGCAAGCCGGTGAGATTGACAACCTCATCGTTACGTTGGGGCAAAGTACTTTGATTGTGTTGTGCGGGTTCCACGTTGGCGCCGGAATCCCGGTGTTGCGCCGCACTACACTCCGCCACCAACAACCTTCACGTGCTTCCTTGACTCCTACTTGGTTCGATAACCTTGGTTTCTTGCGAGGGAAAACTTGTCGCTGTACACATCACACCTTCCTCTTGGGGTTCCCAACGGACGTGTGTCTACACGCCATCAAGACAGTTTTCTGGCGCCGTTGCCGGGGAGATCAAGACACGCTGCAAGGGGAGTCTCCCACATCCAATCTATTTACTTTGTTTTTTGTCTTGCTTTACTTTACTTTATTTACTGCTTTGTTTGCTCTCTATATCAAAAATACAAAAAAATAGTTACTAGCTTTACTTTATTTACTTTCTTGTTCTCTATATTGAAAACACAAAAAAATTAGTTACTTGCATTTACTTTATTTAGTTTGCTTTATTTACTACTGCTAAAAATGAGTAATCCTGAAGTTGAAGTTCGTTCATTTAAGCAACAAGGGGGAGAAAGTTTTAAAGATGCTTGGTATAGAATTAGTGATGCTCATCATAGGTGCATTAAGAAACACTCCACTATTATACTACTTAGGAACTTTTATGTTGGTATCTCTAGCTGGAATAGGTATGTTCTTGATACTCTTGCGGGAGGTAATTTCCTAGGCATTCCTGCTTTAGAAGCTAGTTGCATTATTGAGAGTCTAGTTGGAATACCACCTGTTAATGAAGCTAAAAATCTCTCTTGAAGATGTCATGAAAAAGTTGGAAGCCATAGAGAAAAATCTTCCAAGTGTTGAGACTAAATTGGGAATATTACTTAATAACACTGATAAACTTGATAAAACTCTAAGTGGAATCAATGAGAGAATTACCGTTTTAAAAACTTGTGCTACTCATGATAATCGAACCCATAGGATTAGTGAACTTGAAGAAGCTATGGGAACCTTGGGTTCAACTTTTTCTTCTCTTAAGTTTAAGGAGAAAGCTTATGTGGGTAAGGAGCAAAAGTTCATGTATGTCTCTAAAGTGCCTAAGCCAAAAAATTATTATAGGCCTAAAATTGACAAAGCCCTTAGTACCACTATGGATAATGGAGCAACTAAGATACCTAATGTGACAAATTGTGAAAATTATGATGTTGATGCTTCATCTCTTGATAATACTTGATTCACACTTTCTGCGCCTAGCTGAAAGGCGTTAAAAAAAGCGCTTATGGGAGACAACCCATTATTTTACTTCTGCGCTTTTATTTTATATTTGAGTCTTGAAAGTTGTTACTACTGTAGCAACCTCTCCTTATCTTTATTTTATTACATTCTTGTGCCAAGTAAAGTCTTTGATAGTAAAGTCAATACTAGATTTGGATTACTGCGCAGAAACAGATTTCTTACTGTCACGAAATTGAGCAGCCCCTTCTGTAGAAAATTTATAAAAATCTGCCAATTTACGTGCGTGATCCTCAGATATGTCCGCAACTTTCATTCAATTTGAGCATTTTCATCTGAGCAAGTTAAGTGCCCCTGAAAAATTCGTCTTTACGGACTGTTCTGTTTTGACAGATTCTGCCTTTTATTTCGCATTGCCTGTTTTGCTATGTTTGATGGATTTCTTTGTTCCATTAACTTTCAGTAGCTTTGTGCAATGTCCAGAAGTGTTAAGAATGATTATTTCACCTCTGAATATATGAATTTTCAATTATGCACTAACCCTCTAATGAGTTTTTTTTGAGTTTGGTGTGGAGGAAGTTTTCAAGGGTCAAGAGAGGAGGATGATACAATATGATCAAGAATAGTGAAAAGTCTAAGCTTGGGGATGCCCCCGTGGTTCATCCCTGCATATTTTAAGAATACTCAAGCATCTAAGCTTGGGGATGCCCAAGGCATCCCTTCTTCATCGATTATCAGATCACCTCTAGTGAAACTATATTTTTATTCCGTCACATCTTATGTGCTTTACTTGGAGCGTCTGTTTGTTTTTGTTTTTGTTTGAATAAAATCGGATCCTAGCATTCTTTGTTTGGGAGAGAGACACGCTCCGCTGTTTCGTATGAACACATATGTTCTTAGTTTTATTCTTAATGTTCATGGCGAAGGTTGAAACTGCTTCGTTCATTGTTATATGGTTGGATACAGAAAATGCTGCATGTGGTAATTGGTATAATGTCTTGAATAATTTGATACTTGGCAATTTTTGTGCTCATATAGATCATTTTTAAGCTCTTGCATCATGTACTTTGTACCTATTAATGAAGAACTACATAGAGCTTGTTAAATTTTGATTTGCATGATTGGTCTATAGAGTCTAGATATTTTCTGGTTAAGGTGTTTGAACAACAAGGAGACGATGTAAAATCTTATAATGCTTACAATATGTTCATATGTAAGCTTTGCTGCACCGTTTTATACTTGAGTTTGCTTCAAACAACCTTTGCTAGCCTAGGCTTGTATTGAGAGGAATTCTTCTCGTGCATCCAAATCCTTGAGCCAAAAACTATGCCATTTGTGTCCACCATACCTACCTACTACATGGTATTTCTCTGCCATTCCAAAGTAAATTACTTGAGTGCTACCTTTAAAATTCTATCCTTTGTCTTTGCAATATATAGCTCATGGGAAAATAGCCTTAAAAACTATTGTGGTGAAGAATATGTACTTATGTATCTTATTTCTTAATAAGTTGCTTGTTGAGCGGTAACCATGTTTCGGGGACGCCATCAACTATTACACCTTTGTTGAATATCATGTGAGTTGCTATGCATGTTCGTCTTGTCCGAAGTAAGGGCGATTTTCATGATCAAATGGTTTGAGTATGCATATTGTTAGAGAAGAACATTGGGCCGCTAACTAAAGCCATGATCCATGGTGGAAGTTTCAGTTTGGACAATCAATCCTCAATCTCTTATGAGAATTTTTATCTGTTGTTGAATGCTTATGCATTAAAGAGGAGTCCATTATCTGTTGTCTATGTTGTCCCGGTATGGATGTCTAAGTTGAGAATAATCAAAAACGAGAAATCAAATGCGATCTTTCTCCTTAGACCTTTGTAAGGGCGGCATAGAGGTACCCCTTTGTGACACTTGGTTGAAACATATGTTATGCAATGATAATCCATGTTAATCCAAGCTAATTAGGACAAGGTGCGAGCACTATTGGTATACTATGCATGAGGCTTGCAACTTATAGGATATCTTATACATAACACATATGATTTATTACTACCGTTGACAAAATTGTTTCTATGTTTTCAAAATGAAAAGCTCTAGCAAAAAAATAGTAATCCATGCTTCCCTCTGCGAAGGGCCATTCTTTTACTTTATTGTTGAGTCAGTTCACCTATTCTTTCTATCCTAGAAGCAAACACTTGTATCAACTGTGTGCATTGATTCTTACATGTTTACCTATTGCACTTGTTATATTACTTTGTGTTGACAATTATCCATGAGATATACATGTTGAAGTTCAAAGCAACTGCTGAAACTTATATCTTCCTTTGTGTTGTTTCAAAGCTTTCTACTAATAATCTATTGCTTTATGAGTAACTCTTATGCAAGTCTTATTGATGCTTGTCTTGAAAGTATTATTCATGAAAAGTCTTTGCTATATGATTCATTTGTTTATTCAATGTCTTCACCATTGCTTCGAATCGCTGCATTCATCTCATATGCTTACAATAGTATTGATCAAGATTATGATAGCATGTCACTTCAGAAATTATCCTTGTTATCGTTTACCTACTCGAGGGCGAGTAGGAACTAAGCTTGGGGATGCTTGATACGTCTCAAACGTATCTATAATTTCTTATGTTCCATGCTACTTTTATGATGATACTCACATGTTTTATACACACTTTATGTCATTCTTATGCATTTTTCGGCACTAACCTATTGACGAGATGCCGAAGAGCCAGTTGCTGTTTTCTGCTGTTTTTGGTTTCAGAAATCCTACAGAGGAAATATTCTCGGAATTGGACGAAATCAACGCCCAGGGTCTTATTTTTCCACGAAGCTTCCAAAAGACCGAAAGGGAAACGAAGTGGGGCGACGGGGCGCCGACCCCATAGGCCGGCGCGGCCAAGGGTGGCCCCGCGCCGCCCTATGGTGTGGGCCCCCGTCAGCCCTCCGACTCCGCCCTTCCGCCTACTTAAAGCCTTCGTCGCGAAAACCCCAGTACCGAGAGCCACGATACGGAAAACCTTCCAGAGACGCCGCCGCCGCCAATCCCATCTCGGGGATTCAGGAGATCGCCTCCGGCACCCTGCCGGAGAGGGGAATCATCTCCCGGAGGTCTCTTCATCACCATGATCGCCTCCGGATCGATGTGTGAGTAGTTCACCCCTAGACTATGGGTCCATAGCAGTAGCTAGATGGTTGTCTTCTCCTTATTGTGCTATCATGTTAGATCTTGTGAGCTGCCTATCATGATCAAGATCATCTATTTGTAATGCTACATGTTGTCTTTGTTGGGATCCGATGAATATTGAATACTATGTCAAGTTGATTATCAATCTATCATATATGTTGTTTATGTTCTTGCATGCTCTCCGTTGCTAGTAGAGGCTCCGGCCAAGTTGATACTTGTGACTCCAAGAGGGAGTATTTATGCTCGATAGTGGGTTCATGCCTCCATTGAATGCGGGACAATGACGAGAAAGTTCTAAGGTTGTGGATGTCTTGTTGCCACTAGGGATAAAACATCAATGCTTTGTCTAAGGATATTTGTGTTGATTACATTACGCACCATACTTAATGCAATTGTCCGTTGTTTGCAACTTAATACTTGGAAGGGGTTCGGATGATAACCTGAAGGTGGACTTTTTAGGCATAGATGCATCTTGGATAGCGGTCTATGTACTTTGTCGTAATGCCACGATTAAATCTCATAGTACTCATCGTGATATATGTATGTGCATTGTTATGCCTTCTTTATTTGTCAATTGCCCAACTGTAATTTGTTCACCCAACATGCTATTTATCTTATGGGAGAGACACTACTAGTGAACTGTGGACCCCGGTCCATTCTTTACATCTGAAATACAATCTACTGCAATACTTGTTCTTTCTTTGTTCTTTGCAAACAAACATCATCTTCCACACTATACATCTAATCCTTTGTTTTCAGCAAGCCGGTGAGATTGACAACCTCATCTGTTACGTTGGGGCAAAGTACTTTGATTGTGTTGTGCAGGTTCCACGTTGCCGCCGGAATCCCTGGTGTTGCGCCGCACTACACTCCGCCACCAACAACCTTCACGTGCTTCCTTGACTCCTACTGGTTCGATAACCTTGGTTTCTTACTGAGGGAAAACTTGTCGTTGTACACATCACACCTTCCTCTTGGGGTTCCCAACGGACGTGTGTCTTACACGCCATCACGCGGCGCTGAAGAGCAATGTTTTTGTGCAGCTCGTAATGCAGAGCCTGCTGTTCCTGAAAATCCAGTCAGTGCAGGAGTAAGTTCCACAAGTTTTTTTTATGGTTAAGTCTTTCTAAAGCATTATTGCAGGAAAACTTTCCGCCATAATGCTTGGGGGCTGCCACGACATTTAAATCTTCCTTAGTTTGAGTTTCCTCTAAGTATCTAGACGCTAACTACATTAGTTTCCGCCTAAATACTTGGGGGCTACTGGGGAGTTACCTTCTGTTTGCAGATAAGTTTGTCCAAGAATTGGCCGGTTTCTTTCTTGAAATTTTGGATCTCCGATGTCTCGGTGTCCGGCTTGCCCCAGGCATTGTTCAGCATCGAGTTAAGCAGATCTTGCTCCAACTCCCATTTTTCCGCCTCCGTCAGTTTGTTGAAAAACTTTGTGGCATAGGCTTTGGGGTGGACGTAAGATCAGCCGGATCTCCAAAGTTCTTGGGGAACACGACCATATCACCAGTGCCAGCTTCAGCTTTGCCGGAGGAGGTGACCTCTGCTTCTCCGCGGCCTTGTGCTTCAGCTTCGTCAGGGGCAGGGCCCTTGCCGCCGGAACTTTCTTCGCCCCTCTGCCGCTACTGAACGGAATTATCTCCGGTGGAGTGGATGCAGCAGGAGCTGGAGATTGATCCGCGGGAGGAGGAGATGGCTGTGGAGTAGCTTGGGGAGCGCTTGGCGGAGTAGGAGTGACAGGACCAACGGCTGGGGACTTCTTCATATACTTCGTGATGGGCTCTTGCACGTTGGTCCGCGTGGCAGTGGGACTCAGATTTCTGTAAGCAGGCAAAGGAAAATCATAAGTAACAAAATCTATCAAGACGAAAGATGCATGCTGTTCGGAGACTTACGTCGCGCCCGGAATGTTAGGGCGCGAGCGTTTCCCTGCTCTTGCCAACAGCTTGAGGCGCTCGCGTTCCGCCTTCTTGGAGTCGAGCGGAGGGGGCTTGGTCATCTTGGGCTTCTTGGCGGAGGCCTCGCCGCTGGTTCCGGCTTCGGGGCCAGCAACTTTGGCGCGGGAACGCTTCGTCGGATGAGGAGCAGCCTTCCGAGGCGCTTGCTCCTCTTCCTCCTCAAGGTCCTCCGGATCCTCCTCCGCCGCATCGCCGCTGACTGGGACTCGGAGAATGGTGCGCAGATCTTCCTCCGCCAAAGAATCGAGCTGCGAGGAGGATTAGAAGAATAAGTTAAAACACTTAGAAAAAATTGAGAAGTTGAGGAACAACAAAGAGGCAAAAGCTTACCGGAGGACATTGGTCATTTGTCTTGATGTCTTTAATAAGTTCCGGGACCTCCTGACCCCGGCCAACCTTCACCAGCTTCTTGAACCTCCTCTTGAGGGAGTCAGCCGGAAGATCGTGGCGAGTCGCCCGGAGAGAATCATCCGCCCCAGTGTACATGCACATCTTGCGTGCGTTGTAACGCAGAGGCTGGATTCTTCGGGAGAACCAGCTGAGGGTTAACTGGGATCCGGTTAGTCCATCGTGGACCAACCAGGAAATCCTCCGAGCCACCTTTTCCAGGATTGGAGTTTGAGCGAGCGAGGGGACGAATCTCCAGCTAACCAGCTCTTCTGGGGGCTTGTTGCTGAAGGGGGGAGTCCATCGTGGACACTCGGAACTGAAACGTTCTTCACGTAGAACCATCCGGCGTTCCAGTACCGGACGGACTCGTGGGAATCGTGGGGCGGATACATACGTCCAGGTCGGAGCATGAACGTCACGCTCCCACAGTTAAGCATAGCCTTGTCCTTGGTTCCCTTCTTCAATCGAAAGAAAAATTGCCACAATTTGACATCTGGTCGGATCCCGAGATGCCCTTCGCAGAGAGTCGCGAAGTTGGAGAGGAGAAGGTAGGAGTTGGGGCAGATGTTGTGGGGCTGGAGCCCGTAAGTATCGAGGACGGAGAGAAAAAACTCCGAGCAGGGGAGCGATAGACCGCGCTCCACCCATGCCTTTGTCATGACTCTTTCGTCCGCATCGGGTTTGGGGACGTCGGAGTCGCGCATGAAACTCCAGTGCTCGGAGATCATGCCCTCGTTCTGGAGCTCTCTAAGCTCCGCGTCAGTGGTCTCGCAGGGCCACCATTGGCCCCTCACGCCTTCACGGATCCGGGCCTTGGAAGCTTTCTTGTTTTCCGTCTCCTGGACCTTGGCTGCCATTCTAGCTTGGCCTTGGAGTTCTTCTTGGAGCTCTTGAGCGGTTAGGATCTGGCCTAATGCGGTACTGGAAGAGGCGGAGAATGGTTGAGCGAGCCTAATGTCGGAAATGTATGGTGGAAGATAAGCAATGGGATCCGGGCAGATTGGTTCCACGGCACTGGGATCCGGGCTACTCGGAGAACTACCAGTGCAGTGTGGTGAACCATGCGACATGCTTCCGGCTGCACCCATGCAAACTAAGTTGAGTAACCGGAAATCTACACTAAGACTACTTCTTCTTCTACGAGGCCGGTGCACGTACCGTTAATGGCGCGGCGGTCCGGCGAGACTCCGGTGAAGTGAAGGTCACTGAGCTTGCAGTTTCGAGCCTCCGACGACCACGAATCAGCGGCGGAGTCGATTTCCCGATCAACCGTGGCAGATTCAGTTCGGAGAGGGGCTTGGAACGGCGGCGCGTGAAGCTCCCATGAGGGAAGTTCGCCGGAATCAAGATCTGTCGGGCGGCGCGGCACGAGGAGGAAGACGAAGTAGTGAAGATGCGGTGAAAGAATGAAAAGTTACCGAGCTGAGGGGTATTTATAGACCTCGCGCGGAGATTCGTGATTTGGATCCAACGGTGGAAACGGAACGGTCACGCCGTCAGATGATTGACACGTGTCTTAGGTCAAATGCGGTAAAACGACGTGGAGGTAACTTAACTGTGCGCTCCCAAAATTTCCGGCTAAAGATTCGCATCTTCGAAAATTTAGCGCGGGAAATGAGGAAGTTGTGCGCGGGAAAGGCGGAATCTCCGTTGCGTTACCAATTCCGAAGACAAATAAAAGTTTTGAAGCTCTTCAAGATTCTCTTCGGATCCGAGCTGATGAAGTCGGAGGAATGATGAATCTCGGAGAACTTCGGGGGCTACTGTTGTGGGTATACTTTATGGGTATATCAACGGCATGGCCTAGATCCGGCAAGCCCGGGTGGCCCATAGTTGGTGATGAGGCATGTGGCCCATCGGGCGGCCCGATTCTTGTAGATCACGAAGGATGAAGTCGGCCCGGGAAGCGAGGAAGCCGGATCCCAACCGACGTACGAAGGAGGCCGGATTCGTGACGGCCCATGAAGTATCCGGATCCAGCACGTACTTAGGGGTAGGCGGATCCTTGACGTACACGGCAAGACTTTGTACCGTAGTTAGGCAACTTGTATTCCGGCTAGGACTCTCCGTGTAAACCCTAGATCCGAGCGCCTTTATAAGCCGGATCCCGGAAGCCCTAGAGGCACAACCACAACTCATTGTAACAACGCGAAAGCGCCCAGATAATTCCAGACAAGCAGCAGTAGGCCCTGTCCTCGTGCAGGTGTTCCGAAGCTGGGTAAATCGCGTACCACCGTCCCGTGTGCACTCCGCCCTATGGCCCCTACATCTTCTCCCCCTCGTGAGGATCCCTCCTCCGAGGTACCGTCGATTAGGCAACGACAGCGCACGCGGGTTAGGTCGCCGCTCGGGCGGGTGGCCGCTCCAGTGCTCGTGGTCATTGGCAGCCGGGTCGGAGCACTAGGGGGTGAGGGCGATGGCTGATAGAAGCTCCACCACTGGGTGGAGAGCGGCTGGCGACGGCGATGTGGGGATGGGTGCGGCGGTGCAGGAGCTGCCGTGTTGGGCCACCTGGGGCTGGGGGGCCGAAAGCACGTATTTTGGTCAATCCAAGCAAACTAATACGTAGTAGTGAAAAAATTTCTTTTGGGCTGGGGGGCGGCGGCCCCCCCTGACCTCTACATAGCTCCGCCAATGGATGACACCATTGTCCACCATGATTGTGTTTACTTCGAAAGATGCGCCTCAGGCTAAGACCATGTCCATTTATCTACTCTACAGGGACAATGCTCGGCCAAGGCCTAGACACCCTCTCCCTCCGCTTGCCTCTACAGCGGCAGGAGGGAGGGGGATCTCGTTCCTTCTCTTTGGCCTAATAGTTAGGGTTAGGGTTTGTCTATCATGGTGCGCCGTTGGGGTGTGCGATTTAATCTGCCTCAAATCTACTCACACACTACCGGCGGTCTTCACGGTGGCGTCTCGAAGTTGATGGCAACATGTCCTTGTCGATGTTTCAGATCAGTGGCTTGGTCTTCTTGTTGTTCTTTATATCTGGCGAGATCAGTTTGTCAGCTTCTCATTGGCGTCCGTCATTATCTACGGCATCGCCGGGGGCCGGGGTGAGGTGGATGCTGTGGAGCGAGGATCTTGGTCTAGAGGTTGTCGGTCCGTCGTTATTCCCCGATTTCGTCGGTAGGATGCGGTGGATCTTGATCCAAGTAAGCACGGGGACGTCTCCCGGTTGACATGTCAAAGCGACATGTGCCTTGCTACTTGCAGCGAGCCAGTTCATCGACTCACAAAGTCTCGTTGATGATGATGCTTATTTGGATCTGGCAATGGTGGAGCTTCGCGTCTCTTCCAACGAACGCCTAGGAGGTGTTAGAGATTAGCGGTGGTCGTAGGCTTCGACGAGTGCAGGATACACTAAGGTGGTTTTGTATTTTCTTATCATTTAGGATTCTACTGTAAAGTTTTTAGGACGAGTGTTCCGGACATGGCGTTTTGGCTCTCTTGCTCAGATGCTCCTCTTATCCGTACCATTCAATACAACATCATGATATGAGCCAAATTCAATTTTGGGGACATGCTAGAATCTATACGCAATGAAATAGGGAATTTTTTTTAATAATACGTTTTTTTCTAATAATTTTACTACTAATACGCGATTTCAAAATTTATCGAATCTATGACTCTGTCGGTTGACTAGCTGCCGATCGGTAGACTGGTGGCCGATTAGCCACGTATCTGAACAACCCGTACAGTACGACGGCTGGTCGGCCGCATGTGCACCGATCGGCCACCGGCCGGCCGATCGGCCACCAGTTGCTAGCCGGCCTCATTCACACACACAAGTAGTGGCTTGTAGTGCTAGTGTAAGCAGAGTAACTAGTTTAATTCTAACCTGATGCGACTTGTTTTGGTGAACATAATTGAATTGATCCCATCTGACTCAGTTTCACATAAGGGTATCTTCAGCCGACCCAAACGCGAGGCGACGCAAACAGCCGTTGAGCGACCGTTTGTGTCCACGCGGGCCAAAAATATGTCTAGAATCAGGTCCCAGTGGCCCGACGTATACTAACAGGGCAGTCCGCGGCGACGCAAACGTGGTGCATATTTACATCTGGGATGTGTCGCGACGGACGCCCCAAGTGACCGCTCGCTTTTCCACCGGGCCCGCCTGGTAGCGAGCCATAGGGCTGTATCGAGCGCATCGCTTCGGCGGTCATCGCTTCCGCGTCTACGCCGCAGACTTCGCCATCAATATCGCGGAGGGGACACACAGTGTGCCGCTGCCCGTCGACGTGGCGCGGCTCATGCACAGGAACTGGACGTCGTGCGCGGGCTGGCAGGGCGTGCACCTGCCTGGCGGCTCAGCCGCCTCCGGTTGCCTATCCCGCCCGTGCCTCCGCGTGAGCCAGACAGACCGAGAAGGATCCACCGCCGCCTCGTCATCGAATACGGCAGCCACCGACGCCTCCACAGGACGACGACGACTACGGCGACGTGCTGGCCTACCACAACGGGGAGGCCAAGGACGACAACGACGACTACGTTGCTCGCATTTTCCAGGAATGTCAATTGGCCATGGCGGAGGGCCGGGAGTCGAGTACCCGGCGACGATGATGGACGACGAGGTGTACCGACCGGTGCAGCCGCCGGTGCCCGGTACGCCATCGGAATCATGCCGCCGGGCCTCACGGAGGAAGAGACCCTACGACAGGCGCTCGAGGACTCGGCCCCGCAACCGGTGCAACTGCCGCCTCCACCTCCGCTGTACAACCCGTGGGCGGCTCCACCTCCACCACCGGCGTGGTGTCCTCCACCTCCACAACCGGTGTGGGCTGCTCAACCGCCAGCACCGGCGTGTGCTGCTCAACCTCCACCACCGACGTGGGTTCCTTCCACGTCCACCACCGCCGTCGGCACCGGCATATGTTCCGCCGGTTCCCAACTGGCCGTGGCCGGTACCGGAGTTCGTCATGATCGACGACGACGTACGACGAGTAGGCGCATGCATTATTAGGTTTTATATTTTTATTTTCCTTTCTTTACTATGTAATATGTTTTTATGTTCAAAAAATGCAAAATTGAAAAAATGTGTCGTGCCGCTGGAGCCACCCGACGCAAACGGACGCGCGGTCGATTTCGACCATTTGGACCGACGCAAACAGACGCGCGCGAACATTTTGACCGTCCGAAATGCGTCGTCCCGTTGGAGATGCCCTAAGAGAGACACTGTTGTTGCTATGGGCGCGATTTTCTTGCTTTGAAGATAGTGGCGAGCATGCATGTATGCTATCAAGACATCAGGTACATGCTAATTAACGTGAGGAGTGGTCGGTGTACTGACCAATTGGTCAGCTATCGACCAACTACTTCTTGACGGACTACTAGTGATCGATTGGTCAGCTAATGACCGACCGGGTCACACTTTTCAAAAAATTTGAAATTGCACGCTATTTCTGAAATTAAATAAATAATTTGTATTATTTTAAAAAAAATCGCCAATGAAATACACGTCTGTACTGACATTTTTCGATAAAGGATGCTTTATTACTCTTTAGAAGCAATTACATCCAGCCTCTGCATAACCAGGATGCACACAGCCGTTTATGAGTCTTAAGTCCAAAAAGATGCCAAACTAAAAAAGAACTAGGCGGAATACATATCGGAACGATGAAACATATAACACCTAAGGTGTGGGTGGGGCTTCAATCCGTAGACTATGCTGCCACCCATGTAGGGAAAAAGTATCCCTCGCCGTAGCCTCCAACCGTGTACAGACCTCCGTAAACAGGTCTCGGTTCTACATGCGCTGAAGAGGTAACCACAAACGGAGAATACCTGTACATCTGTAGATGACCTGCAATAAAGAGCAATTTTTATCATTAAAAATCTTGTCATTTCTACTCAGCCAAAGCGCCCAGATAACTGCTAGCGCCCCCACCCTAAGAAGCAACTTGAACCTTGGATCTATACCATGAAGCCAATTGCCAAAGACATTGGCCACACTAGTCGGAGGATACAGGGTAGACGCTACTTGGATGACGGACCAAATAGATCTCGCGAATTGGCACTGGAAGAAAAGGTGTTTAATAGTTTCATCGTGATGACAAAAAACACATTGAGTACTTCCGTGCCAATTCCGCTTAACAAGATTGTCTTTGGTGAGGATGACACCTCGACGAAGATACCATCCAAATATTTTTATTTTTAATGGTATCTTCATCTTCCAAATTTTCTTATTATTATCAAGCTGGTAAATCAGAATGAAGTATGGCGCTGTATAAGGATTTGACGGAGAAAGAGCCATCTACATGTAAATTCCACCTAAATTCATCTGGTTCAGGTGATAGATTAATATCCCCCAACCTTTGAATTAAGGCATTCCATGCCAAAAGCCTTTGTCCTAGCAAAACTCGTACGAACGTCACATTCGGGGAGAAGTAGCCATTACTGTGGCAATGGTATCTCCTTTGCGACGAACGATACTATACAACGCAGGATACTGTTCGCTTAGGGGTGCATTGTCTAACCAAGCATCCTCCCAGAACCGTATCTGTGCTCCATTCTTAATTGAGAAAGTTCCATGACGGAAAAAGATATTCTTTGTCGCCATTAGACCAGCCCAGAAGTGTGAATCCCCAGGTTTCCAAACCACTTGGGATAACGTCTTAGAGCCGATATATTTTCTCCGAAGAATAGATTGCCAAATCCCATCCTCGGTAAGGAGCTTAAAAAGCCATTTACCCAGAAGAGCTGAATTCTTGACCTCGAGGTCATGAACTCCAAGCCCGCCTTGATCTTTGGGACTACAAACTATACTCCATTTAACCGAGACGATATTTCTTTTCTCTGCTGTCCCCTTGCCAAAAGAATCTGGATCGATAATAATCGAGTTTGTGCAGAATTCCTTTTGGCAATAGAAAGAATGATAACATATACGGTACCATATTTGTCGGTACCGAATTAATGAGTACCAATCTTCCTCCCGGGGACAGACAATTTACCTTTCCAACTACTAAGGCGCTTCTGTAATCTTTCTTCCACTATTTTCCATTCAGCAATCGTAAGTCTCCGATAATGAATCGGAATACCCAAATAGCGAATAGGAAATTGGCCTTGCCCGCAACCAAACAACTCTGTATATAGAGCTGTATCATCTTGGGCATCACCGAAGCAGAACAATTCACTTTTATGGAAATTGATTTTCAATCCCGACAACTGCTCAAAAGCCGCCAAAATTAATTTCAGGTTGTGAGCTTTTTCGAGATCGTGATCCATAAACAGGATTGTATCGTCGGCGTATTGAAGGATAGATAAACCACCATCAACAAGATGTGGAATCACACCTTCAATCTGACCATCAGACTTGGCCCGCTCTATGAGTATAGCCAGCATATCCGCCACAATGTTGAATAGCATTGGTGATAACGGATCTCCTTGGCGTAACCCTTTTCGTGTTTGGAAATAATGGCCGGTGTCATCATTAACCCGAATTTCCACACTACCTCCATACACGAAATCATTTATTAAAGCGCGCCATTCAGGAGAAAAACCTTTCATCCTAAGTGTCTGTTGTAAGAAAGACCACTTGACCTTGTCATAGGCCTTTTCAAAATCTAATTTTAAAATAACCCCATTTAATTTCTTAGTATGCATCTCATGTACCGTCTCATGCAAAACCGCCACTCCATCTAGGATATTTCTTCCTTGCATGAAAGCAGTTTGTGATGGTTGAACGACATGATCCGCAACCGTATTAAGTCTAATGGTGGCCACTTTCGTGAAAATCTTGAAACTTACGTTTAAGAGGCAAATAGGTCTATATTGTTGAATCCTTTCTGCCTCATTAACTTTCGGTAACAAGATTACTTCACCAAAATTTAGACGAAATAATTCTAGTTGTCCTATATGCAGAGCACTGAACAAATCTAGAAGATCCGCTTTAATAGTATCCCAGAAAGTTTGATAAAACTCTGTTGGAAAACCATCGGGACCCGGTGCTTTGTTGCATTCCATTTGGAAAATCGCCTTCTGCACTTCTTCCTCAGAATACTGTGCAGTTAGTAAGCCATTTTCTTCTATAGAAACTTGGGGTATATCAGCTGTTAAGTCCTCATTTAGAGAGAAGGAAATTTCATCCGGAGGACCAAACAAGCCTTTATAATAATTAGTAATGTAAGATTTGAGTTGCTCATGGCCTTCAATCAACCCTTCATCTTGAATAAGAGAGTGAATACGTTTTTTCCGATGTCTCCCATTGGCTATGCCATGGAAATATCGCGTATTTGAGTCCCCTTCCAAAATGAAATGGGCTTTGGAACGTTGATACCATTTGAGTTCCTCTTCGCGAAGAAGACTCGCCATCTGCGCATTGGACTGGTTCTTAAGTTCAATCTCATGCGTAGACAACGGTCTTACCTCAGCAACCGCCTCTAGCTCATCAATCATAGTTGATAAGCGAGCCTTCTCCTTTTTGAGGAGACCAGATGTATGGGCAGCCCAACCAGAGAGATGTCTGCGCATTGCACGCATTTTATAATTCCATCTCAAGATTGGAGTGCTACCCCCAACTGGCCTCTCCCAAACCGTCTTAACCATCTCATGGAACCCTTCTCTATGTAACCAGCCAAGTTCAAATTTGAAAGGCCGCTTACAAACAGGTCGGGGATTCCCAGTAGTTAAGAGGATAGGAGCATGGTCAGACAATTTTTCAATACGTTCTAGTGCACGAACAGACACCATAGGGTATTTATCTTCCCATTCGGTATCCATCAACACGCGATCTAGCTTTTCGTATGTGGGCTCAGGCAAACTGTTGGCCCAAGTAAACTGTCGACCAGACATAAACACCTCTCTTAAGTCAAGGCTATCAATGACAGCATTAAACAAGAAAGGCCAATGTCCATCAAAAAGACCTTACTTTTCTCATGAGGAAATCTTAGTAAATTGAAATCCCCTCCAATCAAAATCGGGTAGGGATTATCTTTAGAAAGATTTACCAACTCACGTAAAAAGTCAGCCTTAAAAGCATCTTGGGCGGCACCATACACGAGCAACCGGACTCCAAGTGAAACCGTCAGCTTTATTCTGAATGTCGAGCTTAATGTGATACTCTCCATCAGAACTAGCTAGAACAGTCATGGTGTCAATGCGGACGCCAAGTAAAATGCCCCCAGACCTACCACGAGGCGGGCGAGAAAACCACTGAAAGTTAATCCCACCAGATAACCGGTCTAGGAAACTTTGTGAGAAATTTCGCCTACCCGTCTCTGATATGGCAATAAAATCTAAATCATAGTCTCTACAACCATCGGCAATATGAGAATGCTTAGCCAAGTCTCCAAGACCTCTGCTATTCCGAAACATGCCATACATCGAGAGACTATTTTAGATTTAGAACCCTTGCTATATCGACGAGACTTCTTTCCAGCAGACGACCGAGAACCTCGTGTTGAAGCATTTAGATCATAAACTGAACTAAGCTCCGAGTGTTCTAAGTCAACTTCTGAAATATTACCAATAATAGCTGAGAGAAGCTGACCATCTAGGATGTTATCCTCTTCATCATCATCTATCATGGAAGTTTCAAGCACAGTGGAGTCATTCGGAACAACCGTTAAACGGTCAAATTCCGTATGTCTCAACACGTTAGCCGAAACCGAGATCTCATCAGACGTATTACCCAACGAGACCCCTAGACTACTCAAATTAGAAGAAATGCGAGAATCTGAAAAAGAAGTAAAAGACTTGGATGGTTGTTTCATACCAGCCGTGTCGAGGTTCTTCTCCGCCTTACGTCGCATGGCTCGCTGCATGACGTCCTCGTCCGTCGCCCCCGACCCATCCTCCGCAAGCGCGTACCTCCCACTCCGTCTCACCGTCGGCTGAACGACAGGAGGAGGACCAGCGGGAGGTGGCATCTGCAGGATGGGGACCGGCGAAGGTGAAGACGAACGCTGTGAAGACCCAACCGTGGACGGAGATACGGTCGGCGATCCAGGGGTAGACGGCGGAGTAGCCCCCTGAATCGAACCAGCCCCTGACGATCCCCCCTTCGACGGAGAAGGCGTCGACGGGGAAGGAGCGCGCACCGTCCCCTGGAGAGGCGAAGCCTGCCCCTACCATCTTCGAGAGGCAAACGTGTGTCAGTCCGTTCAGCACCCTCAGTGTCCGCATTAATGGCGACCTAGTTGTTTCCGGATTCAACCTCTACCTCCGTGCAGGTGGGAGATCCGATGCACGTCCGCGTTGTCGCCGGCGAAGCGCATGAGGAGGCACAGCTCGCCGCTCCGACACAGACGAGGAGGGTGAAGGTTGAATCCGTCGGCACGGCAACCAGGATGCTCCTCTCTTCCTCTGTATGTTTGTCCCTCGCACAAATCCGATGGGGCTGCGCGCATCAGATAATCACCGGCGAGGCTCCTATTCGTGAGTCCAGCGTCCTACAACGACTAGCTTCACCGTCACCTCATGCTGTTCCAAATTAGTGCTGGGAGATGGAGCTCTGGCGCCTTGATATTTCCTGATGTGGTCGTCTTCTCCGTCAGATCCGGCCAGCTGCGCAGAAACAACGTTCCTTCTTGCAGGTCGCCGCCTGTCAATGCCTTCATCCAGATGCAGCCGCAACTAAGACAAGGGGGCTAACAAAAGCGAAGATCAGCTAGTCCTCGCGAAAAGTGCTAATGGCACATGAGCTTCAGTGAACCTGCCAGCTGTGCTACTCTCAGCCGTTCGTTCTGTCAATCTGGTCATCCATTTGACAGTATCCTTTCAGTACACATACAGATTCTTTAGGTATAGAAACACGTATATGACCAACAGTGATGTATTTTCCTGCCCTGTGCATTTAATGAGGTACCATCTGCAAGAGTGCCGACAGCTCAAAGGTAACGTGTCTCCAGTTCTGCAACGCACAGCGTTTATTGTAGGCATAGTGTCAGGAGGGGTAGGTGTGCCGTTGCAGGGATATAACATTACAACACGCGTCTTGACCGCTCCACCCCTTCACACTGAAAAACATTCTAATTGGTGCTTACATTAGTTAATCGAAGCAATTGGTGAGTAGTATGAAACGTCAACTATACTTTTATTAATACAATTAAGTACTCGTAAGCAGCATGCCCTCTTTCATTTTCGTCGAGAAAAACAAAAGAAGCAAAAACCTGATTACCATGAGTTGGTTCTGTGTTTCGTTCTAAAATCTGCTAACATTTGCTGTACACACATTCACATGCTTACGCTTAACAATACTATTAAACAAACTTTCATCTTATATATGTTCGTTCAAAATTTTCGTCATGGTTAGCTTCCAGTACTATGTTAAAATTCCACTGTTAGAACATCCGTCGTAATGGAAACCACGGCGATCGAGGTGCCTTCCCCACAGTGGCGGAGCCAGGACAGCAACCATGTGTAGTCACTTTCAAACTGTGTAGTCAAATACATATATTTATACAAATTTTTCAATATTTCCTGCATACGTTTAGCCTGTACTGCCAAAAAAACAGTGTAGTCAATTGACTACACTGCTTAAACGTGGCTCCGCCCTTTGCTTCCCCACCGCCGCGGAAGAGCAGCAATGGCAACCGCGACAATCGAGGCACCTTCTCAACCGCCACAGGAGAGCAACCGCCAGCCTCTTTGATTTTCGCGGCGCCTTTTCGCCTACCGGCCGGCCGCCTCGATATATAAAGTCGTACGCACCACCCGTGCCAGCCATCTCCCACCGTCCACCACCATCATATTTACCATCCACGACAGACCATCGCTATGAGCAACCTTTCGTTGCCGTCCGACACAGACATCGAGGGCAAGCCAAGCGGATGGCGGAATTGGTAGGACATGGCTCAAATGCCCAGATCAAGCTCCCCACTGAGCGATGCCATCGCCATCATCGACGACCAGGAGGAGGAGGGCAAGGAGGAGGAGGGGAGGCAGAGCAGAAAAGGCGGCGAGGAAGAAGAAGAAGTTGAAAGCCCAGCCGCACCGAAGGCGAAGGTGGCGTCCACCGACAATGATATGTCAGAGAGGGACACAAGCTCGTCGCCCTCGCCGAACGCGACGAGCTCGTCTCAAGAGGTGACGAGCAAGAAGCATCGTCTCGACGATGACGCGGCATGGCCGTCCAAGAAGAAAAAAACAGTATTGTTTAGGGTTTATGTGGATTCAAATAAGTTTTCTGTCCATGAGGACCGTCGTTTAGGTTTACTCGTCTAACCATCCTGTAAAGATGATCTTTGTTTTGCTAACAAATATTAATGAAACAAAATTTGCTTAGTTGAGTCAATGATCGGCGGGCCCAGATACCTGTCAGGGGAACGCGCGAGCTATCCACGTAGGCGTATTCTTGATGTAAATTTGAGCCGTGTTTGTGTTTGGACGAACAAGCCGGTCATTTTACGTCGAGTCTATGGGCTGAGATACAAACACATATTTCAATCGCGTCCACTTGTTTTGGCCGCTTCCCTTAAGCTTATACTGTCGCTAGGGTTGAAGATTCCTTCGGGGGTGGTGTTTTAGAACATGGGAGCATATGCTCCGTCTATTTTGAAATTCATCTTACACATATTTTGAATTTCAAAAAAATTGAAACAAAAAAATCGCACGTACATCGTTATTTCGTAAAAAATGGACTGGTCATGTGACGTGTGTAAAAAAGATAAAACTTAGTGCTAAAAATAATGTTTTTAAAGATAAATTTTCTCTTTTTTACATAAACCACAAAAAATATTATTTTTTCGTGAAACTTGATGAATGCACATATATTATGGAGATGTATATGTGGAATTTTTGTCAAAAAATTTCGACAACTCGAAATATATATTTTAGGTATAGGGAGCATACGCACCCGGAAGCCGAATTGAATTTCCGGATTCCTTACGCATATGTGGCGCTGAATCTGAGAAGTGCTATTTCGTATGGAACCAAGGAATTCGTATCCGTTCCTCCATTCATATCCAGAATATCATCTATCATACCGTCCCCATAGAAGAAATTTTAGAGAAGAAGGTAAAAACATAATTTGATTCGTTAGAGAAGCTCACAGGTTCTCCGGATTCGAATAGTTGTTCTCCATCTGTAATATATCGAGCCTAACTTAACTGGTTGGGGTTGTGAATGTACAAACTGAGCACCTAAGTTCAAATCCTCACAGACAAGAATTAAGGTTTCTATTTATACTTAAGGCCCAGGCTAGTTCTAGTACTCATGCAATTTATCTTGAGGATTATGCTTTAATCTTAACCAAGATTAAAAATCTTAGTACTCATGCCAAACGGCTGTGTGCATCTCTGGTTGGTACAGAGGTCGGGAAGTGAAATTCTCCCCATTTAAAAGGAAGACTCCGCCCCTCCCTGACCTAGCCGCCGTCCCTCCACCCTCCCAGCGTCGCCGCCGCCCCTCCACCCTCCACCACCGCCCCCTCCCATCCCCTCTCCTCCCTTCCCACCTTCGCCCCGGGTCGTCTCGCGCGAGGTGGCTCCAGGCGAGGACCCGAACCCAAGAAGAGGTGGCCCATCTTCCTCCTCCTGGCCGTTTCCGCCATCGGGGGCGGCGATGGCGGTCGCGTCCGACTGCTAAAGGCAGGGGCAGTGGTTGCGCGTCCATGGACTCCCCTTCGCGCGGAAGCGGGGTCTTCCAGGGGTGGCGACGGTGGACGGCAGATCTGGTGGCGGTGGCCTTCGGCTACTTCACCTAGATCATGGCAGGAAACGCGGTTGTGTGGCGAAACTCGGCGGGGTAAGGGCGGCAGCGGGATCGCTGTTGACCTCCACCGGCCGGGTTGGAGGAGGAAGATGGACCGACTTGGTGTTCCAGGATTCACAACAGTGGTATGAAAGTGGGGGAGGCAACATAGGTGAAGTTCAGAATCCCACCTTTTAGGGTGAAAACCCAAGGTCTGGCTTTAACTGGTTGTGTCTGGCAATGATCTTGTTGGAGGCATTGTTTTGAGAGTAGAGACTATCTTCAGGGTGAAAACCTAAGATTTTTGATCGGGCGACGACGACGCTGATGTATTATTGTTGCTAGGCCCGAGATACTATAGCGGACCTTTCTTTCTTAGTTTTTTCTTTTATTTTTTTTGGCTGTGTGCATCCGTACTGCCATTAGGGTGTTGAGTTATTTGCAGAGGCTATGTAATTGGTATTTTTTAATATTAATATATTTCCTTTATCGAAAATAAAAATTTAAGACGAGCCCCCCATATTAGGGCATCTCGAATGGGGCGACGTAAACGGACGTTTTTCGTTCGTTTGCGTCTGAGCGGATAAAAAACGCGCTCAGCGGCTATACGCAAAACGTCAGCAGTGTCCGTCCTGACGCAAACATGGACCAAATATGCGCCAGGAATGCGTCTGCGCGGACACGTTCGCGCGTCCGTTTTCGTCCGTTTGGACTGCATGATCCCTTTTCTCTCCTCATTTAATCTAGGGTAGACACATGTGCTGGCCACTCCACACCACACAAATAGAATATTTCTCTCTCTCTCCTCCCCTAATCAGTGTATGGCAGACCCTTGCGGTTAAAAAATACGTCTCTGCCGCTGGAGAAAGGGCAGACGCATGCGGATACGTGGACATTTTATGTGTCCGTGCGCGACGCAAGCGGACATAAAAATGCGTCGCTCGTTGGAGATGCCTTGAAAACTGCCTGAATGCAACGCCTACACTTGATCTGCAAGTATGGGCCCACCAAATGGATTAATGTATGTGACGACGAGAAATCCATGGCATAGCTGACTTAAAGTAGACCGCATCGCCCACCAAACTTCTGTCCCCGGCACTGTAGTTCAATACGGAGCAGTTCGTACAGAGGCTTTCCAAGCGTGCGTATTCCTTGCAAAGAAAATTCCGGCACAGCTACTAACGCAGAATCGAACAAATCACAGGGCACCAGCTGGCGGGAGCACTGGTGCCCAGGTGCACCGAATCCTCTTCCTTTCTCTCCGCTATGGGCCAAGTGAGCTCGTGTATTCTTATCTGGCTCCAGTCATCATGCCGATCCATGAAAATGGTGCATTGGTGCTAGTGTCTTGTGAAAAGATTTTTGATCCCCGTTTACGGTCAATGGATTTGGTTGGACTGCAGAGCACTTGCCTGATTATATTAAGGGAAATTTGTTTTTCTGATCTGATAATTGACCTACTGGTGATTAGTGTGAATGATGGTTCTGCTAATTGCGCTTACAAAAGTCAGACCGTTATTATACTATACTCTAAAACATCTATATAGTATTTCTTTCTCCATTCTGCATATCTGCTTCTGATGACGCTCTTTACTTATGCATCTGTCGTTCTGCACTATACATATTTGGAACTCTTAAATTCTCTTTGCAGTGATAATGTAGTCTGTTTATTTACTAGAGCATCTCCACCGACAGTCCCGATATTATTTTGGTGGCCGGCATCGAAAATGGCTCGCACTGGCGCACCCAAAAAGGTCGGCGCTTTTTCGAGCCCAATAGAAATGCCGGCAATCCCGTGCTGGCCTCTTTGCGAAGGGCGCCAATCGGGTGTGCCGGCGCCTTGCGGCACGTCGGTTTGCGGTTGGGGCCGCCTTGGCAGCGAGAGGACGCAATGGTTCGCGTTGCAAAACGACGCGAGAAGGTCGGTCGTCGATGTTAATGGTCTCCGGCACGGAAACCGAGGCAGCGACGAGGGCGGCGACTGGTCACGCGGCATCCACCCACCTCAACTCGCGCCTACACCGCTGTAAATGCGACGCAGAAGCTGAGGCGCAGGTAGTTGGCACCCCTATTTAGTGCGTACGCCGTCCAAAACCGCGGCGCTATCCTCTCATCTCCACCACCGTTGCCGCTATCCTCTCTCATCTCCACCACCGCCGCCGCACCATCCTCTTCTCTCCACCACAACAATGCCATGGCGGCTCCATACGATGTACTCCATGCTTGGCGGCAACGGCCGCACGCCGCCTGCGGCGTCTCAACCACCACCGCAGCCGCAACCCCCGCAGCCCGACGCCGACTACAACTCCAACGACTTAGTCGACCCATGGTTCGAGGAGTGGGACGAGGCGTACGTCGCAGACGCAGAAGACGAGGCGACGGAGGAGTCGGCGCAGTGGGGCGAGCAGCCGCAGGCCCCCGCTGACCCGGAGCAGGCGGCGATCCTAGCGTCCTTGAACGCGCAGCGCTTCCGGAGGCTGAAGAGGAGCAGCGCGAGTTCATCAACGACACGAACTTCGAGCACGCCATCGAGATCTCGCGTCAGCGAGCGGCCACGGAGGAGGCGGGGCGCCTCCTCATGGCGGCGGAGCGACGAAAGCTCATCGAGCTGAACGCTCAGCGCCACGCCGAGGCGTTCGCCCGCGAGCAAGCAAGGCTCGCCCAGAATGAGGCGCTCGCCGATGGCTGGCATCGTTGAGGGGACTGCGCCGCCGACAAGCTCCTGCGACGCCGGCCGCCATGCTCCACCGCTAGATGCGTGAAGCATGGGAGGAGAGGTGGGCACGGATGCATGCGTCAAAGGGGAAGAACGACGACGAGGCAAGCCCGTCTCGCGCCCCAACCGACGGCCTGTAGATTAGGGTTCTAAGTTTAAGTTTTATTTAATTTTAAATTCAAGTAACTTTTGTATAGATTTCGTATGAATTTCGATTTTTAAATGTCATTTTTAATTTAAATTTCTATTAGAGCTGTCGTATGGAGGGCGTCAATGAGGATACTCTGCCGACGCCCCTACCCGTGACTATTTGGAGGGTGTCGGTGGAGATGCTCTTAGACAAAAATTCAAACCGTGGGAGTGAGTGAAGAGGTATGGGATGACAGATGCAGTGGAAATATGTTGACACGTCCAAAGGCTTGCAATAAATGGATAGGAATGAAATGAAAGACACTCACGGTTCAGGTGTCAGGTCTGACATAAAGGGAGAGAAAATAGTCAGTGAATACAAGTTGAAATACTCCCTTCAACAATCTCAGAGCTGTTGAGTGGTTCAAATAAACGGATCAGGTGAACACGGGTTCAGTTTTGCATTTCCGAAGTGTTCCTGGTATCTTTCAGTTTCCATGTTTATGTGTTCACGTAACTTGACTTTCAATTAATGAAACATACGCGGTTGCTCTAAAAAACCACCTTCTTATACAAGTCAAAACTCAAAACTGAACGAACGAGACAGAGCCACGAAAACGGCACGTACGGCAGGTTAACATTAACAGTCCGGGATGCAACCAATACAGCAGAAGGCGGCGACGCAGCTCCATACGTACCCGCGCCAGGTACAGGGTATATACGTACAGGTACAGCCGAGTATTGATTCGTCCGTTCCTACAGAACTACAGAAGTTCCGGCATCTGCCGTCGATCGACGACTGGCCGACCTATCTCGGTGCATTCATGCACCTACGTACAACGTACGTGCTCGGCGCATGTCATCTGACGACTTCCTTTAATTTGTTTTCAGGTGTCGCATGCCATGTCGACGCCGCGTCATCCCCATACCCCTGCAGCGGTGCGGCATGGGCCAGCCGGCGACAGGTGATCACCTTACAGAAAACATACGTATACGGTGATCGATGGTCATCTTAATACCTCATCTGATTGATTCTCCTGTCTCTGTTGACATCTGCTTTAAACTGTGTTGCGCTGCAAGCATGCATTGCAATGTCATCAGTTATAATAGGTGTCCTTGGCATTACCTTCACGACGGAAACATACATTGTTCAAAAGTGCTGAAACATAAACCACACCGAACTTTTCCAAAGAGTTTTAGAACAAGCATTTGTTCCCACAAAAACACCTAAAGCCCCCAAACAACATTAGCAGTTCCACAAGAGAAAAAAAGAAGATTTGCAGTTTCAATTCTCTTAGAGCAACTGCTAGATCCCCCATATCGATCTGGATACGCGGCGGCGGACCGATATGGGGCTTTCAGCCCTTTTTTGGGCCAGACAAGATCCCGTATCGTTGGTCTGGCCCGGAAAATGTATTCATGCCGCAACCCAAAATCGCCAAAACACCCGCATATATAGCGGTCGGCGAGGCGGATGGGGGCCAAACCCCATCCCCTCCTCCGCCTCTCCGCCTCCCGCCGATGTCAAATCGCCACCCCTCCGGTGAGCAATCGACGCGGCGGCGTATAGATCAAGCGACCCCACCTCCTGCCGGCGACGATGGTAGCAAGGCACGGCGCGAGGGCGGCCAGATAGGCCGTGGCGGACGCTCCATCGAGCGCGGTGGGAGCTCCACCACTCCGCCTGCCGGCGAGAAGACGAAGGCGGAGAAGCTCCGCTCCGACGCGGCGCGCATCCGTGGTAGCTACCGCTACCGCAACTGCGGCGTCGCGGCGCCGCCCGCTTTCGCCAAGCGCGAGTCGGAGCGCTACCGCCGCGGCCGCGCCTCCTCCCCTTTCGCGACATCATCGTCGTCGGGGTCGAGCTCCCGCCAGCGCCCGTCAACGGCGTTGGTGGTGAAGATGGAGGTCGACGCGGAGCCGAAGCCGCCGCGCCTCCTGCAGTTCGCCCCGGCGACTTATCTCAATGATGAGCAGCTGAAGCTCGTCCTCCCGCAGCTCGGCGTGAACGCGGGGCTCGCGCCGGGCGACTTCGTTGAGGAGCGCGACCTCGACACGGTGGTCGGCCTCGTCGCGCGCTCGAGCCAGCAGGACGCGGACAAGGCCACCGAATGAAAGCACATAGCCGAGGAGAAGGGGCGCGTCTTCGTCGACCTCGTCAGCGACGAGAAGCGAGGAGGCCGCTCCGCCGCGCCGCCGCCACGGCACAGGGCTCCGGTGGGTATCCCGGAGCCGATTTTGCTGTAATGTAGTCCCGTGGCGGCGGATTTCAACTCGGATTTAGGAAATTCGAGTTCCTTTTGATGTAATGTAGTTGAATTTAGGGTCAATATAAGCATGAACTGTCCGAACAAATTGATCTTCCGTCTTGCGCACGTTTTCTTTTAAAATTTGCCGTTGTATATGTCGTATCTGAACTGCGTTCGTGTTTTCCGAACCCCAAATCCGCGTTGGGTCCTCTGAATACGCAGATTTGGGGTTTGGGGTTTGCCGTATCTGCTAGAGATGCTCTTATATAAACTACAATTAGGGCATCTGGCCAATTTCTCCTTCTCATATTCTCCATTTTCAAAATAGCAATAAGTAGATTTTTTTTCAAAGGCAACTTAGCTATCTGTATTCTATTGTTACTAACCCCCAAAATATTCTTTTCCGTGTAACGATGCATAGATTTATCGGAAAAGTGACCAAATCACCCCATCCGGTAATTGTGGTCTAGGAAATTGATGAGTATAAATTTTAATATTATTCCATTATACCAAAAGTACAATATTCAATCTTCTCTGAAAGTGAACATTAAAATTTGACTCCACCACTTAAGCAAAAATATGCTCCTGAAAATGATAAATATCATACAACTCATGAAATCTTTCAGCTAAAAGAATATGTTGGGTTTAGTCCCACATCGGTTGGGAGAGGTGATGGGAAGCTACTGGTGTTCCCCTAACAGGCTAGTTTTTTTTAGAAAGAGGGTCCAAGTCCTGGTTGTAAATTTTCTACTACAAAATTATGAATCTCTCAACTCGAGTAATAAATTCCAGAAAGGAGAACCAGCAACTCTAGGATTCACACATTTGTAACAGTTCCATTATCAAGTATTTGGCTCTCACAGTCTGCTGCACAAGCCCTTCTTTGTTTTTTTGTCAATCATCAACGAAGTTTCAAGCACGTACGCAAGGAGCTACAGCCAGCACCAGACGGCTCCAAAGTTGGAGGTATCCGATTACCGTGCATGAGCCAGCCATGTGTTAAGCACAGCCTCTGTCCCGTAGTGCAGATGGCTGATCATCATATATTGTCGAGGAAGCTTGATCGAGCACGCACGTACAACATCAGCCAAATTGGATACTGGCACAATCACAGATCCTACTGGAAACATAAGCCGAGAGACAAACACGTGTGTGACGTTGCCAAGACGAAGATCCCGTCCATCGATCGATGGCGTCCACTGTGGGCGCTTCCACGCTCCATCAGCACGCGCCTGCGGCACGCCGGCGTCAGCGTTGACAAGTAACACGTGCTGCGCTCCGCCTTAGTTAGTGCGCGCGGATGCTAGCATAGCAGCTACTCATTGCGTTCTCAAATAAGCGAGATCTAGCTCTAAACTATGCCCAGAAAAGAGTGTACTTCTATTAATGAATTTTAATTGCTTCTATTTTATCGTACGGAAGTCAAATTCAATAACATTGAGCACATGTTCTCCTTATTTCCTACCTGCAGCTAGCTTATTGGAGGTGAACAAATTAAAGCGGAAGGATACATCTTCTCCAAAGCATTTTTTAAAACACTTCATAATTTATCTTAGAAATCCCGCATGTACACTTATTTATTGATGGAGGGAGTACGGGCTAGAAAAAAAGAAGAATCGCTCGCCGCAGAGATTGCGCCTTTGACGCTAGCAATCGCAACCGTGCTTCCATCATACCCCTAGCTAATTTCGGTCGGGCACGGGAGTCTGATGGCCAGAACCTACAGTGCTCTTTTGGTTCTCAGTGCTCTTGAAAGGGCAATTTCTATGGTACTTTCTACTGCTCACAGAAGAGGAACAAGTATAAGAATAAATGAACGACTGGTATTAGGCCTGAAGATTAAGCCCAGGAAGCCTAACAAGTATCAGAAAAAACTGTTGACGAGATTGTCATCTTCAAGGATGTCTTCCATTGCCGGAGAACAAACTGTTGACGAGATTATCGTCTTCAAGGTCGCCGTGGGCCGCCTCGAGATCGCTGGACATTGGAAATCACCTCGCCATGAATATCTTCGTCCTCCACGAGGAAGCAGAGGATCCGGCTCAGCCTGGGACGCCGAGGCCAAGACCTTCCTTCTCGACGACGCTATGGTCGCTGCCGTCTGCCTCACCTCTAGCCCGCCACGGACCCCGCCAAGCTGGTCGAGGTCTTTGCGCTGAGTTCCGCCTTCCTTTTCCACTTTCCTCCCGCCCGTTCATGATATGTAGGTGCCGCACCGACAAGAACCTGACGGAGTTGAGCAGAACATCCACGCGGCATACGTGACCGGGATCCGTGCCGCCGATCAGTTCGTGTACATTGAGACCGAGCGCTTCGTGGGCTGCACGTACGCTGATGGAGATCACGTTGAAGGCGACAAACAAGATGATGGCTGGTGCGCCCAAGCGAAAGTTCGTGCCGATGGAGATCACGCTGAAGGCGACGAACAAGATGATGGCCGGTGAGCCATTCACGACGTACTGCGTAGGTGGTGTTCCCATGTGGCCGGCAGCAGCAGGCCCACCAGGCTCGGCGCTGGCGCAGGAGGCGCTCTTCTAGCAGGCGCAAACGATGCTAAAGATGTACGAGGCGTCCGGCAACCGCGAACCGTGGTCCTTGAACGGACAGCCGTCGTAGTTGACTAGGATGAGTTCGCCGGCATGGGTGGCTCGTGGTGTCCGTGCACTCCAAGGGGATGATCAATGATGACGGGTACGTGCTCCTCGTCTCCACGAACATAACCAGCGCTCTCTCTGGCACCTGCGACAAGGAGATCGCCATCGGCGCGCACCAGACGCACCACACTTGCAACCACTCCGCTCGTTCCCGATTGTGCCGCCACCATGGATGTTCGAGCTCGAGCTCGTTCTGCTTCTGCGCTGCACCTCCCCTTGCACGCATATGCACGGCAGGGCGTCGTACACATCGATGATTTCTGTTGGGCCGGACCTAACGTGTGAACCCGGTATATTTTGTCGTCTCCATCAACAATATGAATTCTACTGGTTGTCTTTTTGGCACCAGTATGAACGATCATGGCTCGCTGGATTGACTGAAATGAACGGCTAATAACTATTTAAGCCTACCACAAAACATCTCCTTGAAAGGCAGAACCTACGGCCAGAACCTACAAAGATTGCGGCCTTGACGCTAGCAATCGCCTTGCCTGGAAGTCGTTGGCTAGGTGCCTGCCGCCTCTCGCAACCGCTGCTTCCATCATGCCCCTAGCTAGCTAATTACGTTTGGACGCGGGATTCTGACGGCCAAAATCTACATTGCTCCTTTGGTTTCTCGGTGCTTTTGAAAGGCAGGCCGGAAGAGACGTTGGCGACCCTCTGATCATAACAACTTGTACTTACTTCAATTTATATTGCTTGACACTAGTATGGATGTATCTAGAATAAAAATATGTCTAGATATATCTGTATTAGTGACAAGGTACGTTGACTATATCGAGCCGGCAGTGAGTTTGGCCTAAAGGGTGCCGGGTTGACTTATGAGGATTTGGCCTACGCATTTGTCTGTGCCTACCGCTTTTGCAACACATGTATCATACCGGTCCTCTAATTAGGTGCGGTAACTGCAATGCTCTCCCGAAAGTTAAATAAATATTGGCATTGGTGGGTGAGATTTTACAATAAGCGCTTTATTACTCAAAATTTCTAAGCATTACACCTGGCCTCTACCTAGTAAAGATGCACAGAGTCGTACACAATCCAAAGAATAAACAAAAACCGAAACAATGATCATCATGATGTTGCATCAATGCCTAATAGGATGGCGGTCCAATCCTGAGATTATGTTGCCACCCATGTTGGGTAATAAAATCCCTCGCCGAGTCCTCCAACCGTGTAGATACATCGATAAATAGATCGCGATTTTCCATACGTTTGAATCGATGGGTGAGATTTTAGCTCCGGTCTTTATATCTAAAGTTCGCTTGGTTGTAGCTCCGTCGGGTAATTTTAGGGCATTGGAAATATTCGGAAAAGGTCTCCAAACTAGAATACCTGGAATAGCTAACAGACAACCCTTGCATAAATTCATGGGCAAAACAGAGTGGCTAGCCAATCACATGCATACTTATCATCAAAATTATTAAATGTATAAACAACACTTACGATACAATGCATTGGGGTCATTGTCTCTTAACACACACCACTATTTGGGATAGCGTGCTAAGATAGTACAACCCATTGTAAAAGGCTTTAGACCAGCCACAATAAAGGTATCATAACTAGTATCATGCACTACATGCATAAAAAAAGCTGATGTGTCACATCGATGATAGTAGTATCAGACTACTCATAATAGAATTAACATAGGTAGTAACATCACACATTTCAAGACATTTTGGTGAAATGTCATGACAATAAATGAAGATAGAGACTGAGGTGGTAACTATATATGTTACCGTAACATCACACTTTCCAAAATAAGATGAGTCTACAACCTAATGCGGTGACCCTGCATACCACTGCATGGTGTAATACGCAAGTCGTTGACATAACACAAATGAAACACCGTTTCACTCATATTACATCCCTCGGAGTGGTACAACAGAAACATATGCGAGTTCAAGGCATGTTTATAGAAGGATACACGAACTGTTTACAGAAGATCAACACAGCCTCCTACTTTACAGTGAGGTAAAACTTCCAATAAAGCTCCAGAAGAACGACTCGTAGTCTAACTTATTGCTAATCCTAGCTCTAGAGGTACTTGACTTGCTATAGAACTATAGCTACTTAGGTGCTAGAATTAGGGAAAAGGTTCCCTTCTATTACTAGTCTAAGTTTCCACTCTAGCTAATGCAGAATTTGACCACATTGACTTCATTGATTGGGTTCTCCATCTTGTTGCAGTTGACTCCTTTGTCTTCGAATTCCACGGTAGTTTCTCCTTCAGTCACGTTGATCTAAGAAGGGGGTTCAAAAGGGAGGGAATGGGTACGAGCATACTCAGCAAGTTCATTATAGGAAATAGGTGTATCATGCACTAGCTACAGCCACAGACCAGAAAGTCATAGGCGAATGCAAGTTTTCGTAAACAGACCAGAAAGAACCAAGCCAATCACTGCCTTATCCGCGACCCTGCATACCCACCCTTTTGTCCATCCGCACATCCCCGGTAGACTTCTTCCGATCATACGGCTTTACCCCCGATGTGCTACGGACAATCCATCATAGACATTAGAGCTCTTTCATCCACATGGATGAGGATTTAAAAGGATTTCCCAACCTACTGCGGTGTTATCACAACACCCAGCCAGGCTCTATCAAGTCTTTTGATATGCAGAAGGAAAAAGATACAGCTGACTTCCCCAGAGCCATTATAGATCTCATGGTTAACGCGATATGTACGGCGCTAGAATTACTAGACGACATTGGTAATTAGTCCTAGATGAGTAGTACCCTTGCAATGGAACCTCCACCAATCAACACATACCATGGTTCCATTGCCCACCACATAGTCATATTCATAATTGTAAAATAATATTTTCCTTTTCAATGCAGGAGTGATAAGTATAGTACTTTGCATATAGTTTGATAAAAATAATCAAATGACATGATCAAGCAATGAACTTGACTTTCTTGACTGCCAGATTATGCAGGCAAAAGCTTCGATATGTGATAACTCCAAATTCTGAAATACCATCATTGTCCGGTAAGGATAATGTTTAAAGAACTGGCAAAGATGCTATAATGCATAGTACGAGATGCAATTGCCCCGAGCGTAACCTAACCCCGATGATTTAATATTGGTGAGTTGTAAAGATTTCTTTAGAATGAGTTGCACTTTTAGAATGGTTCCCACACAAGGTTCTTATTAGGGTTTGGTTATATTAATATCATAAACAACTGATATAATGCATCATAACAATCATACACACAAAGAAATAGTGGTTGCATAACATGTAAAGAGTAGTTATTAGTTTTAAATCTTATAGTGCATGGTTGATGATTACTTATATTATACTTCAAAAGAATAACTTTTGAAGAACAAGTTTATTAAGAAATAATAAGTATTTCAAATAAGAACTATGGGCTTCTATGGTTTGATTGACATTTACACTTCAAAAGAATAACTTTTGAAGAACATGTTTGATAAAGAATAAGAATTACTACAAGTAGGATCTAAGTGCTTCTAGGGTTTACTATTGGATTCATTTATTTCATTATTAGGGACTAGTTGGGTTCTTAAGTAGAATGAGTCTATATGCAGCAAGTATTGGCAGATTTATTACTATGGTTGATCATATGTATCATATCAAAGGATGTTTATCAAGGTGATGCCTTGATTTAAACATTAGGGTTTGTTGTACCTTATCATTTGCTTCACTAAGTAATCAATAATGAGTTTCTAAACTAGGTGGTTTATTACTCTTCAAGTAGGGTTTAGTTGAGTGGAAGCATATGATGTGGATTATTTCACAAAGTGGGTATTATGGTTGATCACCAAGGTTCTACTAAGGTATGATGGTTAAGATTGATTTCCAATGGTATGGTATTAAGGAATGGTGATGAATAGTGTTACTATGATAGTAACAAGTTAGGGTTTACACCTAGGTGGCACTAGTGGATCGTATAAGGTTTATTCAAAAATGAAGACATGAAATGATGACTTCATTTGTATTTGGGTTTGTACTATTGTAGTAGAAGTTGAGTATGCATCAATTCTATTAGGATGAATCTATGAGTAAGGGTGCAAATCATAGGATCACATTTCATAACTTCCTAGGGTTTTAGAAGTGTGACAACTTAGGGTTCTAACATGAAATAATAGGGTTTTTATTCTTATTGGAACTACGTTTCTAAATTGTGATACAATTCCTAAAATAATAATTTACAATAGAGTTGAAGTTATTAATTACTTTGAAATGAAATAAATACTGGTCTTAGGATTTTATTATTTTAAAAGATTTAAAAATTAAAATAAATACTATTTAGGTTTAATTTAGGAATTAGGGTTTTATAGTTGTTATTACATTTGAAAATAATAACTTGTTAACTAAAAAGGTTTAACTAAATAAAAACTTTTGAAGTACCAAAATAATATTAGCCTTTAATATTTTTTTGCTCTATTATTATTTAAAGGAAATAGTAAATGGTAATTTGCAATTTAGGGTTAATAAAATATCACTAATATTTAAGTTAATGAAAATATGATAAAGAAAATTAGTCTTAATATTTTCTTTACTTACTTAATAGTTATTATTTATTTTTTGAACTTAAATAATTATTGAATTCAAATTGTATTTAGGATAAATGAAAAGGCATAATTAATAAAGGTTAAAACAATTGAATTTTTATTTTGACAAAAAAATTATATTATATTTTTATTAAATAGGGTTTATTTTTGTGAGCATTTTGATATCTTATTTGCATTTTTATGATTTCAAATGAATTTTACATATTTCTGCAAAGTTTCAGCAATATTCTAGAATTTTGAATATAACATAATTACTAAACGTACCGATTCGTTTCTAGCTATAGACACTGACGAGTTGGTCCATTGACTGGGTCAATTGCCACATGGGCAAATACCAGTCAACGACGACCAATGGCCCCACACGCCACGTCGGCTGTGACGACGGCTTGACGCCAGCGACCAGGAGATGACGGCGCCGCCGCTACAGGGCAACCCCAGATCTACCGATAGTTGCACTCGAATGAGAAGAGGATGGGGAACACTATGATGGTGATGGAACAAGCTATAGGTCACTGGAGCTTCATCGGAAATCATGTCCCGCGGCGGTGCACTCTGTCCAACTATCAATCAGGAGCTACATATGCTTCTAGGATGCGAGATTAGGCTCTACAGACGCGCAAGCTTACCCTGAGGACGATGGTGTGGACGTCGGAGTTTATTGTCGATGGAGACGAGCGTGATTTCGCCGATACCGGCGAGATACTGAGGAAGGGAACGATGAAATTCGCCCAGCTCCGAGATCCCCTTGATGCATGCTTGCTCCCAGATAACCTACGCGCCGAGGCGCTTCTCCTCGACCACGCGCTGGAGGCTGAGGTGGCTCCTATCGCCGTGTTTTTCGGCCTCGACGCCGGCGATAGATAATGGAGAAATATGGGAACTAGGAAGGGTTGGAGAGAATGGCGTGAGGTGGCGAAGATTAGGGCTTCCACGGCTGTTCTCCTCTCCTATTTATAGCTCCCGGCGAGGTATATATTGACGGCGAGCATCGGCGACCTACGGCCAGGATGTGGCGGTCATGCGTGTTAGGGTTTCGGGCGCGAATCGTGATGATTTAAGATGGGCTCGGACGCGAGAAATATTGGGCGAGGTTCTGAGATTACTGACGACATCCGAGACGAGCTTATCGTCGACGAGGACATGGCCGGCGATCTCCGTCGCGTTGTCGACCACGGAGAAGACGACGACTTCGTTTTTCTTCTATTTAACCCGAATAGGTACGTGGACTGGGCCGGGCTGGTTCGTGGAGATGGTGTTGGGCTGCCTTGTGGGTTGCTGCTGGGCTGCTGTGGTGGACACGTAAGCTCCTCCTCTCCTCTCTTTTCTATTTCTGTTTATTTTCTATTTTATTGTTTGAATTCGAATTTGAATTCTGGTTATACTTTTAGGTTCTCAAATATTTGAATCTCAATAGAACTTGATAATAATTCTTACTGCATAGTTGTGTTGTTCAAACAAATATTTAATATTTGATTAAATTGGTGTTCTTGTGAGGTCATTCCAAATTTTAAAATAGACAGGAATTTATGTGTTTATTTCAATTCCTTTTTATTTAGGAACCAAATCTGTTTAAGTGATTTGAAATTTATAATATTTGCATGATGAACATATTATTAGGTTTTGCTAATGTGCTTAACAATTTCGATTGTTCATATATATTTTAAATATGGCTAGAATTTAAAATAGGGTATTAATGAAGATGGTGTTAGGGTTATGATCTCATGTGTCCCATTATTTCTAAGGGCATGAAAATTTATTTAGGGTTAATTTAAAATCATTGCTATTAATTGATCAACTAATTATGTATTAGTACTTGAGTTTAGGGTATGGTCTTAGGGTTTACTTGTGATGCACAAGTTAGGGTTTAGGCATAGGTTCTATGTGGTTATGAGCTAGGGATTCCCTTATACTTATCAATTGAGGCAATAAGGAAAATAGGAATGTGGTCTAGGGTTTTGGTTATGTTTCACTAATATAATATGGCTCTCACCTCCAAGATTAAAGTTTGGTTTGAACAAGTAGGATTTAATACTACTCTAGTATTCTCTAGGATAGACATGGCTATGGTTAGCATTTATAATCGCTCTCACTTTTAATTTTTTTGGAATAGCCTAAGTTCCTACTCAAGAGATGATGATATGATCCTCTAAATATATGGTTTGCCTAGAAATTCTACCTTGGTATCTTCTGTAGCTTGTTCTTCATAAAATCTGATAAACCTTCATCTTGTGGTATGCCTCCACCTCCTAGCTTCTTCATCTTGATCCTAGCTAATGTATGGGTGGTCTCAAGGTTTTGGTTTCCTTGTGCATCACAAGTAAACCCTAAGACCATACCCTAAACTCAAGTACTAATACATAATTAGTTGATCAATTAATAGCAATGATTTTAAATTAACCCTAAATAAATTTTCATGCCCTTAGAAATAATGGGACACATGAAATCATAACCCTAACACCATCTTCATTAATACCCTATTTTAAATTCTAGCCATATTTAAAATATATATGAACAATCGAAATAGTTAAGCACATTAGCAAAACCTAATAATATGTTCATCATGCAAATATTATAAATTTCAAATCACTAAACAGATTTGTTACTAGATGATCAAATGGATGAAGGGTGTGGCACCTTTTATAGGCTTTGGAAATCTCTAGTATCATGACACATAGGTGGGTGACTCTTGTTTTTTTTTTATGAGTAAGGTGCTTGGTTGTCATGTCCTCATCCATAGCAATCCTTTGGGCATGAGGTGGCATAGCTTGGGATGCAAGTCATGTAGATATTTTCATCCTATTTGGCATAGAGATTATCCTCTCATATGATTTATTTTTGGATACCCAAGTGGCATTTGTTACTAAATATCTTGTGGATGATTTTATTATTGTGGATGATGCACTATATCATATTTTATTGGATTTATATTATAATATTGGTCAAAATGTCAAGGTTGAAGGTTATTCCTGAATTTTGGATAATTGGTGTTTGATTTCACCAAGACATGATCATATGAGTTTCAAAATACTCATAGTTAATTTTATTCAAATAGTTTGAACTATAATTCATAATGTAAACGGATTTAATTTTATGATATTCCATATATTTAATAAGTTATGATTTAAATAAGAATGTGTGGCTTTTATGCACTTTAGACCCTGCCGTTTACCTTATTTGGTAATAAGTTTAGAAGTGAACTAAATTACACACAAAGGTAGTTGCTAACTTTTAAGTGTCAATAAGTTAGGGCTTGATTCTTAAAGAATGTGTTGTTGTAACGAATACCATGTTATGATCCTTTATAGGATTTGGTATTTGATCCTCACTTAAAGTATTGTTATTGTAAAGCTAATCCTATTTGATCTAACCCATAGATCAAATCATCTCTACCCCAAAACAAGGTTTTAGCAAAGATCACAGTGAAGTTTATCGTACTTGACTTGATAATCTACTCAATTCCAGCAAGTCAAGTGAAACTTCAGTTACTGTGACAAGTTTTATTTGAAAGCGCAAAATTCACTAGTTTTTTATGCATGAATGCAATGCACACATCTCTATTTTCTCTTTTTGTAGCCTTTAAACCTGTGATATTACACCTAATTCATATGACATCGCATTATACCACACATATGTTACTACCCACACATATGTTACTACTCTATGTTATCCCCACAATGACTAGGTAGATACCGTATCATAACACATATAATTAGAAAAATTAATTCCAAACAAATTTTGTACACAATTTTATATAAATTTTTTACAAATCAATAAATATAACTAGCCCATGATAATATTACACGATAATATGTATTGTGGAGATAATAATTTTCCCACCTGACGGAGTTGACAACCTAGCTTATTAGACCACTGTTTGAAAGGAAAATTGGTTATTTACCCTGAAGTTCACTAGCCTTGAATTATATACCTAAAGTTGAGTGTACATTGGTAAAATACCCATAAAGAGGTTTAATTGTGTTAATGATCTACCTAAAAGGAGTTTTATGTAAACTAAAAAATTGTACCCTTTAATCGTCCATGGAAATACCTACTTTTCCCCTAGTACGTATATATTTTAATAGGCTGTGTGGAGTCGCTCCTTAAACTAGCTCATCTCTCTCTCTGACCAAAGGAAAGTGTTCACCGGGGATTGCATTCATAGACAAATAAGTGTGTCAAAATCTGTAGTAACAAGTTTACCCAAAAGAAAATAGTGTTGGGACAAATGTACATCACAAGAAAAATCAAAATGTAGTCAGGTTCACACATCATAAAATAATCAGAAAAACCACGAAAGCCATTTATATGAATACACGCATACAGATTTTGGCCATTTGTTACAAAAAAGAATATCTGTGGTGACCTCACCTGAAAAAGTGAGAGTCTCTACGCAATAGTGCTAGTCCCGGATCGAACTACTAGCACACACAGTTTAAGATGGTATACCAAGTAGCAATGGTCTTCATTACAACGTAAGATCCAGCGAAAATAAAATAGTTTGATACAAGTTGCATAACTCTCAGGCTAGCATAAATTCAGAGTTAAAGCAGCAAGGAAATCTTAAAGCATGGAGCCATCTTCTTTCATGAAGCCACATGCAGACATATTGGGCAAAGACTCGTGAACCTAAACAATTATCTTCAGCTAGAGAAGTAACATGCAACATAAAACGTTACATCCCGAAGGTCAATACGTTTGGAATTGTGTTGGCAAGATGACACTATGGTGCACTCAAATGGCGACCTAACACATACGTGATCATTTGGGTGGTAGAGCTCAGGCATATTTGCATAAAGCCAATTTTATCATATCATTTGACAAATCATTTTCTTTCATACTAATTAAGCGGTACCATTGATAGACATCAATGAACCTAGACACCACCGATAGACATCAGTGAGCCTTCCTATTTCGTATGATCAACTTGGTTTGAGCGACCTACCCCTGCAGACTCAGACCATAGACATGGCACGGGACCTGCTAGCCGATAGTCACTTACACCAATTATCATATTCCCTGTTCACCCATCAAGTTTTATTTAAGAAAGTTGGGATGAGGAGATCTTCGAACAGAATCCTTGTTAGTTCGCTCAAATTGTCCATAATTGGGGACACGACTAAGTACTTAGTTTTAACACTCTGCAGAGGTTGTACAATTTACCCACATGATCTAGTCTGCTCTCCTTCCATGATGCACATTTTTCTCAAATGGACAGATGTTGACTAGGACAAGACTTTTCCGAAGTGATCCCCAAGACCATTCTCTACGGACCCATACCAACCTACATTCCCCTACATCACCTGTCACGTAGGATCTAGATTCTCACAACATACTCCATCAAGCCAGATCCCATATTAGCATGTGGTTGTACGGTAGTTAATGAGCAAGGTTGTCTACAATCTCTTTGTTCCTGGGTGGCCTTCCACAAGGGCGATACACCTGGCGGTTCAGAGGTTCGATGACATGACCTCAGAGAACCACTCAACATAACCCGAGCAATACCAATTCCACCTAGGTAGTTCATTAAACTTAGTTGTTTTTCCATAACTCTCTAACAAAATCATTTCATAGCATAGCTGAGCAATAACTAAATTTATTGGCGACAAAGAAGTCAAGTAGGGGTAGCTAGACTACTGGGATTGCATAGCAGCATAAGACCCTACACATGTATACTACAAAAATTTCTACTGTGCATAGATAAAAACTGGGACATTTTTGATTGGTGTGTCACTTGCCTGGATAAGGTGGAGAGTTCGTACAATCTTCACAAGCACAACCGTTGCAGTCGGCACAATCACAATCTACAATCACATAACATTGCACCATAAGCATGGTGCCATACATTGACATGCACAAACGGAAAACATGAATGCAATATGTATCTTAAACATGATAACACCTCTTAGTTGTTCTCTGGTTGTTTATTACATGCATTATACCATGGTCAAGTTTTATGGTTGGTTGAATTATTGCAAACCATTTATATCGCACTAACGAAGGGCAACTACCATTAATTGTAATAGGTATTTTGGTACAGTAGAAAAATGTTGATTTTGGTACTACTGGTCAGAGGGTTCCATTTGCAAGCATATGCAAATATAATCACTCGAAAAGGGTATGTAGATCTCATTTTATGGGTGAAGTACTCCAATTAGGCATTTAAATATGAATGGTTTTTAAACTTCTACAAGTTCACATTTTATTGTTCCATAATGGATTCCAACGATATATGATTCGTGATTTTTGGACATACATATCTCTAGATATAAATTTTACAAAGCACGGACTAACGAATTTCTGTTAAAACGAAATCTAGGGTGTGTCTGTGACACATGGCGCTCTGCTACTGGCTGATACCCCTTCGCGTGGATCACGCTCTCAGGGACATTGGATCTACTTAAAAGGGACGGCCAAGATCTAAAGTTTATGGTCAAGGTTGACCCCACCTGCGCTGACAGGACGCACGTGTGGCGGTGAGGTGGCAGGGACGTGGACGATGACGTGGCTGGCAATGGTCGCCGGAGGCGGCGCGCCTTAGATGACGGCCGGCGGCGCGTTCCCGGTGTCTCCCGGCCTGGCCAAGGCGCGTACGGGGTGCGGCGTGGGCCGGCGAAGCTGGGGGTGTCGGCGGCGGGGCCTAGGGGGCTCCCGGCAAGCGGCGAGCGGCGGCTGGAGGTGGCGCGCGACGCGGCGGCTCCGGCGTGGAATTGGGCGGCGGCCTGGCAGCGTGGGTGCGGGGAAAGGGGAAATGGAGGAAGGGCTGCGGGGCTTTAAGGGGAGGGGAACTCGGCCGAGGGGGCGCGCGAGGAGGTGGGGAGAGTGGGAGGGAGAGGTGGCCGGGACGACGCTGTGGGGGACGTGGGCGCGTGCGCGTGCAAGGAGAGAGGCGGGAGGGTTGGGGATGGCCTCATGGGTGGGGCCCATGGGCAGAGAGGAGAGAGGGGGCGCGCGCACGCCGGCGGCTGGGCCGTTTGCTCCGCTAGACCGACCCAGTCCGTTTTCCTTTTTTTTCTCTTTTCTTTGCTTTCTCTTATTTGTGAAGGGCATTTCGAGCACTAAAAATATTCGGAAAAATACGAATAAGGTACCGATGGATTCCTTGTGAAAAGGCCTTCACTATGAGACCACTTTTAAGATAAAATAAAAAATTATAAAACAAAAATTTGGCATATATGCCTATGTGGCTATAGTGCCATTTTGGGGTTTGGGGTTTTGAAATAAAATTTGAATTTTCCTTGAAATGCAATGATGACATGATGCTTATGAATGCAATTCATGATGTTTAGAAATTTTGAAAATCTGGGATGTTACAAACCTACTCCCCTTAAGATGATTCTCGACCTCGAGATTCGGAAAGGCTAGCAAATAGGTGTGGATGGTCCTCTCGAAGATCATCTTCTCGCTCCCAAGTAGCTTCTTCCTCGGTGTGGTGATTCCACTGGACTTTATAGAACTTGATTGTCTTAGTACGAGTAGCTCTTTCAGCTGTCTCCAGTATCTTGATTGGCTTTTCTTCATATGTAAGATCACTCTCCAACTGTACTTCCTCAAGTGGCACTGTATCTCGCAACGGGGTCTCTGCCATATCTGGGTGGCACTTCTTCAGTTGGCTTACATGGAACATGTTATGAACTGCAGATAGTGATTCTGGCAGTTCCAGCTCATAAGCTACTTCACCTTTGCAAGCCAGGATCTTGAATGGTCCTACAAAGCGGGGTGCTAACTTTCCTTTGACTACAAACCTCTTCACACCACGAAGCGGTGAGACTCTAAGGTATGCTATATCACCTATCTCCTAGGTCATTTCCCTACGCTTTGAGTCAACGCAGCTCTTCTGTCTGGATTGAGCTATCTTCATTCTATCGCTGATCAATCTGATCTTCTCTTCAGCATCCTTAATCAAGTCTGGGTCAAATAAACTCATTTCTCCCACTCCATTCCATAACAGTGGGGTGGTGCATTTTCTTCCATATAGTGCCTCAAACGGAGCCATTCCAATACTTTCTTGGTGGCTATTGTTGTATGAAAATTCGGTGTATGGCAAAATTTCATTCCAGCTAGATCCATAGTCCGATGCACAACCTCTTAACATATCTTCCAATATTTGGTTTACCCTTTCAGTCTGTCCATCAGTTTGTGGGTGAAACACTGTGCTGAACTCAAGTCTAGTTCCCAAGGATTCATGTATTTCGCACCAAAAAATGGGAAGTGAACTGTGTACCTCTATCTGAAACAATGCTCTTGGGCACTCCATGCAAACAAATGACTCTGCTCATGTATATCTTGGCTAGTTTGGCACTCGTATAGGTGATCTTCACTGGTATAAAGTGAGCCACTTTAGTCAAATGGTCCACTACGAGCCAAATAGAATCATATCCTGATCTAGTCTTTGGCAATCCGGTGATAAAGTCCATGCCAATATTATCCCACTTCCACTCTGGTGCTGGCAAGGCTTGCAACAGTCCCGCTGGTTTCTGATGTTCTGCCTTGACTCTGCTACAAACATCACACAGTGCAATATACTCGGCAATGTCTCTCTTCAATTTAGTCCACCAGAATCTTTCCTTTACGTCCATGTACATCTTAGTGTTACCAGGATGAATGGAGTATGGTGAATCATGTGCTTCTTGAAGAATCAATTTCCTAAGTTCTGGGTCTTGAGGTAAACAAATTCGCTTCTCGAACCATATGGTTCCTTGCTCATCCTCATGAAATCCCTTTGCTTTGCCTTCACTCATATTGTCCTTGATTACTTCTATTTCTTTGTCTAACTTCTGAGCTTCTCTAATCTTATCCTTTAGTGTTGGATGAACTTCAAGCGATGCCAAATAACCTTCTGGCACAATCTGCAGCCGGAGATCTTTGAAATGTTCACACAACTCCTCAGGTAGTCCTCCTACAGTGAGACCGTTTACATAGGTTTTACGGCTCAGCGCATTGGCTACAACATTAGCCTTTCCTGGGTGGTATTGCAAATCCATATCATAATCCTTTATTAGTTCTAACCATCTTATTTTCCTCATGTTCAGTTCCTTCTGGGTGAAAATATACTTTAGGCTCTTATGGTCTATGAACACATCACAATGCTTTCCCATCAGATAATGTCTCCATACCTTGAGAGTATGCACGACAGATGCTAGCTCTAAGTCATGAGTTGGATAGTCTTTCTCATGAAGTTTGAGCTGTCGCGAGGCATAACTCACAACTGTTCCATCTTGCATTAGAACACCTCCAAGTCCTTGGCGAGAAGCATCTCAATACACTTGGAAATCCTTATTGATATCCGGCAAACATAGAACTGGTGCACTTACTAGGCGTTGCTTGAACTCTTGAAAACTAGCTTCACACTCGTCAGTCCATATGAATTTCTTATCCTTCTTCAACAGTTCTGTCATGGGCTTTGCAATCTTGGAAAAAATCTCGATAAATCTTCGGTAGTATCCAACAAGTCCTAGGAAACTCCAAATCTCTCCTGCATTCTTGGGTGACTCCCATTCAGTCACAACTGCAACTTTGGTTGGGTCTACTGCGACTCCTTCTGCTGAAACTATGTGTCCAAGGAATCCAACTATGTCTAACCAGAACTCGCACTTGCTGAACTTGGCATACAACTTGTGCTCTTTGAGCTTTTCCATGATTAGGTGCAAATTTTTCTCGTGCCCGGCATCATCTTTTGAATATATCAATATATCATCGATGAATACCACCACGAACTTATCCAAATATTCCAAGAACACCTCGTTCATCATGGTCATAAAATATGTCGGAGTATTAGTTAGTCCAAAGGGCATAACGGTATACTCATACAGACTGTATCTAGTTGTGAATGCGGTCTTAGGTATATCCTCCTACCGGATCTTCAATTGGAAATAACCTGATCGAAGATCTATCTTGGAGAATACCTTTGCTCCCTTCAATTGGTCGAACAAATCATTGATGTTGGGCAATGGGTACTTGCTTTTAATTGTCATCTCATTCAGCGAACGGTAGTCCATCACCAATCTTTTGCTAGAGCCTTTCTTCTCAACAAACAGTACGGGTACTCCCCAAGATGACAAACTAGGTCGAATAAATCCTTTCTCAATTTGCTCCTGAAGCTACTTCTTGAGCTCCTTTAGTTCATCAACATCCATCTTGTATGGTCTCTTGGCTATGGGTCCAGTACCGGGGAAAAGTTCAATGAAAAACTCAACATCTCTATCAGGTGGCACTCCTGGCAATTCTTCCGAAAAGACATCCGGATATTCCATCACAACGGGTACATCCTCTAGGCTAACCCCCTTAAGAGAATTGACCTTACTACCTTTAAGCTCAAAGGTTGAGTTGAAACGGATTCGTTTCTTTTCTGGGGTTGTGAGTGTAACAATTTTCTTTGTATAATCTATTATACCTCCAAAAGTGGTCATCCAATCCATTCCCAGGATTACATCTAAACCTTGGGATTCCAATATTATCAAGTCGACTGGGAACTTATGCTTCCAATGTCTAGGGCCATTTGTCTGCATCAACTGAGCTTGCGCCTCCATCATTTGCTGAACGTATGCTGGCACTTCGGGTTCACGATGGGGCAGCATTCTGTTTGGTTGATATAGGTAAGAGTAGAGTTTAGAGATAGAATCTAAGGAAATAAAGTTCCTACCCTCACACAACACATGCATAAAACAACCTTCAACACACAAGCATTCATAACAAACATTTAGTTTTGAAATACGTGAATTGCGAAACGTTTAAAATGGGAAATAAAACACACTAGCTTGCCTACCTCATGTGGTCGGCAAACTCAACTCGAAAGATAGGAAAAACAGAATTGGTGGTCACTCTATTTGTCTTGAGTGCTTCAAATTTCTCCCGTACTTCGAGTGTAATCTATCTTTTCTAAATGGTTATCAGGAGGTAGACCATCTAAAGTAATAGAGAAATATTTTGAAGATGAAGTGGGAAATAATACAAGAAATTTGCGAACAACATTTCTTTTTAATATAAACAAGATAAGATGGATTTTTCATTCCTAGGGTCTTCCTATTTTCTAATCCAAACCTAGGGCCACGAACCTAAGGGCAACATAGTGCTTTGATACCATTTGTGGTAACCTCACCTGAAAAAGTGAGTCCCAGTGCAATAGTGCTAGTCCCGGATCAAACTGCTAGCACACACAATTTAAGATGAAATACCAAGTAGCAATGGTCTTCATTACAACGTAAGATCCAGCGGAAATAAAATGGTTCGATACAAGTTGCATAGCTATCAGGCTAGCACAAATTCAGAGTTTAAAGGAGCAAGGAAATCTTAAAGCATGGAGCCATCTTCCTTCATGAAGCTACATGCAGACATGTTGGGTAAAGACTCGTGAACCTAAACAATTATCTTCAGCTAGAGAAGTAACCTGCAACATAAAACGCTACAGCCCGAAGGTTAATACATTTGGAATTGTATTGGCAAGATGACACTATGGTGGACTCAAATGGCGACCTAACACATACGTGATCATTTGGCTGGTAGAGCTCAGACATATTTGCATAAAACCAATTTTATCCTATCATTTGAAAAATCATTTTCTTTCATACTAATTAAGTGGTACCATTGATAGACATCAATGAACCTAGACACCACCAATAGACATCAGTGGGCCTTCCTATTTCGTATGATCAACTTGGTTTGGGCGACCTACCCCTGCAGACTCAAACCCTAGACATGACCTAGTCTGCTCTTCTTCCATGATGCACATTTTGCTCAAATGGACAGATGTTGACTAGGACAAGACTTTTCCGAAGTGATCCCCCCAGACCATTCTCTACGGACCCGTACCAACCTACATTCCCCTACATCATCTATCACGTAGGATCCGGGTTCTCACAACATACTCCATCAAGCCAGAGCCCATATTAGCATGTGGATGTACGGTAGCTAATGAACAAAGTTGTCTACAATCTCTTTGTTCCTGGGTGGCCGTCCACAAGTGCGATACACATGGCGGTTCAGAGGTTCGACGACATGACCCCAGGGAACCACTCAACATAACTCGAGCAATACCAATTCCACCCAGGTAGTTCATTAAACTTATTTGTTTTTCCATAACTCTCTAACAAAATCATTTCATAGCATAGCTGGGCAACAACTAAATTTAATGGTGACAAAGAAGTCAAGTAGGGATAGCTAGACTACTGGGATTGCATAGCAGCATAAGACCCTACACATGTATACTACAAAAATTTCTACTGTGCATAGATAAAAACTGGGACATTTGTGATTGGTGTGTCACTTGCCTGGATAAGGTGGAGAGTTCGTACAATCTTCACAAGCACAACCGTTGCAGTCGGCACAATCACAATCTACAATCAGATAACATTGCACCACAATCATAGTACCATACATTGACATGCACAAATGGAAAACATGAATGCAATATGTATCTTAAACATGATAACCACTACTAGGAAAAAGCCTATAGGTGGAGGCAAGTGGTGCCGGCGCACCACCTTGGACATGCGCCGGTGGAAGGAGTTGCCGGCGCACCACATTTCCGCCACGCCGGCGATGCAGGCGTACTGCCGGCGCACCACAGGATTTGACGCGCCGGGGACAAGTTTTGGCATCGGCTCGCACGATTCGGGCCAGGCCCAAGAATTATTGCCGGCGCACCAGCCCAGGGGCGCGCCGGCGGAAATTTACTGTTGCCGGCGCACCCCTGGGCTGGTGCGCTGGCAATAATTCTTGGGCGTGGCCCGCAGGAGATATAACCGAATGGGCTATATGCTGCCGGCGCACCCATGCCCTGGTGCGCCGGCAGTAACCTGGGCAGTTATTTCTGCTCAACAACCACTCCCCCCACTACCATTACTCCACTCCTCCACAAACCCGAGCCTTCTCCCAACCCAGCTCATTTTTGCCTATTCCTATCCCCAATTTAGCTAATTTGACCAAACAAAATCATATTTTTTGAGCAAATCTTCCCTTCCTACATGCATCTCCCACTTCCCCCTATGTAGATCTAGATCTACTATCCCGCATTGACCGCTCAATCTAGATCTAGATCTAGAAAGTCGGCTTCCATACGCCATGGTCGCGGCGTGACGTCTCGATCTCGTTGACGAATATATCAAACAAATAGGTGATTAATGAACAAATTGAGGAATGAAATCGATATATATTGGACATTTGAAGCAAAAGCTCGTGTGTGGCATATATATATATATATATATATATATATATATATATATATATATATATATATATATATGTTGTGTTTGTGCTTGTGCTTGTGTGTGTTGGCGTTGAAAATGAGTTGCCAACGTTGCACCGAAATGTTGATTCTTTAAGTTTCCGTTTCGGCACATTTCTGGCGCTCCTATGTCCTACCGTGTAGGAAGGTCATGCCGAAATTTTCTGTGAAAACTACTGTCGGATGCATGGTTCTAATCAATTATATAATCTTACCGTGCATGCGATAATGGTTATCGAGATGAGTGAAAGCATCGTGATAAGATATCTGAAACACACGATCATCGACATGTATGAAAATAACCGCACGGAGGTATTGTGTCCGTGCCGAAGATGCAAACGAGTGAAATGGTTTGACCCCTATTCAGGCAAATTGCAGGGGCACCTGCTCACTAATGGTTTCATGCATGGACACACTCAATGGATGAGTGATGATGGTGCGGAGGTCAATGGGGCGACGGCAGCAGGTGGTAATGGCCGGCAAGAAGGAGGGCATCATGATATTGATGACGATGAAGAGTTTGTCGCACATGACGATAACCTTGACGACGACAATAACCTTGATGACAACAATAACCTTGACGACGATGAAGAGGTGCCGCTAGCTTCAGTCGTGCGGGACCCTCATCTTCAAGATCTGCTTCTCGAAAAGACGAAAGGCGCCAAGCGGAAATCAAAGCTTGAGCAACTCGAGATAGACTCGAATACTCCGTTGTACGACTCAGGTCGCGGGTTGGGGGAGTCCCGCTTGAGAGTAGCTCTCGATATGCTGCAGATGAAGGCAAAACACGGATGGACGGACACAAGCGTCGACGACATTCTGGAATACGTGAAAGATCTCCTTCCTGCCGGGAACACGTGTCTTGGTAGTCTAGCCGAGGCCAAGAGAATCACGTGCCCTCTCGACTTACCTCACGAAATGTATCACGCCTGCATCAACGACTGTATCATGTATCGCAAGGAGCACATGGCAAGACCAAATGTCCTGTGTGTGACGCTGAACGGTACAAGAAAGGGAAGAAGAAAGCTCCTCGGAAAGTTGTGTGGTACTTCCCGCTCGCCCCCCCGGCTTCAACGGTTCTACGCGGACCGCAAGGAAGCAAAACTCATGCGCTGGCACGCTGAAAGAAAGGAGGCAGTGTTGAATGATGAAGAGCGGATTGAGCACCCAGTGCTGACGCACCCTTCGGATGCAAGCCAGTGGAAAGCATTAGACAATGAATTCGGAAGTTTTGGGGTAGATCCCAGAAACATCAGGTTGGGTGCGAGCACGGACGGATTCAATCCGTTCGAAAACCAGAGCAACACACATAACACATGGCCCGTGTTTGTATGGATCTACAACCTCCCGCCCTGGCTGTGCATGAAGAGGAAGTACATACAGATGAGTATGCTAATTCAAGGGCCGACACAGCCAGGAAACGATATCAACATGTATCTCGAACTATTAAAGGAGGAGCTTGAAACGTTGTGGGCGGAGGAAGGGGTAGATACATGGGACGCCGTCGCGGAAGAATATTTCCCTTTGAGAGCCGCGTTGATCACGACGGTGTAGGACTACCTCGGATACGGTTACATTTCGTGCCAGGTGTGCCATGGACACAAGGCATGTGTTAGGTGCATGGAAGAGACGATGTTTTTGCAGCTTGGTAAGGATCTCGGCTCTTCGAAAACAGTTTACATGGGGCATCGAAGGTGGCTACACAAGACTGACCCGTGGAGAAAGCGTGGAGATTTGTTCGATGGTACAAATGAACCCCGAGGACCTCCACGTAAGAAGAGCGGCGAAGAGATCGATACATTGCCGAAAGGTTGGAAGGAGTGCCCTGCGCCGGAAAGATTCGTCAAAAGCCTGGAGAGAAGAAGAAAAAGGAAACGACGCCGCTCATTGGTGTATGGAAAAGGAGGTCCGTGTTTTGGGACTTGCCTTACTGGAAAATTCTCGATACACCTCACTGCCTTGATATCATGCATATTACAAAGAACGTGTGCGAGAGCTTGCTTGGCACTCTCCTCAACATGCCGGACCGGACCAAAGATGGGCCGAAAGCAAGACACGACCTGAAAGTTTTGGGCATCAGGGAAGAGCTTCAGATCTCGGCGGCCCAAGAGGGACAGTCGGAGGAGGAGGCGGACGGCGGTCAGAAGCGCAAAAGGATTAAGCAGCCAAACTATTACTGTCCCCCCTCCTGCTTCACTTTTAGTCCGACTGAGGTCGATCAATTTTTCAATTGCCTTCTAGGAATCAAAGTGCCCTTCGGTTACTCCGGGATAATAAGCAGATACATGGACCCCAAGAAACGAAACTTCAGCGGCATGAAGTCTCATGACCGTCACGTGATGATGACGCAGATTCTTCCGGTTGCAATCCAAGGTATAATGGATGACCATGTCCGTGCAACGCTGGTCGGGCTCTGTAACTTCTTCGACGTCATAACTCGGAGTCGATAAGCGTGAAGAAACTCGCAAGGCTCCAGGAAGAGATCGTGGTGATCCTATGTGAGCTTGATATGTACTTCCCGCCTGCATTCTTTGACGTGATGGTCCATCTGTTGGTCCATATCATCAATCTAGGGCCGGCATTCCTACACAACATGATGCCGTTTGAAAGAATGAATGGGGTCATTAAAGGATACGTTCGTAACAGGTCACATCCGGATGGAAGCATCGTCCAGGGCTGGCTCACCGAAGAGTGCATCTCTTTCTACACGAATTATCTGGACATCGAGGACCCTGTTGGTTTGCCTCAAAACAAGCACCTCCGCAGGTTCGAGGGAGTAGGCCACAAAAATGGAAGGAAGGAACTGCACGTGCACATGTCTGGTCGGACTTCCGACTTTGACAGGGCCAACTTAGTAGCGCTACAAAACATTGACTTGATCGATCCTTGGTTGAAAGAGCACAAAACCATGATAGAGAACAGTGGCAAGCCGATGATGACGGAAGCAGAAATATATAGAGAGCACAACTCCTCTTTCGCGTGCTGGTTCAAAGACCACATTGATGCTAATCCCCCACCAATGGATTCTGACAAGGATAAACTAGTATTGGCCTTGTCACATGGCCCCGCGCCCAACATCATGACTTACCAAGCGTACGATATCAACGGGTACACATTCTACACGGAAGAAAAAGACAAGAACAGTGTTTACCAGAACTCAGGGGTAACGATGGATTCCTGGACGGGTGACGTAAAGACTAGATACTACGGAAGAATCGAGGAAATCTGGGAGCTTAGCTACGCTGGGGAGAAAGTGCCGATGTTCCGTATCAGATGGGCTAAGAGCGTCACAAAAGAAGACCGGTATTTCACCACCATGTTTCTACCCGAAGCCAACAAATCAAAGTCCACGAACGCCACCGCGCGGAATGAGCCATGGGTGCGGCGGAACACGTGCACCAATGCTTCTTCATAACCGACCCATCCGAGGCCTAGCCGTGTTATCGTGAGGAGAGGCAAGAGGACCATCGTTGGAATGGATGGAGTCGCCAACGAGGAAGACTTCGAAGGACAAGTCGGAGACCCAATGATGGAAGAATCCGAGGACGAAGACACAACATACACCACAAGAAGAAGCAGGACCACGCTACCGAGGTCAGGTCGACCCTTCAAAAGAAGAAGTCACGACACGGGGCTAAATTATTCAACGACGAGCAAGAAAAGCAAGAAGAAAGTGAAAAACTCTTCTCAATCGTTGATGTAAAACTTTATTTGCAATCTATAACTCATATTTTGTGTAATTCATAACTACTCATATGGTCATGGCCAATATATAACTAATATTAATTGTGTTTGTCAACATGTATAACTCATATTTATTACAATGCATAACTCATATTTTTTGTAATGCATAACTCATATTTTTTGTAATACATAACTCATTTTTGTATAGGATTTGGGGGAAAAGAAAAGAAACATAAAAGAATGTGAAAACAAATAAAGAAATGAAGAAAAAGAAAATAAAAATAGAAACATAAATGGCCAGCCAGGGGCTGGGGGACAAGTCGCAGGCATAGCCGGATCGATCTTATTGCCGGCGCACCACCTGTTTGGTTCGCCGGGGGTATGATTGTCCCCGGCGAACGAAACACGTGGTGCGCCGGCAATAAGGTCGATCCTGCTATACCTAGGACTTAACCGCACCGCGCGACCCTTCTCTCCCTCCCCATTCCCAATCGATCTCTGCTGCCGCCACCGTCGATCCGCCCCTGCGCCGTCATCCCACGCCACGGAGAGGAGCCGCCGCGCAAGGAGGAGGAGATCGAGGAGCTGCCGCACAAGCAGGAGAGGAGCCGCCGCGCAAGGAGGAGGAGAGGAGCCACCGCGCAAGGAGGAGAGGAGCCGTCGTCGTCCCACCGTCGCAGAGAGGAGCAGCAGGGCGTCGCCACCATCACCGTTGGTAAGAACCCATCTCCCTTCCCCGGCCTCTTCCTTCCCCTCTCCATCCCCCTCTTCCTTCCCTCTCTCTGCCTCCGAATTCTTGCAGTAGCCCTAATTTTAGTTCTTCAAGTAGCTCCCTTCTTGCATTATGCAGTAGCTCTCTGAAAATTTCTACATTGAATTGCTTGCAGTAAGAAAAATTGAAAATGAAAATCAAATGAAATGATGCTCAGATGCTTGAAATTGATGCTCAGATGCTTGAAAATAAAATGGGGCATTTACCTAATGCAAATTTAAAAAAAATGTTGTAGCTACTGGTTCGAAAATGTTAGTTGTTTAACTGTTGGGTAAATCAAAATGTTAGTTGTTTAACTGTTGGGTAAAGCAAAATGTTTTTTTGATAATGATGGGTGCAGCTCAATTTAACAATGAAGCAAAATGTTGTTCTGATTCTTACAAGTACTGTTTGCAGTAGCAGTAGCAGTATTGTTTGCTTCTCAATTTAAATTTGTGTTTCCTTCTCAATTTACTGAAATATTCCAGTATTATAATTTAGAACAAATGAAGTTGAGTAGGATTTCCTGGTCAAGATTATTCAAAGTTGAGTGCATTTGCAAATTGAATGATTTAAATGCTTGCAGTATGAATTAGTTCACCATGGTTGAATGCTCATGCTGATGCTCACTGGTTGCAATAAAGATGTTGAAATGGTTTTGAAATGCTACTGCTCATGCTCATGCTCACTGCCAAAGACACTAGGCAGTATGTTGGTTCTTCATTAAATGAAAATGAAAATGAAAATGAAAATGAAAATGGTTTTGCTAGATAAATTGGTTTAGTTAAATCTTGAACATGTTCTGAAGAATTTGGTTTATGATGAAAATAAAAACTAGACACTTAGGCAGTATGTTGGTTCTTCAAGTTGCATTTGCGAGCCCAGCTCATTGCGAGGTTGCACTCACGATACAAGTTCCTAGGCGACTACGCCTCCACTCATGAAACCAAGAACATTGTGAACTCACAAGCCCTCCTGAAGTTCACCAAACACCTCAGCAGCTATAAGTACATGGTGCGGAAGCTGATTGCTGACGGCAAAGGTTTCGAAGAGGTCCACTCTGCCTTTCCGCATGTCTCCCAGGCGGACTTTGATGCTTTCCTGGCCAATGAAGAGCTACAAGCGACCAATAATCGCAAGTTGTGGGGGAAGGAAATGCGGGAGCTTAACATCGGCAACCACAACCTTCGGAGCCGTGGGTACGAGGGAAAGGAGCCCTATTGGGCCAAGGAGGACGAGGCGTATGTAAATGCCGGCATTGAGAACCCATGGCTCAAGTACAAGGAACCGCTTGAAAGAAGATTCATCAGGTCCGGTACCATAAGAAGAAACTAACCGGGGAACTTGTCACGGACCCCAAGGTCGTAACCGACATAATTTTGGTTCACGAACGACCAGAAGGTCCTGTCGTTGGAGAAAAAACTGGTAAGCAATTTACCGGTTTAATTAGATCAAGTATCGTTCATATAATAGTAGCAACATTTCTAAATGGTTCACGTTTCTTCCGCAGGAAGAAGAAAGACAAAGACTATCTCAAGGTGACGAAGGCTCCTCGTCCCGAGCGTCGACGGGCAGGGTAGCTCGGGACAAGCCTCTCGTACGGGCGCTAAACATCGTTAATGAGCATTTACCTACGAGAAGGCCGCATAGAGGCCGTGTGGCTGGCGCCGGTACAGGCTACAAGCATGGTCACTACGGCTTGTCGTCTGCGGCCGATAAAAATGCGCGCAATGAGAGGAAGCAGCGGGAGGCGGAGGAAATGAGGGAGTCAATCCTAGCCCAAGTCCAAGCTGGTTTGGTACCGCAACTGGAACCGCAACTCAAAGCTACACTCGTACCTGAAGTCAAAGTTGAAGTCGCCGCTTCAGTCCAAGCAGATTTCAACGCTCTACACGCGTGGTATGAGGGTGGCAAACAAGCCCCCCCCCCGAAAATGCAAGTGGTTAGCTTCGACGCCAGCAACTCGATGGCGCCGCCGTCCGCCGACAATGACAATGTTATAATGGAGACTCCTCCGGCCGCCGGCAATGTCGCTGGTGCTAGGGATTCACCGTCCATGCCGAGTAGCAGCCCCTCCGTCACTTGCACGCCCGCTGCCGCATGTGCCGGCCCGTCAACATTAGCCGAGCTCAACGCCCTCACGGTAATTAACTAATGTGTACATCAAGTTAATATATTAGTTTCATCATCCTTGCCCTCTCTCTAACGCCATACACATGTTCTCGCAGGCGCTCTCAACGCCATGCACCTTCCTGATGAGAGTAAACGACGAACTCAAAGATGTCGCGAGGGGGTCCATCCTTCGGCCCCTGGATAAGAAGTGGCACACACGAGATATGGAGGATGACGTTTACCGGGTTGAAGTGGATCGGGCGTTACCGGGCTATGAGGATTTGTTTCCTCGTAATCAACCGCATGGTGCCGATGACGATAGCCCGTTGAATCTGGCCTCACTGAAGGGTTGGGTACTGCTATGGCCGAAGACCCTAATTCGGATCAACACCTACTCGGGGTCGACGACAAGCAAAGACAAGCACCTTGCGGCGCCACAGGTCAGCGTCCCTCCACGACAGCCAGCGGCGCCGGTGATCATCGCCCCACCACAACGGCCAGTGGCGCCAGAGGTCAGCGCCCCACCACAACAGCCAGTGGCGCCAGAGGCCGAGGAATACGAACGTGAGAACTTCCAATGGGATATTCCTACGTCTTCACAAGTTGTCCATGAGGATGCGCCGGCCTCGAAATATGTGTGCTCCAAGAAGCTGTTCGATTCTCAAGAAACGGCTGAGGAGGAAAATCCTGAGGAGGTCGCCACCGCTGGCGTCAAAAAGATGCTGAGCCCCAACACACTCCGTGCTACGACCAATACGGCGATGGATGGTCCAGTACTACAACCCAAGAAGAGGAAGAGGCCAAATAAGAAGGACGCCAAAGACAAGGCCGCGGCCAAATCCAAGGACAAGGTCCCACTCCTTGACAAGTTGCCAAATGTGACGCCCCGGAACCGGTACCATGAGGATTCCAGCGATCCCGCCGAAATCCGCAAGATATCGATTCAGAGACGCCCTCTGACACGACGTGCGCGACGAATCACACACGTGATGCCAGAGGAATTAACACGAGCGGTAACATTACAACAGGATTACAATAGAGCCCACAAGCTACATATATTACATCAACGACTCCAACGAGTCAAGATTCAAATAGATACATACAAAGATCCAAATCATACAGAAGATCAAATACGTCCGAGTACGGACAAGATACAAATTGGACTAAGAGTCCTGAAGATAACCGATGGCGTCCATAACCCTGCCCAGGCCAAGCCGGAAGGGTAACCTTGCTAACGTCGTCTTCTCGTACTGTCAAAGTCGGGCCATCGGTTGCCGACAAAAGGGAGGAAGCAAAAGAGAAAGAGGAAAGGCGAGAGTAAGTACCAAGGAACGAACTCCGGCACGTACTTAGCGAGACTAGAAATGGCTATGCTCGCCGGGCGAGTATAAATATATATCGCCTGGGGCTATATGGTAGGTTTAGCGGCAGAAAAACTATAACCAATAGAGACGCGCTACAACATCCGTCTACTCAGAGAAGATAAGAGAGCGCATAAGGTAACAGATAAATACTACACAAACATAACCCAGCCAAATACACATATCCCCTTCAACAATTGCGAAGAGGCAATGTAAAAGGCACTCAACGGTGGACAAGTTTTATTAGGTATCGGTTGTAGTAATGCTATATTACTACGCAAGTTATTAGCAGATTATTAGCAACAAGATAACGGTGTAAGTTGTTCTATGATCAAGCTATACAATTCCAAGTCATCCATAACCGCGGACACGGCTTATCGATAAGATGTACACCCTGCAGGGGTTGCCCAAATGTAACCATACGCATGCTCGACCCACTTACGACAGGTGGATGTCTCACAACAAGACCGTTCCCAGTTCAACAAGAAAGTCTAGGGGGGCCACCCGACTAAGCTACCCGTGACGAAGTCCGGCCGTACTCCGAAGAGGACTCAGGGTTTGCGATGGCGGCTAGCCGTGCGAACCACACGCTTTCGCTAAACGTCCCGCGGGGTACAGTACAAAATATAAACACCCGAAGGCAACAGGAAGTAAACACCCGAAGGCAACAGTAAGTAAAGCATGGCATACATGGCATAGGAAAATAAAACCAAGGTTGTGTCCCCCTTTTCAATTGACTTGAGAAAAGGTAATGGGTGAGGGGGGTCCCAATAATCGTCCCCACGCATGGGTAGAGCGCTCAATCTTGGAACAGATAACAAGAACTCGGGTCCTAGGGGACATTAGCGAGTCAAAGTTCCGATGCTTTCGCAAAGGGGCTCACAGATGCCTCTGCTTACAATTTTAGTTGTTAACAGTTAAGTAAAGCATGAATATCTCCAACAACTGATATAGCATGTGATAACCTCCCAACAACCCAACATATCCCAATAACAGATCGAGATAAACAACAGAACCTAAACACACCTACGACTCGCAAGGCTCAAACATCAAGCAACGGATGTGGGTAAGGAATGATACATATAGGATTATTATGGTAAACAAGTGGAATAGGACACGTGACTCGATAAAGAATCGCAACATAAGGATAGCAGTGCGAGGGAGAGAGTAAAATAGGTGAAGAGAGAGGGCTCGCCTGTGAAAAGCTGCAGAAGCACTTGTCGAAGAACTCGTCGTATCTCACATCAACACTTCGTGATCCTATCCGGGAAGAAGCAAATGCTGGACAAACAACGTATGAAAGTTTTACTACTACGGATATATAAGATCCAGCATGATCATGATAAGGTATGCATGACATGGCAGATATGGTGCAATGCAATTTATCCAATTTAAGCGGAGCCGGAACCCCGTACAATCAAATTAGGTTGGGGTTGCATTTTCTACCGACAAATTTAAGGGTGGATTAGCATAGAAAATATGGCAGGGGTGAGCTACATCAAAGTTAAATGAAACCGGGACAACATTTATATGATATCCCACATATTCCATATGTTACATATTAGGTGGTAATGCAAACTATCACGAATTTATATGATGCATAAGGCAACAGCAAGCATGGATGGCATATTCATGTTCCTCATATTTTTCTGATCAATTTTCTTATAAAGCAATTTTAATTTCGAGTTACCAATTAAAAGTTATTAGCAGATTAGTTTTTAGTATTTAAATATAGAAAACAGATTTTATTTTAAATAGAAAAGGGCACAGATATAATTTTCGAAAGGGGGAAGGACCCCGGGTTACTTTACAGACATGCAAGGGGTTTTCTCAAAAACAGACAGAGGCAGCGGCTGCGGTTAACTTGTAGGAACTTGCAGGGGCCTAAGAACAAAACTGACAAGATCCAGATCTGGGAGACTTTTCTCACCGGAGGAATCTGAGCCGGAGAGGATGACGGGTGGGGTCGGCGACGAGGATGTGGCGCCAGCGTGGCGGACGACGTGGCGAAGCATCCTGGCACGCCCGCCAGGTGCTCGATCACAGGCTTGCCGCACGCGTTCTCGGAGACGGTCACCCCGGCACGGCGAGGAAGAGTGCGGGTGGTGTGGAGGCTCCCTAGATGCGAGAGGGGGCGCCACGGCTTCGGCTCGGCGGCGTGAACCATCTGGAGGCGGCGCCGCCAGGAGGAGGTCGCCGGAGAGTGGCGGCGGCGGACATCTGCGGCGAACAGCGTCGGCACACAATGAAGGAGCGGAACCCGGTGTAGGATAACGTTGCATAGAAAACAAAAAATTTCCTACCGCGAACACGCAATCCAAGCCAAGATGCAATCTAGAAGACGGTAGCAACGAGGGGGTATCGAGTCTCACCCTTGAAGAGATTCCAAAGCCTACAAGATGAGGCTCTTGTTGCTGCGGTAGACGTTCACTTGCCGCTTGCAAAAGCGCGTAGAAGATCTTGATCACGATCGCTTCCGGCGCCACGAACGGGCAGCACCTCCGTACTCGGTCACACGTTCGGTTGTTGATGAAGACGACGTCCACCTCCCCGTTCCGGCGGGCAGCGGAAGTAGTAGCTCCTCCTTGAATCCGGCAGCACGACGGCGTGGTGGCGGTGGCGATGGAGATCTCCGGCGGAGCTTCGCTAAGCGTGCGGGAGAAGAGGAGGATAGAGGGGGCGGCTAGGGTTGGGAGAGGGGGTGGCCGGCCACCTATGGGTGCGGCCAAGCTATGGGCTTGTGGTGGTCAGCCCCCTCTCCTATGCCCCTCATTATATAGGTGGAATCCCCAAGAGTTGTAGTCCAAGTCTTCGAATAAGACCCCAACACCAAAACTTCCCAAAAGTGGGAAACCTACTCAAGGAGGGAGTCCTACTCAAGGTGGGACTCCCACCTTTCCTTGAGGTGGGCTGGCCGGCCACCAAGGTGGAGTCCACCTTGGACTCCTCCCCTTTAGGGTTTGGCCGGCCATGCTAGTGGAGTCCCTCCGGGACTCCACCTTCCATAGTGCCATTTTTCCGGACTTTTCTAGAACCTTCTAGAACCTGCCATAAATGCACCGGATCATTTCCAAAATTTGGAATATGACTTCCTATATATGAATCTTATTCTCCGGACCATTCCGGAACTCCTCGTGATGTCCGGGATCTCATCCGGGACTCCGAACAAATATTCGAACTCCATTCCATATTCAAGTTCTACCTTTTCAACATCCAACTTTAAGTGTGTCACCCTACGGTTCGTGAACTATGCGGACATGGTTGAGTACTCACTCCGACCAATAACCAATAGCGGGATCTGGGAGATCCATAATGGCTCCCACATATTCAACGATGACTTTAGTGATCGAATGAACCATTCACATACGATACCAATTCCCTTTGTCACGCGATATTTTACTTGTCCGAGGTTTGATCTTCGGTATCACTCTATACCTTGTTCATCCTCGTCTCCTGACAAGTACTCTTTACTCGTACCATGGTATGTGGTCTCTTATGAACTTATTCATATGCTTGCAAGACATTCGACGACATTCCACCGAGAGGGCCCAGAGTATATCTATCCGTCATCGGGATGGACAAATCCCACTGTTGATCCATATGCCTCAACTCATACTTTCCGGATACTTAATCCCACCTTTATAGCCACCCATTTACGCAGTGGTGTTTGGTGTAATCAAAGTACCTTTCCGGTATAAGTGATTTACATGATCTCATGGTCATAAGGACTAGGTAATTATGTATCGAAAGCTTATAGCAAATAACTTAATGACGAGATCTTATGCTACGCTTAATTGGGTGTGTCCATTACATCATTCATATAATGATATAACCTTGTTATTAATAACATCCAATGTTCATGATTATGAAACTAATCATCCATTAATCAACAAGCTAGTTTAAGAGGCATACTAGGGACTTCTTGTTTGTCTACATATCACACATGTACTAATGTTTCGGTTAATACAATTATAGCATGATATATAAACATTTATCATAAACATAAAGATATAAATAATAACCACTTTATTATTGCCTCTAGGGCATATCTCCTTCAGCCTCCCACTTGCACTAGAGTCAATAATCTATTTTACATTTGTAAAGATATAACACCTTGGCCTTCCGGTGCTTTATCATGTATTGCTCACGGGAGAGGTTTTTAGTCATCGGATTCGACACGCTCGAAACGTATGTATTTTGTAATTCATTTGCGTCTCAACGCATCACTCATTTCCAAATGAGTTGGCATTTAAATATGTTTGATCTTCTGGTGGAACCTTAATTCCGCTGTCTGAAATATGTCACTAATATTGTCACACACAATATAGCTTCAAAGTTTTGACTCTGTCGGAACTACACCAAGTTCTCAAAGAACCTCTTGACTTAACATCCTTTGTCATTGTCAAAATAATGACATACTCTGCCTTCTTTTGTAGAATCCGTCACAATATTTAGAACTATTCTAAATGTAGCATAGACAACTTCTAGCTTATTGTGCTACCTTTTAAACAACACTTAGTCTAATTTGAGATTGAAATTATATTTTATATGTGACAAAACCAATATCGGTGTAACACCTTACAGCGATTTGTTTGTCATTTCTTCATACAAAAATATATATATATATCCTTAGTTCTTCTAAAGTACTCAAGGATATTTTTACTGTCGTCCAATGATCATCATATGAATCATTCTGGTATATGCTCATAACACTTTATAGCACATGATATCTGATTGTGTACATATTATTTGTGATCTATAATCACTTATGTGTTTTTACTCATTGAGTGTCAGATACACTCAAGTCTTGTTAAACCTTCACATGACAAGAACATTTTCTTAATATTTCTATATTGAACTACTTCAATATCCATCATATGTACTTTGACTTAAACTTTATTTATGTGTTTCAATCTATCTTCATAGATCTTGACACTAAATTTGTTTCAGTCCATATCCTTTCATTGAAGTTAATTCTCAATGAAACCTTTTTAATCAAGTATATAATTACATCATTTATAACCAACTATATGTCACCTACATAAAGTATTATAAATGTGTCTTAGCGCTCCCACTTAATTTCTTGCAAATGCAAGCTTCTTCATCGTCTCAGATGAAATCAAAAACTCTTTGACTATTTCATCCGGTGAAGATTCCAACTCCGTGATACTTACTTCATCCAATTGAAGCTTGTATACCTATCTAGTATTCCACGGACCAGCAAAACTCTTGGTTGTATCTTGTATACATACTTCGTTAAGTAGTGTATTTTGCCATCCTACTAGCATATCTCATAAAAGAAATATGTAGTGATTACTAGAATAATCCACATAGACTATAAGCACTGCTACGGAAGATCTAATCTTATCGTATTCAACTCTTTGAACTTTGTCGTAAACAATTTTTCGATAAGTCAAGCTTTCTTCAAGGATATTTCACCCAAGTCTATCAATTTCATAGATCCATTTACTTTCATAAAGTATTCATCTATCTTGGATTTCATGGCGCATGGCCATTTTAATGGAGTCAGGGCCCATCATAACTTCTTTGTTTTGTAGTTGGTTTATCATTGATCAAAATCAATCCTTTGTCCACAAATCATTTATTTGATCACAAAGTAAACCATACCTACAAGGTTCAAATATGTACTTCGATCTCCATGGCTAAAACACTTTTTAGTCATGAGAGCCATGATCGTCGTGGCCGCTTCCGAAACCAATTCCGATGCTGCGCTACTCTGATCATTATGCTCAGGTTCATAAACCTTATCAAATTATATTGTCCTCCCACTCAAATACTTCACTCGAAACAATTTCTCGGAAATAAGAAACATTGACAAACACTTTTGTCTTTGTCTCGTGGGAAGAATTCCCAATTAAATCTCTCGGGATAACCAACAAAGACATTCATCCGATTTTGGTTGACTATTAGGGTTTATACCCATGCCATAACTTGTATGGTGTCATTTCAACGGATCATGATGATGCTCTATTCAGTGTAAAAGCGGTAGTCACTAAAGCATAATCCACAAAAATAAAATGGCATCAATATTTTATCTCATCATTGATCCAACAAAGTTTGGATATATCTCTTGGATACTTCATCATCACTATGATACTCCAAGAAACGTAAGTTGTAGAACAATTTCATAACTCTCTTAGATGTTCGCTAAAACTTGTAATTCAAATATTTCCACCATGATCCAATCATAGATATTTGATTTCTATTACGATGATTTCCACTTCATGCTGAAATTTATTTGAATCTTATTCAAATGTTTCAAACTTTTCCTTATTGAATATATCCACATATATACTCAATTCATTGTTTGAAAGTTTTCATGAAGTAGAAGAATCTTCCGCACACAACTATGCCCAGTGAACCACATATATCATTATGTATGTTTTCACTAAGTTAGTTGCCCGTTCAACTCTTCGGCCTATGAACGGTATTTCAGTCATTACCTTTTAGAAAAGATTTTGCAAGTGCCAAACGATTCAACAAATCGAATGACTCCAAAAATCCATTTGCATGGAGTTCCTTCATGCGATCCTTTCTAACATGACCTAAATTGCGGTTCCACAAATAAGTGGAATTCAAATCATTTGCCTTATGGCATTTTTAGCGTCAGTGTTATGTGTGTGTGTTTCACCATTAAGATTTATAATAACTTATCCATCGTACATGGAGTAATGTCATAATTTGAACAACTCATTGTTTTCATTTGACCAGAGCAAAATAACATTTATTAAGTTCTTTATTATAAATTCTAAGGGGTAGATAGAATACCAACGACGAACATAATAACACTTTATTTTGTTCCAGACGTGCATTCCTATCATATTCCTTGTCACTCACTTAGGCCATTGTATTCTTGTATTGCGTTGTTTTGTATGACACTTCATACCAACCAATATGGTATTAATACCCAAGAATTTCATTGTGTGACTTAACTAGGAATACAACCATAACATGTATATCATTTATATACACCTGAGCTAGACTTTCTAGTCTTTTCTTTTCTTTTGCCAAAATATCTTTTGCAGTTTCTCTTTTAGCTTTCCTCATTATTCAGAAAAACATTTCAACATCAATAACTTCTAGGTTTGTTGGTCAAATACCAATAACCTTGAGGTTCTTACTTTGAAGTTGATCATCATATGACAAGTGTTTCAGATTTCACTATTAGTAAATTTGTAATACGATGAACAATTTCACTCATAATTTTATCCATCAATTCATGATAACTTTCCGAGACCATGTCCGTACATGCTAGGCTCATAAAGTTTAAACCTTAGTATTCGCATATGCAAAACCGGCTTGTACCCGTTGGAAGCACACGTAGAATCTATAACACCCGATCATCACGTGATGCTTCGAAACGACGAGTCTTAGCAACGGTGCATACTAAGGACAATCACTTCATGGATATGCGAATATTGTTAGTGCCCCAATAGTTGGAGGATTGGGACGCCTTGCGTCTTCAACCTTCGTACATTCCCATAAAACTTATGAGTTTATGTAGTCTCACCAAATTTATATTCTATCATCTTGCAATAAGGTCTTAGATATCACATATATCTCGTACCTTGATTATTTCGAAAACTAAATTTTCAGCTCCTTACTTTTCAAACAGATTTGAACTTCAAGTTTCACGGAGACAAGATAACTTTAGGTACTAATTGAAACCATAGCTCTCTGAATCAACAAAGTGAGTTTCACTAAATGTTTGCAATAGGACTTAATCATTTCTTGATTCATTAACAATACGGTACTAATCCGTAAAGTTTCTAGTCAGATTTTAACAGTATTTCTATCTCAATTATAAGACTAGCGCATAGTAGTAAACGGATGCCAATACTACAAAATTAATTCAAAATACTACTCAGACTATGTTTATGATAATTAGTTCATGTTTTAATCTAATTACTAATGAACTCCCACTTAATACAACATCCCTCATAGTTGTAAAGTGGTACACGATCCAAATCCACTACACCAAAACCGATCATCACGTGAGATGATGTAGTTTCAATGGTGAACATCAACATGTTGATCATATCATCCATATGACTCGTGTTCAACCTTTCGGTTTCCATTGTCCCGAGGCCATGTACTGTACATGCTAGGCTCGTCAAGCAAACCCAAGTATTCCGCGTGTGCAACATGGCTTACACCCGTTGTATGTCGAGTTTATCACACCCGATCATCACGAGATGCTTCAAAACGTCGAACAATGCAACGGTGCATACGAGGGAAGAACACTTTATTATCTTGATATTAATGTGAGGGATCATCTTATAATGCTACCGTCGCGATCTAAGCAAAATAAGATGCATAAAGGATTAACATCACATGCAATTCATATGTGATATGATATGGCCCTTTAGTCTTTGCGCCTTCGATCTTCATCTCCAAAGCACGGACATGATCTCCATCATCAACGGGCATGATCTCCATCATCGTCGGCGTAGCGTCAAGGTCCAAGGCGCCGTCTTCATGGTTGTTCACCTCATGTAGCAACTATTACAACTACTTTGAAATACTACTCAACATGAAATTTAAAGACAACCATAAGGCTCCTGCCGGTTGCCACAATACAATAATGATCATCTCATACATATTCATCATCACATCATGGCCATATCACATCACCAAACCCCGCAAAAACAAGTTAGACGCTCTCTAATTTGGTTTGCATATTTTACGTGGTTTAGGGTTTTCGATATAGATCTAATCTACCTACGAACATGAACCACAACGTTGATACTAATGTTGTCAATAGAAGAGTAAATTGAATCTTTACTATAGTAGGAGAGACAGACACCCGCAAAGCCTCTTATGCAATACAAGTTGCATGTCGAACGAGGAACAAGTCTCATGAACGCGGTCATGTAAAGTTAGTCCGGGCCGCTTCATCCCACTATGCCACAAAGATGCAAAGTACTCAAACTAAAGATAACAAGAGCATCAACGCCCACAAAACCATTGTGTTCTACTCGTGCAACCATCTATGCATAGACACGGCTCGATACCACTCGTAGGATAACGTTGCATAGAAAACAAAAAATTTCCTACCGCGAACACGCAATCCAAGCCAAGATGCAATCTAGAAGACGGTAGCAACGAGGGGGTATCGAGTCTCACCCTTGAAGAGATTCCAAAGCCTACAAGATGAGGCTCTTGTTGCTGCGGTAGACGTTCACTTGCCGCTTGCAAAAGCGCGTAGAAGATCTTGATCACGATCGCTTCCGGCGCCACGAACGGGCAGCACCTCCGTACTCGGTCACACGTTCGGTTGTTGATGAAGACGACGTCCACCTCCCCGTTCCAGCGGGCAGCGGAAGTAGTAGCTCCTCCTTGAATCCGGCAGCACGACGGCGTGGTGGCGGTGGCGATGGAGATCTCCGGCGGAGCTTCGCTAAGCGTGCGGGAGAAGAGGAGGATAGAGGGGGCGGCTAGGGTTGGGAGAGGGGGTGGCCGGCCACCTATGGGTGCGGCCAAGCTATGGGCTTGTGGTGGTCAGCCCCTCTCCTATGCCCCTCATTATATAGGTGGAATCCCCAAGAGTTGTAGTCCAAGTCTTCGAATAAGACCCCAACACCAAAACTTCCCAAAAGTGGGAAACCTACTCAAGGAGGGAGTCCTACTCAAGGTGGGACTCCCACCTTTCCTTGAGGTGGGGCTGGCCGGCCACCAAGGTGGAGTCCACCTTGGACTCCTCCCCTTTAGGGTTTGGCCGGCCATGCTAGTGGAGTCCCTCCGGGACTCCACCTTCCATAGTGCCATTTTTCCGGACTTTTCTAGAACCTTCTAGAACCTGCCATAAATGCACCGGATCATTTCCAAAATTTGGAATATGACTTCCTATATATGAATCTTATTCTCCGGACCATTCGGAACTCCTCGTGATGTCCGGGATCTCATCCGGGACTCCGAACAAATATTCGAACTCCATTCCATATTCAAGTTCTACCTTTTCAACATCCAACTTTAAGTGTGTCACCCTACGGTTCGTGAACTATGCGGACATGGTTGAGTACTCACTCCGACCAATAACCAATAGCGGGATCCGGAGATCCATAATGGCTCCCACATATTCAACGATGACTTTAGTGATCGAATGAACCATTCACATACGATACCAATTCCCTTTGTCACGCGATATTTTACTTGTCCGAGGTTTGATCTTCGGTATCACTCTATACCTTGTTCATCCTCGTCTCCGACAAGTACTCTTTACTCGTACCATGGTATGTGGTCTCTTATGAACTTATTCATATGCTTGCAAGACATTCGACGACATTCCACCGAGAGGGCCCGGAGTATATCTATCCGTCATCGGGATGGACAAATCCCACTCGTTGATCCATATGCCTCAACTCATACTTTCCGGATACTTAATCCCACCTTTATAGCCACCCATTTACGCAGTGGTGTTTGGTGTAATCAAAGTACCTTTCCGGTATAAGTGATTTACATGATCTCATGGTCATAAGGACTAGGTAATTATGTATCGAAAGCTTATAGCAAATAACTTAATGACGAGATCTTATGCTACGCTTAATTGGGTGTGTCCATTACATCATTCATATAATGATATAACCTTGTTATTAATAACATCCAATGTTCATGATTATGAAACTAATCATCCATTAATCAACAAGCTAGTTTAAGAGGCATACTAGGGACTTCTTGTTTGTCTACATATCACACATGTACTAATGTTTCGGTTAATACAATTATAGCATGATATATAAACATTTATCATAAACATAAAGATATAAATAATAACCACTTTATTATTGCCTCTAGGGCATATCTCCTTCACCCGGAAGCAAAAAGAGGGAGGAGGAGGTCGAGGAGGTGCGCCACGATACCGTGAAGGCGACGGCGAGGTCGAGGAAGGCGGAATCGGCGCCAGAGCTCGCAGACGCCGAGGAAGAATCGACGAAATCGAAGGGGAAAGAGGGCGCCTCGGTTCGATTGCGAGCACCAGGTTGAAGAGGAGGTCGAGGCGCATCTCTAGGTGCCCTCAGAAGGGCGAGGGAAGGTGGGTAGCGGCGGCGCCATGGTGGAGATGCTCACGGTGGTGGGGTTTCTCCCCTTTTCGTTTGCTTGCAGAAGAAGAAGAAGAAAGTAGACGAGAGAGAGGCGTGAGGAAGGAGGCTGGGTTGGTGGAGATGGTGTGGTCCAGAGATAAAGCAGAAAGCGAAGGGAGGATCATGCGGGGGAGGGTGGAGCTTGGCACGTCGGTGGTGCGAAGGAAAGGTGCACGCCTCCTGCGTGCCAGAAGACGACGAGAAAGGAGAGCCTCTCCATCGCTGCTTGGTCGAAACGGTACGGGTCAAGGGAGTTGGGCCGAGGCCAAGCTGGGCTGGGCCAAGGAGGGAGGAAGGATGGAGGGAGGTGGGCCGGTCGGAAAACAAAGAGAGAAGGGCCAGGGGTTGGCTGCTGGTTAGGGGATAGGGTTTTCTTTTAAAATTTGTTTTCCCTTATGTTTTTGAAAACTGTTTTGAAACTGTTTTTGAAATTCAAATAGAACCAGTTTGATTTTAAGTTTGAAAGTATTTGAAAATAGTTTTGTTTATCATATAGTTTTGGGAGTTTAGGATTTGTGAAAAGAGACATAGAAGGGGGGGGGGCTTATTATGAAGACCATATGAGAGGTTAAAATGAAATAAGAAGGCTCTATAAAATAATTTTATTTTTGTAAAACATGGATGATATGATGCATATGCCATGATGATGCATAAAAGAAAAAGAACAACCAAATCTAATAGGGGTGCTACCCTGGGCCGTTACAATCGACACCACTAACAAGGAACCTCGCCCCGAGGTTCCACCTCAAGGTACGGGGGAGAGAGGTGAACTAGCGGATCTTCAGGCGACGTGTCGATCTCCTCGACACCACTAACAAGAAGTCTTGCTCCATGTAGAACGGTCGACACCACTAACAAGAAGTCATTGTTCCGCTGTCGATGATGCGCTTCTGTCGGGATCCTCCGAAGATCGGTCCTAATAGGTTAAAGGCAGAGATCGTCCAACCCGCATCGGAACCTAAGACTCAAAGAACTCAGATAAGAAGGATGACTCAAAACTCGCAAAGATAAGATGAGAAAGAATTTAGGTAAGGAGAAAAGTCAGAGCTAGTCAGATCTATCCAACGAATTTTTGGAAAATAGGTTTTGACACTAGACACAACAACGTCCGTTGGCAAGGTTATCCTACAGGCTGGACTAGTGGGGTACCGTCAACCTGGGCTCTGATTCCAACTTGTGACGCCCCGGAACCGGTACCATGAGGATTCCAGCGATCCCGCCGAAATCCGCACGATATCGATTCAGAGACGCCCTCCGACACGACGTGCGCGACGAATCACACACGTGATGCCAGAGGAATTAACACGAGCGGTAACATTACAACAGGATTACAATAGAGCCCACAAGATACATATATTACATCAACGACTCCAACGAGTCAAGATTCAAATAGATACATACAAAGATCCAAATCATACAGAAGATCAAATACGTCCGAGTACGGACAAGATACAAATTGGACTAAGAGTCCTGAAGATAACCAGTGGCGTCCATAACCCTGCCCAGGCCAAGCCGGAAGGGTAACCTTGCTAACGTCGTCTTCTCGTACCTGTCAAAGTCGGGCCATCGGTTGCCGACAAAAGGGAGGAAGCAAAAGAGAAAGAGGAAAGGCGAGAGTAAGTACCAAGGAACGAACTCCGGCACGTACTTAGCGAGACTAGAAATGGCTATGCTCGCCGGGCGAGTATAAATATATATCGCCTAGGGCTATATGGTGGGTTTAGCGGCAGCAAAACTATAACCAATAGAGACGCGCTACAACATCCGTCTACTCAGAGAAGATAAGAGAGCGCATAAGGTAACAGATAAATACTACACAAACATAACCCAGCCAAATACACATATCCCCTTCAACAATTGCGAAGAGGCAATGTAAAAGGCACTCAACGGTGGACAAGTTTTAGGGTTTTCTATTTTCGTGCCCTCAGCTCCTTAGTTGTGCTCAGTTTTCCCCAGCTCCTTAGTTTTTCCTCAGTTTTCCCCAAGTACTTGTTTGAAACCCGCAGAAGGCAGCTCAGACGGCAGGATTCCCGTTAAGTTGACCGCTCTGTGCTGACGTGTGGGGCCGCGTCGTGTGGGCCCGCGTCGCGTGGGGCTGGTAGAAAGGGACCGCGTGGGACAGGACGAGATAGCGTTTGGTTGCACGTGAGCAGGAGCTGGGTTTTGTCTCTCTCGGCCATTGGCATTTCCCTTTTGAGAGTACCTTTTCTGCCTCCTTCTCTCTGCCTTTTTTCACCTAATTAGTATCAAATCTAGAGAAGCTTGCGTTTCTGTCTTTCTTCAATTATTATTTGTGCCTTTTGGCCCTCGTTGTTTGCCCAATATGGCAGCAAATCTAGTAGGGAGCCCAATCTAGTACTCCATCTAGTCCATATGTATGTAGTTAAATCTAGAAGCAAATCTACAGGGAATGTACGATAAATTCACAAGGTCATATAGTAGAATAGGGATAGATAATATAGATAATAAGCTGCATTCAGCAGCCAAACATAGTAGGGTTCGAGGTTCTTCACAGCAGTACAGTACCATCATACTAACAACATAACAACGAGGGATCCCTAGCTAACAACAAAGGGATCCCAACAACAAAATGGAGGAGGCAGCAGCAGCAGCAGCAGCACACGTCCAGGACTCCGCCTACCCCATCTGCCTCTGCCTCCACTTGTTTCTCCCCTTGGGAGCCTTGGGCTTGAGCGGAGGCATGCGCCCGCCGGAGATCTCCACCCGCTGGATGCTGCGGAGGTGCATGCCGAGCGCCAAGTGCTTGGCGCGGAAGGAGTTGGGGTTCACCGACGCGCCGACCTTGGGGTTGGTGTGGCCGATGTTCTCGGCATGCGTGAGGACGCAGTTGAAGTCAGTGCCGCCGAGCCTCCTAGTGCAGAAGGGGCACCTGTAGACACCCTTGGCGACGTCGAGGTAGGAGACGTACTGGCCGACCTGCAGCCTCCGCAGCACCTAGCGAGTCTTGACGTCATGGTGCTCGTCGTCGCTGCCGACGTCGCTGCCAGACAGCTGATCCATATCAAACGGGAATTTATTAGTGAATGAGTTGCAAACGTGCATGATAACAAAGTTAGGAAAAACAGAGGCAGCCTCGGTTAGAGTGGACATGATTATATGTCTACGGGGACGGTGTAAGCGAACCAAAGCTCATGCACAACAGATTTGTACACGTAAATGGTTCGCTGAACCCTCCTGTAAAAATCTGTGCCCACCGATTCATCATAGGCAAAGAAACAGATTTCAGATCCGAACTTGAACACATTCCAGATTATTTGCAAATTAAACGGTTGATATCTTTTGATTCGTGCATAAAATAACTGATTGAGATCCTATGATTACTTGCATAAATTAACCGATTGAGATCCCATTATTACTTGCATAAATTAACCGAACGGCCGAACCCCAAATCTTAAACGAAATCAAGGAGGGATCAAAGCAAAATGGAATAAAATCGGCGCAAATATTAGCCCAATACTCATCCATCCACAGATCCATCTACACCAGCACAAATAGGGTTCAAAAAGGAATGGGGAACAAAAAAAGGAAGCAAACCATAGTTACCTCGTTCCATGGGTCCTCTATGGAGGTGTCGTAGCGGTTCGGGGGCGGGACGTACGGCACCGGCTCGTAGGGGTCCCATCCCGGCGGGATCTGGCCGCGACCGGCGGCGGCAGCCTCCGATGCACCGGCGGAGGCGGCGGCGACGTCCGTTGAGGGGACGGCGGCGACGTCCGTTGAGGGGACGGCGTCGAAGAGGGAGGCGTCGCGCTTGGAGCCGACGGCGCCGTGGACGATGGGATTGGCATTCTCCTTGTCCATCTCGCCGCGAGAGGAGAGGGAGAGGGAGAGGGTTTTTTTGCTTTGGAGAAGATGATGGGACGTGAGAGAGGCGGCGTTGCGTAGGCGAGTGAGAGTGACGAGAGATAGTGGGAGGAGGCGTCTATAAAGGCAAGGGGTGGTTAATGCGACCCGCGTCCTACGCGTCCACCGCCGCACGTCCGCACGTCTTGGACTTACGCAATGCGCCACGCGTCCACGATTGCACGTCTTCGACTTCGCACCGCGACCTGCGTCTACGCGTCAACAATTGCACGTCTTTCATTTACGCACCGCAACACGCGTCCTCGAGTCTAACCCTGGAAATTTAGATATACTCGGGTATAACCTCGAGCATTATACTAGCATTTTTTGTGTGCTCAGTTTTCCCCTTGAGTGCTAATACTTGGCTAGTGCAATATGCTTAGTTTTACCCTCAAGTAGTTGGTCAACGAGACAGTCAACAAATGGGATTAACTAGTTAAATGAGTCATTTAATGTGCAAAAAATTCCGAAAAATAGTGGCACATACTCATGGAGTCTTTACCACAAATTGCCAGTTCTCAAAACATAGATAAGTCATAGATAAATCAAGTTTTACCACAAATTGCCACTTCTCAAAGGCCTTCTCAAATCACCTAGTAGCTATGAAGGTGCATGGTTTTCCACAATAAGCCCTTCCCAAAACAGACTTTCCCCAAAACATACTTTGTCTAAATGAGGCCACAATTCTCACACTCATGTATATTTGTATTGCAAATAGTTTGAGATAGGCCAAGATGGGTTTTATTGTACAAAACACGCATTTTCCATTTTTTAAATCTCATATTTGAATCCCTTAGTCTGTTTTTTACATAGGTGCCCTTGGTTTCTTGATACTACTCAGTTTTGCCCTCTCCCTCCACAAATTCTCTCACACGTGCAACATTGCCCTGATTGGTCTAGCCCATGTCACGCGGATCGTGCCCGCCGACCGTTGATCGTATGATCTAACGGGCGAGGATAACCCTCTCTCTCTCTCGTCGGAGGTTACCTTCCACTCTCTAAGTATGCTAAAGGGCGGTTTTTCGTATTTATTTTCACGCGCTAAAAATTATAAACTCTTTTAGGCATTACTTTTCACGCAAAAAATGATAAACCATCACCGATTTGTTGTAGTCATAAATTTTCACGCAAAAAATGATAAACCGTCACCGATTTGTTGTAGCCATTAATTTTCACGAAAATCCCAAATGATAAACCATCACCGATTTGTTGTAGCCATTAATTTTCACGCAAAAAATGATAAACCATCACCGATTTGTTGTATCCATTACTTTTCACGCAAAAATTGATAGACCATTACCGATTTCTTGTAGCCATTACTATTCACGGTAAAAATGATAAACGGACCAATCTATCTATCTCTGTATTTGAGGTTTTGACCTGAAAACAAATGGGTATTATAAAGGGAAATAAAAGTTCAAAAAAATGTAAAAACGAAACAATCTACCTATCTTTGTATAGAAGATCGTCCGTATGATTTTTGAGGTCATTTAGAGAAGGTAGAAAAAAATCCCTTTTGAGAAGGTCGAAAAAACCTAACTTGTTACAAAAGCTGGTTTCGAGTGAGACCTAACCAAATTTGGCATACATTATGCCATATCTATAACAACAAGGAATATCTAAAAGGGAAAGTTTCACAAAATTTGAAATTTATGGCGAAAATGATGCCATACATGATGCTGTTTTTCGAGGTTTTGACCTGAAAATCAATTGGATATTATAAAGGGAAATAAAAAGTTCGAAAAATATAAAAACGAAACAATCTATCTATCTATGTATAGAAGATCAGCTGTATGAAATTTGAGGTCATTTAGAGGAGGTAGAATAAATCACCTTGTTAGAAAAGCTGGTTTCGGTGAGACGAAACGGCATGCGTTTAAGCAAAGTGATTTTTTCGAACATCTCCAAATGATCCCAAATTTGCCATACATGATGCCATACGTGTAACAACAAGGAACCCTATCTAAAAAGTGTCAAAAAAGTTTGCCCAATATGATGCTTAGTTACAAACTTTCGTTACCTAACCTTCAACACGAAACTTGTTTCAAATCACTTTTGGCGTACAAGAAACAAATCCCTCTTTGATTCGAGCACCACAGCCTCCGAACTTTGCCGATGCCGATATCGGCATGGTCAGAACGGCTATGCTCGACGCCACTGCTAGGTCACCATCGGGATGCACCCTCAATCCCGTCCCCTCATTCGATCACTGACACACCAGAGATACCGCCGAGGTCAATGCCGAACGTACATGTTGATGCCAATGCCGAACATGCATCCACGCCGACGTGAGCACGGCCACGCCGCCCCCCTATGCTGGACGCCACAGACCACCGCGAGGTCTTTCCCTTCGCCACCACACTCTTCTAGCACCCATCTATACACGCCAGAAAGGAGAGACACTAGTTTTCTCTACATTGCTCGCGTTCGTGTCGGACACGGTCAGTCAAAGTTTTGAGGTAGTCGTCGATGTCGTCGACCATTTCTTCTCTTCTTTGCATGGTTAAACGCGTCTAGTTCATATCTATCTAATGCGTCTAGTCTCGCCTCATGCAGTTCTTTGTGGACGTCGATCTCATCTCGGCACCCCGCAGGCCACCTCCTCCGTGCCATCGCTGTAGAGCTCCGTTTAAAAATCTATTCCTACCCGTGTATTGCCCCTTGTATCAGCGCCATGGCCCACTTGTCATTCGATATACCGAAGCCCCACTCGTGCGTGTTTTGGTCGGGGATACAGCGATGCTTACGGTCAAACAAAGATGGATGGTCCGACGTGTCTTTGCGGGCTCTACGTGGCCCCACTAGTCGGAAGATAACGGTCAACCGTCGGGCAACCGGCCGTTATAGCATCCGTGATGGTTTCAGACAAGGTCTTGGGGAAAACTGAGGAAAAACTAAGGAGCTGGGGAAAACTGAGCACAACTAAGGAACCGAGGGCACGAAAATAGAAATCCCCAAGTTTTATTAGGTATCGGTTGTAGTAATGCTATATTACTACGCAAGTTATTAGCATATTATTAGCAACAAGATAACGGTGTAAGTTGTTCTATGATCAAGCTATACAATTCCAAGTCGTCCATAACCGCGGACACGGCTTATCGATAAGATGTACACCCTGCAGGGGTTGCCCAAATGTAACCATACGCATGCTCGACCCACTTACGATAGGTGGATGTCTCACAACAAGACCGTTCCCAGTTCAACAAGAAAGTCTAGGGGGGCCACCCGACTAAGCTACCCGTGACGAAGTCCGGCCGTACTCCGAAGAGGACTCAGGGTTTGCGATGGCGGCTAGGCGTGCGAACCACACGCTTTCGCTAAACGTCTCGCGGGGTACAGTACAGAATATAAACACCCGAAGGCAACAAGAAGTAAACACCCGAAGGCAACAGTAAGTAAAGCATGGCATACATGGCATAGGCAAATAAAACCAAAGGTTGTGGCCCCCTTTTCAACTTACTTGAGAAAAGGTAATGGGTGAGGGGGGTCCCAATAATCGTCCCCACGCATGGGTAGAGCGCTCAATCTTGGAACAGATAACAAGAACTCGGGTCCTAGGGGACATTAGCGAGTCAAAGTTCCGATGCTTTCGCAAAGGGGCTCACGAGATGCCTCTGCTTACAATTTTAGTTGTTAACAATTAAGTAAAGCATGAATATCTCCAACAAGCTGATATAGCATGTGATAACCTCCCAACAACCCAACATATCCCGATAACAGATCGAGATAAACAACAGAACCTAAACACGCCTACGACTCGCAAGGCTCAAACATCAAGCAACGGCTGTGGGTAAGGAATGATACATATAGGATTATTATGGTAAACAAGTGTAATAGGACACGTGACTCGATAAAGAATCGCAACATAAGGATAGCAGTGCGAGGGAGAGAGTAAAATAGGTGAAGAGAGAGGGCTCGCCTGTGAAAAGCTGCAGAAGCACTTGTCGAAGAACTCGTCGTATCTCACATCAACACTTCGTGATCCTATCCGGGAAGAAGCAAATGCTGGACAAACAACGTATGAAAGTTTTACTACTACGGATATATAAGATCCAGCATGATCATGATAAGGTATGCATGACATGGCAGATATGGTGCAATGCAATTTATCCAATTTAAGCGGAGCCAGAACCCCGTACAATCAAATTAGGTTGGAGTTGCATTTTCTACCGACAAATTTAAGGGTGGATTAGCATAGCAAATATGGCAGGGGTGAGCTACATCAAAGTTAAATGAAACCGGGACAACATTTATATGATATCCCACATATTCCATATGTTACATATTAGGTGGTAATGCAAACTATCACGAATTTATATGATGCATAAGGCAACAGCAAGCATGGATGGCATATTCATGTTCCTCATATTATTCTGATCAATTTTCATATAAAGCAATTTTAATTTCGAGTTACCAATTAAAAGTTATTAGCATATTAGTTTTTAGTATTTAAATATAGAAAACAGATTTTATTTTAAATAGAAAAGGGCACAGATATAATTTTCGAAAGGGGGAAGGACCCCGGGTTACTTTACAGACATGCAGGGGGTTTTCTCAAAAACGAGACAGAGGCGGGGGCTGCGGTTAACTTGTAGGAACTTGCGGGGGCCTAAGAACAAAGCCGACAAGATCCGGATCCGGGAGACTTTTCTCACCGGAGGAATCTGAGCCGGAGAGGATGACGGGTGGGGTCGGCGAAGAGGATGTGGCGCCAGCGTGGCGGACGACGTGGCGAAGCATCCTGGCACGCCCGCCAGGTGCTCGATCACAGGCTTGCCGCGCGCATTCTCGGAGACGGTCACCGCGGCACGGCGAGGAAGAGCGCTGGTGGTGTGGAGGCTCCCTAGATGCGAGAGGGGGCACCACGGCTTCGGCTCGGCGGCGTGAACCATCTGGAGGCGGCGCCGCCAGGAGGAGGTCGCCGGAGAGTGGCGGCGGCGGACATCTGCGGCGAACAGCGTCGGCACACGATGAAGGAGCGGAACCCGGAAGCAAAAAGAGGGAGGAGGAGGTCGAGGAGGTGCGCCACGATACAGTGAAGGCGACGGCGAGGTCGAGGAAGGCGGAGGAGGTCCACGGTGGCCGGAATCGGCGCCGGAGCTCGCAGACGCCGAGGAAGAATCGACGAAATCGAAGGGGAAAGAGGGCGCCTCGGTTCGATTGCGAGCACCAGGTTGAAGAGGAGGTCGAGGCGCATCTCTGGGTGCCCTCAGAAGGGCGAGGGAAGGTGGGTAGCGGCGGCGCCATGGTGGAGATGCTCACGGTGGTGGGGTTTCTCCCCTTTTCGTTTGCTCGCAGAAGAAGAAGAAAGTAGACGAGAGAGAGGCGTGAGGAAGGAGGCTGGGTTGGTGGAGATGGTGTGGTCCAGAGATAAAGCAGAAAGCGAAGGGAGGATCATGCGGGGGAGGGTGGAGCTTGGCGCGTCGGTGGTGCGAAGGAAAGGTGCACGCCTCCTGCGTGCCAGAAGACGACGAGAAAGGAGAGCCTCTCCATCGCTGCTTGGTCGAAACCGTACAGGTCAAGGGAGTTGGGCCGAGGCCGAGCTGGGCTGGGCCAAGGAGGGAGGAAGGATGGAGGGAGGTGGGCCGGTCGGAAAAGAAAGAGAGAAGGGCCAGGGGTTGGCTGCTGGTTAGGGGATAGGGTTTTCTTTTAAAATTTGTTTTCCCTTATGTTTTTGAAAACTGTTTTGAAACTGTTTTTGAAATTCAAATAGAACCAGTTTGATTTTAAGTTTGAAAGTATTTGAAAATAGTTTTTTTTATCATATAGTTTTGGGAGTTTAGGATTTGTGAAAAGAGACATAGAAGGGGGGCTTATTATGAAGACCATATGAGAGGTTAAAATGAAATAAGAAGGCTCTATAAAATAATTTTATTTTTGTAAAACATGGATGATATGATGCATATGCCATGATGATGCATAAAAGAAAAAGAACAACCAAATCTAATAGGGGTGCTACCCTGGGCCGTTACACCAAACAATTGGCGACCTCTGCATCACTTGGGTGAACCGATGCTGCCGGAGCATGTCGTCAACAAACTCACCACGGATATGAGGAGCTTGCATGAGACTGTCAGGCATGTGGAGAAGCAACTTCTCATATCAAAAAATCCTAGTTACCCTCTCTTCGTGGCGAAGGTGCCAACTGGCATGAACTTCGTCGAGAAGTACCCCACGGACTTGTGCTTCATCCGGTTCAATGACATCTTTAGCATCTATCGCATGCAAATGCTCCACTTTAGTGTGGTTCGCCTATTGGCTCTTAGCTTGTCTTCCCAGATTGTTAAGGAGGGGACGCTGACCATCGCGATAATGGACCCCTTCTATATGCGGGAGAGCATCATCTGCAACGCTGGGGATCGGGCGATTGCCACCCAGCAGGTCGAGGATTTCATGCTGGCGAACATTAAAAGGGCGCCATTCTCATCCCTTACTTCCCCGAGTAAGTAATCACTCGCTAGTCCCCCATCACAATTCTTTCCTATATCTCCATTTGCATTTCCAAAGGTTAATCCGTGTGTTTTCCGCAGAGACAAGTTCTGCACCCTCATCGTCGTGCACCTGCAACACTCGCATGTAGTCTATCTCGACTCGGGTAGGGACCACAAGAAAGACTACACCCACATCAGGGCCCTTCTCAATGATGCTCTCACCGGCTTCGCCAACAAGGCAGGCCCCCTCAAAGTAAAGAGGAAATCCCGAGGAGGCTTGGTCTTAACCCACACAACCAACTTCCCCTGCCTCAGGCGATCGACGCAAGACAATGGGATGGACGCGTGGTACGCCATCCTTCGGATGCAGGAGTACATAAAGTACGCGAGATGACATGTTGCTGCCGAGAGAATCTCGGAAACAGGTTTGCAAACATGGCGGATGCCCACGATAGAGCGATTAGAAAGAAGCTGGGGTCGCATCCAGCAGTTCATTTGCACGATAATCCTGCAGGATGTCAACGATGGGTCCGGCGAGTTCTTCTACGGCTACGGTCTACCACCTAATGACGAGATAGAACTCCGCTTGGAGATGTCGCGTGATGAGAGGCCGTTCAACTCGCTTGAGGGCTGCCGTCCATTCCCCCCTAGGCGTACAACCTGATCCTACGACGGGAACACTATTGCTAAAGCTTGAACGATATGTCCTTGAACTTTCGTATTGTAATAATTGCTACATATTCCCATAGAATCGACTTGTTGCTTTTATTTAGTTGTATGGATGTGCATGTGAACATGTGTCTATAGTTTCATTTACTTTGATATATATTTCAAGATTATGGCGTAGATACCTTAATAATTATTTGCATTTACTCGACCCCTACTTGCCTCGTATTTGGAGTTCGCCGATGATTAGAATGTTTGGTCACTAGTACACTCGGGGGTGGAGCTAGTGAGCCTTGGTGCGATGGCCACAAGTATCAATCTATTGTGCATCCTACCTAGCCTCACTGACTCCATCCCTGGATGTTAATATGTGTTTCAACCGACAAATTATGAGGCACGCTATTTAATTCGTACTACTTGTCTTTTATTTGAGTTCGCACTTCTTAATTGCATTGGCCGATGATTAAAATGTTTGGTCACTTGTACACTCCGAGGTGGGGCCAGTGAGGCTTGGTGTGACGGCCACAAATATCAATCTATTGTGCATCCTACCTAGCCTCGCTGGCCCCATCCCTGTATGTTATTATTTATTTCGACCAACAAAGTATGAGGCACATGCTATTTAGTTCATACTACTTGTCTCTTATTTGAGTTGGCACTTGTTCATTGCATTGGTACTAACGTTTTACTTGTCTTGTGCATGGAGATGCCGACGACATATGTCGTGTACAAGGGGAGGGTTCCTGGAGTCTACGACAACTGGAAGGACTGTCGGAGACAGGTGCACCGTTTCAGCGGCAATAGCTACAAGGGATACCCCACTAGGGTGGAGGCGGAAGGAAGATACGCCCGTTATCTAGCGGGAGAGATGAGGGACATGAGGAGGAACCGGATGAAGACCATGGCCTTCGTGATGATGGTCATCATGACCATGTTGGTCATGTTCTATGTGATTGTAGTTTAGGTTAGGACCTACATTGTGAGGTGTATGACGACACTTGTGATGACTATGTACCGAGACTTCTAACTTTGTGAAACTTCGTCGTTCGGTGTTGCATATGCACATGTGTTGTATGAATCAACATTCCGAAACGAGACTTGCGTATTTGTGTATTGATACCGAAATGAAACTTGGCTCTCTATGTGCTTCTCATATTGCATGTAATGCTGTATAAATATGAACTGCGTTGTAAATATATACTGCTGTCAAATATGTATTGTAATATCTTTGGAAAAAAGCTGTAAAAATGAATTTTCGAATAGTATTGCCGGCGCACCTAAATGCCCTACTGCCGGCGCACGTGGCATTCGCCAGTGCTAGAAGCCCTACTGCTGGCGCATCTACACGTGCGCCGGTGGAACTTGTGTTTTGCCGGCGAAGCAAGGATGGTGCGCCGGCAGTAGATGACCTATCGCCGGCGCACTGCCTGGTGCGCCGGCAGTGGCCAGTTATCACCGGCCCGTTTGCACCGGCGGGCTTTGGTGCGCCGGCAATAGGCCTATTAGGTGCGCCGGCGGTAGGCTTTTCCCTTGTAGTGAACACCTCTTAGTTGTTCTCTGGTTGTTTATTATATGCATGATGCCATGGTCAAGTTTTATGGTTGGTTGAATTACCACGAACCATTTATGTCGCACTAGCGAAGGGCAACTACCAATAAAATAGGTATTTTGGTACAGTAGACAAGTATTGATTTTGGTACTACTGGTCAGAGGGTTCCATTTGCAAACATATGCAAAAAAGAATCACTCGAAAAGGGTATGTAGATCTCATTTTATGGGTGAATGATACGTCTCCAACGTACCTATAATTTCTGATGTTCCATGCTTGTTTTATGACAATACTTACATGTTTTGCTTGCACTTTATGATGATTTCATGCGTTTTCCGGAACTAACCTATTAACAAGATGCCACGGTGCCGGTTCCTGTTTTCTGCTGTTTTTGGTTCCGGAAAGGCTGTTCGGGCAATATTCTCGGAATTCGACGAAACGAAGACCAAACATCCTATTTTTCCCGGAAGCATCCAGAACACCGAAGGAGGGTCGGAGGAGAGCCAGGGGCCACCACACATGTGGGCCGCGCGGGCCACACCTTGGCTGCGCCGGCCTGCTGTGGGGCCACCCTGTCGCCCCTCCTGCGCCGCCTCTTCGCCTATTTAAGCCCTTTCGACCTAAAAACGCAGTACCAATTGACGAAACTCCAGAAAGACTCCAGGGGCGCCGCCACCATCGCGAAACTCCAATTCGGGGGACAGAAGTCTCTGTTCCGGCACCCTGCCGGGACGGGGAAGTGCCCGGAAGCCATCTCCATCAACGCCATCGCCTCCATCATGCTCCGTGAGTAGTTCCCCCATGGACTACGGGTTCTAGCTGTAGCTAGTTGGTATCATCTCTCCCATGTACTTCAATACAATGATCTCATGAGCTGCCTTACATGATTGAGATTCATCGATGTAATCGGTGTTGTGTTTGTCGGGATCCGATGGATTGTTACGTTATGATTGTCTATCTACAAAGTTTATGAAGTTATTGTTGCTTTGCAATCTTGTTATGCTTAATGCTTGTCACTAGGGCCCGAGTGGCATGATCTTAGATTTAAGCTCTATACTTATTGCTTAGATTGTATCTACAAGTTGTATGCACATGTCTATGTCCGGAACCAAAGGCCCCAAAGTGACAGAAATTGGGACAAGCTGGAGGGAAAGGCTTAGATATGAGGATCACATGTTTTCACGGAGTGTTAATGCTTTGCTCCGGTGCTTTATTAAAAGGAGTACCTTAATTTCCAGTAGATTCCCTAGAGGCCCGGCTGCCACCGGCTGGTAGGACAAAAGATGTTGTGCAAGCTTCTCATTGCGAGCACGTACGACTATATATGGAAAACATGCCTACATGATTAATGATCTTGATGTTCTGTCTTAATGCTATTTCAATCCTATCAATTGCCCGACTGTAATTTGTTCACCCAACACTTGTTATTGGAGAGTTACCACTAGTGTAGATAGCTGGGAACCCCGGTTCATCTTTCATCATTATATACTCGTTCTACATGTCATTGGAAGTAGTATCAACTATTTTCCGGTGCCATTGCTCCTGTGTTATTGCTACTGCTGATGTGTTACTGTTACTATTGCTCTCATACTACTGCTTGCTTTCACATCACCCCTGTTATTAGTGCTTTTTCGAGTGCAGCTGAATTGACAACTCAGTTGTTAAGGCTTATAAGTATTCTTTACCTCCCCTTGTGTCGAATCAATAAATTTGGGTTTTACTTCCCTCGAAGACTGCCGCGATCCCCTATACTTGTGGGTTATCAGTGAACTACTCCAATTAGGCATTTAAATATGAATGGTTTTAAAAATTCTGCAAGTTCACATTGTATTGTTCCATAAAGTTCCTTATATTTTTAGGATTCCAACGATATATGATTCATGAGTTTTGGACATACAGATCTCTAGATATGAATTTTACTAAGCGCGGACTAACGAATTTCTGTTAAAACGAAATCTAGGGTGTGTCCGTGACATGTGGCACTCTGCTACCAGCTGATACAACTTCGCGCGGATTACGCTCTCGGGGACGTTGGATCTACTTAAAAGGGACGACCGAGATCTAAAGTTTCTGGTCAAGGTTGACCTCACCTGCGCTGACAGGACGCACGCGTGGCGGTGAGGTGGGAGGGACGTGGCGACGACGTGGCTGGCAATGGTGGCCGGCGGCGGCGCGTTCCCGGCGTCTCCTGGCCTGACCGAGGCGCGCACGGGGTGCGGCATGGGGCGGCGAAGCTGGGGCTCCGTGCCGGTGGTGAGCGGCGGCGAGAGGTGGCGTGCGGCGCGGCGGCTCCGGCGAGGAATTGGGCGGCGGCCTGGTGGCGTGGGTGCGGGGAAAAGGGAGGGAAATGGATGAGGGGTTGCGGGACTTTAAGGGGAGGGGAGCTCGGCCGAGGGGGGCACGCGAGGAGGTGGGGAGAGTGGGAGGGAGAGGTGGCCAGGACGGCGCCGTGGGGGACGTGGGCGCGTGCGCGTGCGAGGAGAGAGGCGGGAGATTGGGGATGGCCTCGTGGGTGGGGCCCATGGGAAGAGAGGAGAGAGGGAGAGGGGGAGATAGGGGGCGCGCGCGGGGTGGCTGGGCCGTTTGGTCCGCTGGACCGGCCCAGTCTGTTTTCCTTTTTTTTTTCTCCTTTCTTTGCTTTCTCTTATTTGTGAAGGGCATTCGGAGTACTAAAAATATTCGGAAAAATACGAATAAGGTATCGATGGATTCCTTGTGAAAAGGCCTTCACTATGAGACCACTTTTAAGATAAAATAAAAAAATTATAAAACAAAAATTTGGCATATATGCCTATGTGGCTATAGTGCCATTTTGGGGTTCGGGGTTTTGAAATAAAATTTGAATTTTCCTTGAAATGCAATGATGACATGATGCTTATGAATGCAATGCATGATGTTTAGAAATTTTGAAAATCTGGGATGTTACAAACCTACCCCCTTAAGATGATTCTCAACCTCGAGATTCAGAAAGGCTAGCAAGTAGGTGTGGATGGTCCTTCGAAGATCATCTTCTCGCTCCCAAGTAGCTTCTTCCTCGGTGTGGTGATTCCACTGGACTTTGCAGAACTTGATTGTCTTAGTACGAGTAGCTCTTTCTGCTGTCTCCAGTATCTTGATTGGCTTTTCTTCATATGTAAGATCACTCTCCAACTGTACTTCCTCAAGTGGCACTGTATCTCTCAACGGTGTCTCTGCCATATCTGGGTGGCACTTCTTCAGTTGGCTTACATGGAACATGTTATGAACTACAGATAGTGATTCTGGCAGTTCCAGCTCATAAGCTAATTCACCTTTGCGAGCCAGGATCTTGAATGGTCCTACAAAGCGGGGTGCTAACTTTCCTTTGACTCCAAACCACTTCACACCACGAAGCGGTGAGACTCTAAGGTATGGTATATCACCTATCTCATAGGTCACTTCCCTACGCTTTGAGTCAACGCAGCTCTTCTGTCTGGGTTGAGCTATCTTCAGTCTATCGCTGATCAATCTGATCTTCTCTTCAGCATCCTTGATCAAGTCTGGGCCAAATAAACTCGTTTCTCCTATTCCACACCATAACAGCGGGGTGGTGCATTTTCTTCCATATAGTGCCTCAAACGGAGCCATTCCAATACTTGCTTGGTGACTATTGTTGTATGAAAATTCTGTGTATGGCAAATTTTCATCCCAGCTAGATCCGGAGAGAGGAGAGAGAGAGGGGAGAGAGGGGGCGCGCGCGGGCCGGTGGCTGGGCCGTTTGGTCCGCTGGACTGGCCCATGCCGTTTTCCTTTTTTTTCTCTTTTCTTTGCTTTCTCTTATTTGTGAAGGGCATTTGGAACACTAAAAATATTCGGAAAAATACGAATAAGGTACGGATGGATTCCTTGTGAAAAGGCCTTCACTATGAGACCACTTTTAAGATAAAAATAAAACTTTTAATTTTTTTTTGGCATACATGCCTATGTGGCTATAGTGTCACTTTGGGGTTTGGGGTTTTGAAATAAAATTTAAATTTTCCTTTTTTTTGCGAAAATTCCACCGATCTATTAATAATCATCAACAGTAGTACAATGATACCTAAAAGTAATAAAAATTACAAAAAGGTCATTGGACCACCTAGCGACGACTACAGACACTAGCACGAGCCGAAGGCGCGCCGCCGTCCTCGCCCCTCCATCACCGGAGTCAGGCAAAGCTTGTCGTAGTAGAGCTTGTTGTAGTAGACAGACGGGAAGTCGTCATGCTAAGGCCCCAAAGGACCGGCGCACCGGAGCGGCAACCATCGCCAATGATGACAACCGTAGATCGGAAGAGACCGACCTGAAACCACACAATCGAACACGAGAGACGACCGGATCTCGGGAGATCCGCCGGACACACAACTCCACACGCCCTCCGCCGACGCTAGATGCACCACCGGAGCGAGGATAGGACGGGGAGGACCTTATTCGACTTCGGGAAGTAGCCGCCGCCTCACCATCCCGAAGAAGACACGAGAGAACAAAGTAAACGAAGAACTGAAACCTTCTCGCCGGCGAGAGGCTGCGGTCCGCCACACCTCCAAGGCCCCAAGGCCACCGGAGGCGGAGCGGACCGGCAGCGTCACCGACGAGAGGGACGAAACCCTAGATGGGTTTTGAGCCGCCTTCTGATCGCCTGTGTCTAATCCGTATTTTAAATTTTCCTTGAAATGCAATGCACGATGTTTAGAAATTTTGAAAATCTGGAATGTTACAATATCGCTGCCATTGTACCATCAGAAAAGTGAGTCGATTAGTTCGCTAAAAAAAAAGTGAGTCGATTAGTACTTTCCATCAATTGTGGTCAGCCAAAATCAATATGATGGTCTGGCAACAACCTCACGATGAACAAATACTAATCTAGTGCCGATAACTTGTACGGAGTCGGAGGTACTGGCCCGGAGAGTCAGATGGATAGATCAGGTACGGGACTTACCGGCGGCCAGCGGCAACTGCGCCGGGCCAGCGGCAACCGGGGCTATCACGAGCGGACAACGCCCGATGAAAGGAAGATGGCACCGCCGCTGAGGTTGATCTGCAGCCGGGAGGGGCAATGGCTGGAGGCGCACGCATACATGTGAACTATCCGATGAGGGGTTTGTAATCTAATCGATGAAGCTGAACCATCACATGTTTCATGAACAGCTCGGACCTGCTATAATTGCTCTTTTACCTGCAAGTCCCTACGAGTCACCTCAATCGTATCTGATGATCACAGGCAGAGTGATCACAGGTGTGATTTTCACTATGAGGGGGCTGACAAAGTGCAGATGCTTATCCCAGCTGCAATTCATTCCTTACTGTTTTCGTGACGCAGCTTAAACTAGTCCCAAGTCTCATGGCTTGGACGCTTGTGGTGTCAACTCATATACTAATAGGCTTCAGTCCAATGCTTCGTGTTTGGGACCTGTTTGTACTAGTGCATATTTTGGGTACTTGTGTGGCAACGCAAGCGCGCGGAGCGAGCTGATGCAAGCCTGCAAACATGCGCGCTTAGAGCATCTCCAGCAGATTCCCATCCGACCCCCAGCTCCATAATAACCGCTGATTTAAGGTTCGGAGGGCAAAAAACGCGTTGTTTAGATTCTGTATCGGACCCATTTTCAAAAAAAAAAAATCGGGTCGCCCCGATTCGCGCCGCGCGACCCCCAAGTTCCCAGGTCGGAGGGGTTGTGCGAGGCCGACTGTCGTGGTATCGTCACAGCATAAGCCATGGGGTGGCTCAAGTCGAGTGGTTCCGGCCTTGATGTACGGCGGTCTCCGGATGCGGGTATGAGCATGAGCGACACAACGACATACCCAGGTTCGGGGCCCTCGTATGGAGGTAACACCCCTACTCCTGCTTTGGAGTGTATATGATGTATGAGACAATAGAATGATGCTCCTTGAGCTGTATCCGGCTTGAGAAAGGGCTCCAGGTAGACGAAGGCCTCTCTCTCCGGAGCGGTGCTAAGTGTGAATGAGTAAGGATGAATCGATCGTCCCCGTGCAAGGGGGTGCTAGCCCGGCTTATATACAACCTGAAACATTACAAAGAAGTATCTATAGCCTAAGGTGCCAGCTTCGCCGGCTCCGGCTTGGTCGCGCCTTCCAGAGGCGTCCGTGCTTCCTGGCTATCGGCCCTGTCTTGTCCGTCTGTCTTGTCCTTCCTGTCGTGGCCGTCAGGGACACGTGTTGAGCGACGTGCGATAGGCCAGATCTAGCTTCCGGCCGTAGCCTGCGATCACTAGGTAGCGCCGCCCATAGCCTGCGCCGCCCGCAGAAGCCGGGCCATGATGGCCTATCCAGACGCGGACCACTGTTGCTCTACAATGTTCCGGGATCTGCGGGATTTGATGTCCTCGGTGGACTTTTGGACCCGGATGACCTTTCCGGAGCCTCCTGCAAGGATCACCAGCTCCGAGCCGGTCAGGGGAAAGATCAACCAAGTCGGATATGACATGTAGAAGCCGGGCCAGACCATGGCGCAGCCGGCCATGGCCAAGCCAGCGTAGACCTGGTTCTAGCCGGCCTTTGCCGCAGGCCAGCCGGCTGAGCCAACTGTTCCTAGTCTTTTGCTATACCCAGGGTCTTCCCCCCGACACCGGCCTCCATCCATTTCACCCTCTTGGCGCGAAGGAAGTTTCAGCTCCTCCCTTTCCCCCTTCCGCTCCACCCGCCGCACCCGATTCCGCCGCCCCGCCTATCTCCGGCCACCGGAGCCTCCGCGACCACCCCGACATGGATGCATCCGCCCCTCCATCGCTCCCAGGCAAGGCCCAACCGCGCGGACCATCTGCAGCAACGGCATCCGGATCTAGCGCCGCCGCGGAAGCCACCACCAACCCCGCCGTCGTCGTCGCGCCTCTCGCTGCTGCAGGGGCCGGAAAGCGAAAGCGGCTGGGGCATCACGTTGTCCCCGCGCCTCCCGCTGGTCCGGCGCTCCCCGCTGCAGTTGTCCCTACCGTCCTGGCCAAGCGGGTGAAGCGGCCGAGAAGCAAGGTGGCGGTCGCGGCGCCAGCGCCGAAGAAGCCGGCTCCAAACAAGGCTGCGAAGAAGCCATTGGCGGCCAAGATGGCATCGGTTGCTGCCTTGACTGCGGCGTTGGTGCCTACACCGCCGGAGCCGGCCGATGCCCGCAAGGTGGTCGATGAAAGTCCTGCGGTTGATGAAGCACTGGAGTCGTACGTTGACATGCTCAACGATGCTACCGTGGACATCGACACGCCGCCGCTTGCGGACTACGGTGAGTACAATCACGGATTGGAGGAGGGGCTCGAAGGGGAGGAGTTTGAGGAGGAAGAAGACGCCGGCGGCGAGGGATAATATGAATTGGAAGAGATCGAGGAGGGGGCGTTCGATGGGGCGGTGGCCAAGGCGAATGGGAGAGCGATCCGGATCGGCAACTACACCGAGTTCGAAGACGTGATCTTGATCCGTGCTTGGGAGGCGGTTTCGATGGATGCCGTGACCGGCACCGACCAAACCGGCAAGAGGTATTGGAACGCATCGAGGATAAATTCTTCCAATTGATGCCGCCTCTCTCTAGTACTCCGACTCGCTTCTACCACTCGCTCCAAGGCCGATGGGACACCATCAAGACGGCGTGCAGTTGGTGGTCAGGTTCCATCGAGACAGCGTGAGGAACGCGCGACCGAACGGCACCAACGTTGACGATTTGGAAGCTATTGCCAGCAAAGGTTCCGGGAGATGCCGGGTTTGAAGCATGTACCATTCAAGTTCGCTCATTGCTATGTACTTCTTGAGCACAATCCGAAATGGAAGTTGAGGGAACAAGAGGCGCCACCACCGAAGCACAAGCTCATCGAGTTGGAGGACACAGAGGAGGAGGATGACGTGCTTGATAAGAATAAGAACAAGGACAAGAGGCCGGATGGATGCAAGACGGCCAAGGAGAAGATCAAGAGACAAGGAGAGGCCGCTTCATTGTCTCTCAAGATCGATGTGATGGTCAAATCCAAAGAGGCGATGATGATCAAGACTTTGGCGGCCAAGAACGAGATGATGGAGGCGAAGGTAAGGGAGAAAGAGGCAAAGTGGGTGACACTCCATGAGGATGCAAAGAGCAAGGCCGACATTGAGGAGAAGAGAGCACGCGCCGAGGAGCACCGCGCCATGGTGGAGCTCATCGCGGTGGAGAATGCCACTATGTTGATGAACCCGGCGGCCATGGATGAGGAGACCCTTTAGTGGTGGAAGCTCACGAAGACGCATATCTTGGTGCGGAGAATGGAAGCTGCACGTGCTGCCATGGCTGCCGTGATGACTGCCGGAGGTGGAGACGCTACGGCGAGCAACGACGGCTATGTCGTCGATGCGCCGGCAAGCGTCGGTGACGCGTGATCACTTTCCTCTTTCATGATGTGATGTTCGATCTTCTTTTGGTGTCGTGTTTCATGTATGATTGAGTACTTTGAACAATCCATTTTACATGATTATGTTGATGCATTTGAGAATTATCGAATAATTCGGATAAACCCTGAGTTTGCGGTTTCTGGTTGCGGGCCAAAAAATGGCCCCGCAGTCCAGACGCGCCAAACATAGCCCGCATAACCCCATTCCCGAATATGTTGTTATGCGGACCGCGTTTGTTGCGTCTGGACTGCACGGCCGTTTTTCAGCCTCCAAAACGTGTTTAGGGTCGCCTGGATATGTGAATATAGGGTTTACGGTTTGGAGGATCTGCTAGACATGCTCTTAGGTAGCTGCACCATGCGGACAGAGATTCAGTGCCCTGTCTATTGCAAGGCACAGCGTCCTGGGCCTTCTATCCACCATCCAAAATAATCCAACGGCCAGAAGCAGCAAGGCACGGGTCAGCCCGCCCAAGACATCACTTACCTTCCTCCTCGTGCGTTCCTGGGCAGAAGTGCGCCGCTGCCACCAACGCCGCCGTCGGAAGGGAAGGGAAGCGCACACCTGCCGCGGGCACCCTCCGCCTACACCCCGACGAGATCCTCCTCCCCACCCTGCTGCAATGGAGTCTCCCGCCCCGACGACTCCCTCTATACGCTGCGACAACGACCTTCGCTCGGGGCCGACGACTCCCTGCTGTGACGGCGACCTCTGCCCGATGCTGCCGGCTCCCTTCTGCGATCTCCGTCTTTGCCGAAGGTGGGCAAAGCGGCGGCGGCCGGACCGGCAAGCTCCGCTGCATGAGGTACGCGAATTTTATCGGAACGTTGTGCTCGTTTCTGCTACGTGCATGCGCGGGTTGACTGGACTGACCCCTGCCTTTTTGTTGCTGGCCGTTGGATTGTTTTGGACCGTGGATGGGAGGGCTCGGGGCACGCTGTGCCTTGCAATAGACAGGGCATTGGATATCTGTCCGCACCATGCATGAGCAACTTTATTTCAGTACCAGATGTTACGCCGTGAACCAAGCGCGCATTTGTGGACCTCATTTCATCTTTTAGTACTAAAACTTTGTTTTACACTGGTGGAAAAACAGGCTTCCGGGAAGCCCCATAAGTCGCGAAGGTAAAGGAACCGCGACTAATGGGGCCTTTAGTCGCGGTTCGTGTGGCGAACCGCGACCAAAGGCCTGGGCCCAGGGCGCACGGTGGCCAGCTGGTGCACGTGGGGGCTTTAGTCGCGGTTGGCCAGCCCAACCGCGACTAAAGGTGCCCGAAGGCCTTTAGTCGCGGTTGGCCGGGCCAACCGGGACTAAAGCCCCTCCCCTATATATACCCATCCAGCAGCCAACACTTAGCCATTTGGAGCCATTCTCTTCACAAACTTCACAAGTGAGTGTTAGGTTTGCTTTTGGTTCCTCTTATGCACATAAGGTGTTTGATGAAATGCCCCAAGAGCATGAAACAAACATGATATGAAGTGTTGGAGTCACACTTGAGCTTTCTCATTTATTTTTTCCTCCTCGATCGCGGTTAGCAACTTGAACCTTTGATGTGTCATTGATAAAATATGCATGTGTGTGTAGTTCATTGTTTAATTTATATTGTTTGTAGCTAGTTAGTTTAACAAATGCATGATGGTTAATTATATATTTTATATTATAATAATGCAGATGAATCGGCAATGGATGTACGGTAACCGACTCTCCGGCGAGTTCGAGTACGGGTTTGAAAGATTTCCTCGTAGTGGCTAATGCGAACAAGCGGGGGGTTTTGTTATCTGTCCATGTGTTAAGTGTAAGAATCGGAAGGGTTACTCTTCCTCAAGAGATGTTCACATGCACCTGCTTCGGCACGGTTTCATGCCAAGCTATAATTGTTGGACCAAGCATGGAGAAAGAGGGGTTATAATGGAAGAAGATGAAGAAGGGGATGATTTCAATGATGAAAGCTATCTTTCTCATTTCGGTGATACTTTCATGGAGGATGCTCGAAGGTGAAGGGGAAGGTGAAGAAGAGGCACGTGATGATCCCGTTGATGATCTTGGTCGGACCATTGCTGATGCACGGAGACGCTGCGAAACTGAAAAAGAGAGGGAGAATTTGGATCGCATGTTAGAGGATCACAGGAAGGCGCTCGTACCCGGATGCGATGATGGTCTGAAAAAGCTGGGCTGCACACCTGGATTTGCTGAGATGGAAGGCACAGGCAGGTGTAGCCGACTCGGCATTTGAAAACTTGCTGAAAATGTTGAAGAATATGTTTCCAAAGAATAACGAGTTGCCCGCCACTACGTACGAAGCAAAGAAGGTTGTCTGCCCTCTAGGTTTAGAGGTTCGAAGATACATGCATGCATCAACGACCGCATCCTCTACCGCGGTGAATACGAGAATTTGAATGAATGCCCGGTATGCATCGCATTGCGTTATAAGATCGAGGCGATGACCCCGGTGACGATGTTGAGGGCCGGAAACCCGGGAAGAGGGTTCCCGCCAAGGTGATGTGGTATGCTCCTATAATACCACGGTTGAAACGTCTGTTCAGGAACAAAGAGCATGCCAAGTTGTTGCGATGGCACAAAGAGGACCGTAAGTCGGACGGGGAGTTGAGACACCCCGCAGATGGAACGCAATGGAGAAAGATCGACAGAGAGTTCAAAGATTTTGCAGCTGACGCAAGGAACATAAGATTTGGTCTAAGTATGGATGGCATGAATCCTTTTGGCGAGCAGAGCTCCAGCCATAGCACCTGGCCCGTGACTCTATGCATCTACAACCTTCCTCCTTGGTTGTGCATGAAGCGGAAGTTCATTATGATGCCGGTGCTCATCCAAGGTCCGAAGCAACCCGGCAACGACATCGATGTGTACCTAAGGCCATTAGTTGATGAACTTTTACAGCTGTGGGGCAGACCTGGTGTCCGTGTGTGGGATGAGCACAAAGAAGAGGAATTTGACCTACGAGCGTTGCTTTTCGTAACCATCAACGATTGGCCTGCTCTTAGTAACCTTTCGGGACTCGTCAAATAAGGGATACAATGCATGCACGCACTGCTTACATGAGACCGAAAGTGTACATTTGCCAAATTGTAAGAAGAACGTGTACCTTGGGCATCGTCGATTTCTTCCGAAAGGTCATCCAAGAAGAAAGAAAGGCAAGCATTACAACGGCAAGGCGGATCACCGGCCGAAGCTCGCGGAACACACCGGTGCTGAGGTATTTGATATGGTCAAGGGTTTGAAAGTCATCTTTGGAAAGGGTCCTGGCGGACAATCGGTTCCGAAGGGAGCCGACGGGCACGTAGCCATGTGGAAGAAGAAATCTATATTCTGGGAGCTAGAATATTGGAAAGTCCTAGAAGTCCGCTCCGCAATCGACGTGATGCACGTTACGAAGAATATTTGCGTGAACATCCTAAGCTTCTTGGGCGTGTATGGGAAGTCAAATGATACAAAGGAAGCACGGCAGGACCAGACAAAGTTTGAAAGACCCCGATGACCTGCATCCGGAACGGTTTCAAGGTCGTGCCAGCCTACGCTCCGACCAAAGAAGAGAAGGTCATCTTTTTTGAATGCCTGAGCGAGTATGAAGGTCCCGTCGAGATTCTCGTCCAATATAAAGGGAATAATAAACATGGCGGAGAAAAAGTTCCAAAACCTGAAGTCTCACGACCGCCACGTGATTATGACGCAATTGCTTCCGATTGCTTTGAGGGGCTCCTGCCGGAAAATGTTCGAGTAGCCATTGTGAAGCTATGTGCATTCCTCAATGCAATCTCTCGAAGGTAATCAATCCAGAAGTTCTACCACGGTTACGAACGATGTGATCCAATGTCTTGTCAGTTTCGAGTTGGTGTTCCCGCCATCCTTCTTCAATATTATGACGCACCTCCTGGTTCACCTAGTCGATGAGATTTCCATTCTCGGTCCCGTATTTCTACACAATATGTTCCCCTTCGAGAGGTTCATGGGAGTATTAAAGAAATATGTTCGTAACCGTGCTAGGGCAGAAGGAAGCATCGCCAAGGGCTATGGAAATGAGGAGGTAATTGAGTTTTGTGTTGACTTTGTTCCTGACCTTAAGCCGATTGTTCTTCCTCAATCGCGGCACGAGGGGAGACTAAGTGGAAAAGGCACGATCGGAAGGAAATCAATGATATGTATGGACGGCCATTCTCCGACCGAAGCACACCACACAGTTCCGACCAATTCCAGCTTGGTGGCTCCGTACTTTGAGAAACACAAGAATATTTTACGCTCGGACAACCCCGGGAAGCCCGAATCCTGGATTAGGAAGGCCCACATGGAGACTTTCGGCAGTTGGTTGAGAAAACATTTAATGAGTGACAATAAGGTTGTAGATCAGTCGTACATGTTGGCCAAGACACCATCTTCGACTATAACGACTTTCCAAGGGTACGAGATAAATGGGAATACATTTTACACGATCGCCCAAGATAAAAAGAGCACCAACCAAAACAGTGGTGTCCGCTTTGATGCGAGCAACCGAGAATGGGCAAAAGGTCACATATTATGGTTACATAGAGGAGATATGGGAACTTGACTATGGACCCTCCTTTAGGGTCCCTTTGTTCCGGTGCAAATGGTTCAAGCTAACAGGAGGTGGGGTAAAGGTGGACCAGCAATACGGAATGACAATGGTGGATTTCAACAATCTTGGTTACCTTGACGAACCATTCGTCCTAGCGAAAGATGTCGCTCAGGTTTTCTATGTGAAGGACATGAGTAGCAAACCGAGGAAACGGAAAGATAAGAAAACGATCAGTACATCATGCGATGATCCAAAGCGCCACATTGTTCTTTCAGGGAAAAGAAACATCGTGGGAGTGGAGGACAAGACAGACATGTCGGAAGATTATAATATGTTTGCTGAAATTCCGCCCTTCAAAGTGAACACCGACCCAAGCATTAAGTTAAATGATGAGGATGCTCCATGGATACGGCACAATCGTAAGCAAGCGGGGACACAAGGGAAGAAATGATGTGTAATAATTTATTGTACCAAACTTTGTTTAATGAATCATGTGAATTATATTACCCGTGATGTGTTTGGTGTCCATTTTCGAATGATTCAATTGACTTGAGATAGCATCGATGATACATGAAATTTGGAGTGACTAAGTCATACTCCCGCATACATGAAATTTGGAGTGACTAAGTCATACTCCTGCATATAGGAAATTTGGAGTGACTAAGTCATACTCCTACATACATGAAATTTGGAGTGATTTAGTCATACTCCTGCCTAGGCGTATAATATGCATACTCGTAGTCTTCATAGCCGCCGCCATTGTATCGGTAGTCGTCGCCTTCTAAGTTGCCGGCGTCATCGTCGCTCGTCTGTCGTCGCTGTCGTCGGGCGGCGCTCGTGGCTCGAACCGAGGGTAGCGCAGGCGGGGATATCGCCGGCCGTGATGTAGTCCATGACGCTGCGCAGTCCGGCCGTACCACCATAGCCGACGGCCGGCCTCGTGGAAGTTTCCGGAGGCGGACCGTCCTCCTCATACCCGGCGAGCGCCCTCTCACGCCGATTGATGAAGAAGGCGTCCCAAGTATGCTGGTTATCGGGATGCCGGCGGGGATTCATCCGTCGCTCCGGCGTGAGGTCGAGGTAGTAGTGGTTCGTGATGGCCGCCCGGCGCGCAGTACCCGAGGGACGGGAGGGACCGGCACGCCGCCGGCGCTTAGGCTCCAGCCGGCGAGGACGCGGTAGCCCGGAGGGCAAGGGTAGTTCGAGGCGCAAAGCTCCTCCACTCGCTGGTAGGTTAGAGTGGGTGCGAGTGGAAGCCATGAGAGAGTGATGAGAGATTGTAGAGATGTGATAATGCTGGCCAAGCCGGGCTACCTATATGTAGTGACAAATGGCGGGAAAAATGGGAGCGGGAAGACGAGGAGGCGGGAAGAAAGAGGCGGGGAGAAAGTGGCGGGAAGAAATTGGCGGGAAAAAATTGGCGGGAAGAAAGAGGCCGAAGAAATTGGCGGGAAACAATTGGCGGGAAGAAAGAGGCGGGAAGACAGGGAAGAAATGGCGGGAAGACGAGGAGGGAAGAGGGGTCGGCGGAAAGAGGCGGGAAGAGGGGGCCAACGAACTTTTGAATTGAATTACTTTTATTTTTATGAATTTTTGATAATTTGTATTTTTAAAATTTTGAATTGAATTAGTTTTATTTTTATGAATTTTTTGATATATTATATGTATTTTAAACATTTTGAATTGAATTAGTTTTATTTTTCTTAATTTTTTGATATATTATTTGTATTTTTAACATATTGAAATGAATTAGTTTTATTTTCCTGAATTTTTTCATACATTATTTGTATTTTTAACATTTAGAAATGAATTAGTTTTAATTTTCTGAATTTTTTGATATAATATTTGTATTTTTAAGATTTTGAATTGAATTAGTTTTATTTTTCTGAATTTATTGATATATTATATGTATTTTTCAGATTTTGAAATGAATTAGTTTTATTTTTCTTAATTTTTTGATATATTATTTGTATTTTTAACATATTGAAATGAATTAGTTTTATTTTTCTGATTTTTTTGATATATTATTTGTATTTTTAAGATTTAGAAATGAATTAGTTTTAGTTTTCTGAATTTTTTCATACATTATTTGTATTTTTAACATTTAGAAATGAATTAGTTTTAATTTTCTGAATTTTTTGATATAATATTTGTATTTTTAAGATTTTTAATTGAATTAGTTTTATTTTTCTGAATTTATTGATATATTATATGTATTTTTCAGATTTTGAAATGAATTAGTTTTATTTTTCACATTTAATTTCGAAATAATTTCGAAAAAGGCCTTTAGTCGCGGTTGGCCTGGCCAACCGCGACTAAAGGTCGTTTTCCGCGGAACCGCAAATGGGGCGAAAAATGGGCTTTAGTCGCGGTTGGGGTCACCAACCGCGACTAAAGTGATCTTTAGTCGCGGTTGGTGTCCCCAACCGCGACTAAAGCCCATTTGGTATAAATACACGCGCCCTCGCCCGCGCACTTCATCTTCTTCGCGGATCGACTCGTCGCCTCTTCCGCGCCGAGCGGCTGCCGCGCGCCGTGTCGCCCTCGCCCTCGACAACGCCGCCGCCGGCCGCCCGCGTCGCCCGCCGCCCCGTCGTCGTCCTCGCGCGCCCGGCCGCCCGTCGTCCTTCGAATTCCTCGCCGTACGTGTCGTCACCGCCCCGCGCGCCCGGCCCACGCGCGCGCCGCCCCTCTCGCCCACGCCGCCGCCGCGCGCCGGCCGCTATCACCGGGCGCCGCCCTCGCCCACCGCGCCCGCCGCGCCTCGCTCGCCCGCCCTCAACGGCGCCGCCTCGCTCGCCCACGCGCGCGCGGCCGCCCATGTACAGAGAGAGATGAGAGGCCGGAGAGACGAAGGGGCCGTGGCCGCCGGCCCCCTTTTTTTTGTTTTTTTGTTTTTATTAATTATCTCACAATTTGTTAATTAAAATTGTACACTAAAATTTGACTTAAAAAAAGATTGTGTAAAGAAAACTAAAATTTGACTTAAAAAAATTAAAATTGACTTAAAAAAGATTGTGTAAATTAAAAAACTAAAATTTGACTTAAAAAAGATTGTGTAAAAAAATAACCACCGCACGTATACGGAGGGGCGGCGAGCCCCTCGTCGCCCCGTCCGTATACGAGCGGTGTTTTTTTGGGTCGAGAGGGGCGGCACCACCTTTCGCCACCGCGCGCCCTTTCGTCACCGACCCCGCGTGTATACGGAGGCGGCGGCGAGGCCCTCGCCTCCCCCTCCTTATACGCGCCGGCCGCCGGTGTTCGCGGCGAGGGGGCGGCGCCACCGCCGCCCCCCCTTCGCCACCGCCACCGCGCGCCCACCTTCCGCCGCCCCCTTTCGCCACCGCGACCCCGCATATATGCATGTGTTGTGTCTCGACTCCGACTCCGCGCGCACCCCTTCCTCGCCCCTCCTTTTGGCACCGACCTTTCGCCACCGCCACCGCCCCCTTCTTCACTTAATTAATTTGTTTTGACTACATGTTTTCGGGACCGACATATGGCGGACGATAGAGGTGACCCGATTCTGGACAACTATGATCCGGACGTCGAAGACCATATCTTCGGCATCATAAAAGGCGATATTCCTTTTGTGCCGACCGGAGAAGAAGAAGATGATATCTCTTCTTATCCGAACCTTGAGGGTGAAGATGAAGGGCGCCGTCGGCAAGATGGTGCGGAAGAAACGTCGATAAACGACGATCTTCGGTTGGAAGTAGCAACCACCTCCGGCGCCGAGGTATATATATATACATATTGAGCGTCTGGTGATACAATAACTGATTTGAATAAATGTGTGTGTACTAACGCGCGCGACTCTCTTTCTTATTTTAGCCCTCGGCCGGATCGTCGAAAAAATCGAGTACGTCGTCGTCAAAGCGTGGCGCAACCAAGACGATGAAACCAGGAGAAACATGCACCATCGAGGTTGTCGACGAAGAAACCGGCAGGCCGCTGGAGCCCAGCAAGAACGCCACCAAGTTTGTCAGCCAATGCGGAGCCGTTGTTAGAGACAACGTCTCGATCACCCGCCAGGAGTGGAATGAGCCAAAGAAGGCACGTGTTGGTTTCACTTTTGTCGAACGAGAGAGAAAAAAAGATTGCTTCAACAAGCTTATGGAACATTTCGTTCTACCTCCGGAATACCGCAAATACGATGAGGAGGGTAACAAGATTGCGGAAAACAAGAAGAGGCGCAAGCTAGTCAAACAGTTCGCTCTTTCTAGGATGGCCAACGCATTCCGGAAATACAAGCAAAATCTAGCCCATGACTTTGTCAACCAGGGCAAGACTCCGGATTTCAAAGGACAATATGAGAAACCGCAACATGATTGGCCAGAATTTGTGAAGCAAAAGAAATCGGAGCGAGTTCCTTGAACTATCGAAAAAAAATAAGGAAAATGCGGCCAAGAAGGAGTACAATCATAAAATGGGGCCAGGAGGGTATCGCTTTTGGCAGCCTAAGTGGGAGAAGATGGAGAACGAGCCGAGGGCGCGAGGAATCCGTCCAGTGTACGGAGGGATGGGACCCAAGGGCCAAAAGCTGGTGGTACGGGCATGGGGGATCGCTGAACCCGGAGACAGGGGAGTGTGTTTACCAGGGCAAAATAATTACACCCACCCAAAACCTTATTGAGGCAATGAGGGATGCTCAAGAGGGGAGGATCAGGTTCAACGGAGAGAACGACGCCACGACAAAAGCCCTCGGGAATCCCGAACACGGAGGACGTGTACGAGGCATGCCCGGGGACATTTCGTGGAAACTAGGGTTCCCCGGAAAGATGACCCGTACGGTTACGTGAGCCGTAAGAGAAAGATGGATCGGGATGCAGATGTTGTGGCGAAGTTGGTAACGGAAATGGATGTGATGAAGAAAACCGTGAGTGTACTAGTCGCCGAAAGAGATGCAGCTCGGGCGCAGCATGAAGATCATCCAATGGATCTCGGAAGACAGCAGCGGAGAAGAAGCAGCGTGGCTTCCACGGAGGCCTCACCGGCTGGTGCACCGACGATCGAAATTACTCGCACCGAGCCTCAGCTGGTGGTCGGAGTTACTCGCACCGGAGCCTCCTCGCTACCCCGTGGACGATATAAAGGAGATGAAAGCATGTCATCCGTATTATCCTATCGGGAACATGTCCATGAAGGTAGCCATCGGCGGTGCTTTACCACTCGGAGCACTCCACCACAACAACCCCATTCAAGATGGCTATGCTCGTGTCACGGTGGAGGAGATAGTCCAAGGGTTTGAGGACCTGGACATTGACATTGCTACACCTGAAGGGGTGAAAAGACTTGGAGATGTCAAGCGCCGAGCTCATTCTATGGCGAAGAAATTTATCAAGTTTCCAGGCGAGGCGCCAACAAGTCCACCCCGTACGGTGGTGGTGGTGGCGGTGGCGGTGACGGTGGCGGTGGCGGTGGCGGTGACGGTGGCGGTGGCGGTGACGGTGGCGGTGGTGCTTCACCTAATACACCTCATTCACGTCGGCGAGACGCCGCCCCCGGTCCTCGTCCGGCGGGTGATCGGACACCGGTACCGCCCCCAATCCACCTCCGGCGAAGAAGCGTAAGCAGTCCTGGGTTATTAACCCGGACCCTTACGTACCTAAGAAAACAAAGGTACCGGAGGTATCATCGAAGCCTCTCCCCACGAGGCCTTGGGAAAGTAGTGCCGAGGAAGTCGAGGCGGGCGCGGCTGCTGATTTAGAGAAATGGAAGGCGAGCGTCAAGAAGAAAATAGAGGGCGAGCCCAAGCCGGTATATTCGACAAGGAAAAGCGATGGGCTAAGTCATTTTTGAACACACCGTCCCAAGCCGCGAAGAATCTGCCCGACGACTATTTACGTGAACTTCGTAGGCAAGCGATCGCGTTCAAGAGGAACAAAGAGTACGCAGGAGAAGAAAGCCTTGGAGGACAAGGCCGAGACAAAATTAGAAAGGGGGAAAGAAGTTGCCCAGCTCGGGGAACAAAGTAAACAATCGATCGCCCCGCTCATAGTGCAAGCCGCCGGTCGGGAGGCCCCGATATCATAGCAGCTGCGGCAGCACATGGATTGATCGTAGAAAGTGCCGGAAAACAAGCGGCCGACTTAGGTATCACTCTTCGTGCGGTGTTAGGCCTTGATGAGGCGCCAATGAAGGACGTAGTATTTACATATGTGAAGAATGGCCCTCTCATCGAGCCCGCGCAGGAAGAGGATCTACCTCGACAAATGAAAGGTCCGCTAAATTGGTACAAGGCTTACATAAAACATGAAAACGCCAAAGACTATATCTATGCGGAAGTTAAATATGAGCATCACTTCAAACGTTACCGGGTACAAATTCCTCCGAGTGAATTGTTCCAGCTGTTCAATCTGCGCGACCTCGACAAATCTATCATCGGTTGCTACGTTCGTAAGTGATTTATTAATTTCTACCCCATCTCGTTCATTGCCCGCACTATATATATATATATTGTCCTAACTATCTTGTTGTGTACGCTATATATTATGCGGAATGAAGAAGCGGGAAATGCGAATAAGGAACATCCATGATGTTGGGTTCATTGACCCACACATCGTTAATTCATATGTGTTAGAACACCACCCCGCCGACGTGGAGGAAGACTCGTGGCGGTTTATTAGAAAACAGCAACGGAAAAGTGATATTCTATTTCCTTACCATTTTGGGTGAGTGTTTCTGTCTTGAGCACATTCTCTTTTGTTTACTCCATGCATGGTATGTGGCTAATCGATGAGTTATGCATGATTGTGCATGTATCGTGTCCGCAGGTTCCACTGGATTCTTATGGTAATTAAAGTTCAGACCTCCTCGGTTCTCGTCCACGACTCTCCGAATATGGATCCGGCGCTTTGGGGCGACATGAGAAAAATGATGCAAAAGTAATTATTTTCATTCATTTGCGCTCTATATCGATCGGCCTATTTCGTTCATCATTTCCTAATATCAAGTAACTAATTAATAACTCTCTTGTTTATTTAATTTTCTTTGCCTCGTAGGGTTTGGAGACGGTTCGTAGATACCAAGGTCGGTGAATTCAAAAAAGAGCTACATTTTAAAATGGCGAGTGCCGACGACCGGGGATACTCGGCCACCGGGGACCAATCTATGTGGATACTATGTTTGTGAGAGGATCCGGAGATACCGCAATGAGCGGGACCGGACGTGTGAGAACAACATCCCGAGGAATAACCTCCGGAAGACGCTTAGTCTAGAAGCTCGCTTCCGACCACTTCAAGAGGAACTAGCTGGATGGTTGGCGAGGGAAGTCATCGATCCTAGAGGAGAACACTATTACGATGACGTAGATCTTTATAGGCACCGGAATTTGTAACTAACTTGTTCAAAATTGTATATGGTCATCCGATATTGAATATATATTGTATATGGTCATCCGATATTGAATATATATTGTATATTACTCTTGAATTCTTTTTGGTTCTAATTTCAAATTTGTTTGAAATTGTACATTCATATGCATGTATGTATACAGTACCGTAGAATATGTGAAACTCCTTCAAAATTAAAACCCAAAAGAAATAAAATAATACAAATTAAAAAGAAACCAGATTTAGGGGGAGGGGGCTAAACCCTAAACCCTGCGGAGGCCTTTAGTCGCGGTTGGCCGGAAGAACCGCGACTAAAGGTCCTCCGCCCTGGCGCTCGCCTCGAGGCCCACGTGGATGGGCCTTTAGTCGCGGTTCGTAAGGAACCGCGACTAAAGGGGGGGGTCTTTAGTCGCGCTACTTTGGTCGCGGTTGGGCCACCGCGACTAATGGCAGTTGCCAACCGCGACCAAAGCCTGTTTTTCCACCAGTGTTAGCTGATGTTGTGTGTTTCGAAAACGGGGATCATAAAGCTAGGGCTGATGATCTAGGCACACGTGGAACATGAGACGCGATTGGAGCAGATTTTTAAAAGGCACATTGTTTCCTGATCGACATGTGTAAATCAAGGTCATCAGATGACCAATCGATGTCGGAGGAGTTATCCCCTGCGGCGGCCGCTTCTCTGTGGCGTTCCATCTTGGCGTCGAATGCTGTGTGAGCCGTCCGCTCCTTCTCTGCTTCCTGCTCCGCGTCAGCCATGAACATTGCGTCCCTGACCGCGTCGAGGACGTTGTTGCTCTTTCGTCGTCCTCCAACTCCTCCTCGGAGCTCTCGACCGGGGGAGGTGGAGTCGGAGGTGGAGGCGCGGTAGACTGGCCGTGGCCGGCGCTGCTCATGGCAAAGGTAGAGGTTGTGCAGCGGCGGCGCTACCGTGGAGGTTATGCGGCGGCTAGTGTTTTTTGTGGGAGGAGATGAGATGCGCGCGGCCCTGTTTATATAGGCCGATAGGCGCGGCATGCGTGGCATCGCCATTACGTCGTACGGAGGTAGGCGACGGCTGCTCGACACGCGAGGCATCACCATTAACGTGGCCGAAGACTGCCGAAGCAATGCCTTAGCTAGGCGGGCCGACGAAACGTCCGCCAGACGCAAGCGGACACTCGGCGCGTCCGCGCAACGTCCATAGAGACGCATCCAAGACGCATATTTAGATCAGATTTGCGTCTCCGCCGACAGCCCAGCCGAATATTATGCATCAGACCGTTATGCTACACGTATTTCGTATCCGCGTGAACGTATAAAGTTGCTCAGCGTATGTTTGTGTGGTCGTGTTGGAGATACCGTTATTGTAGCCGAGAGACAAACCAAGACGACGAGACGATGGCAACATGTAACACGCGCTGTGCCTTCCGTAGTGCGCGCGGCCGCTAGCAGGCGCAGCTACAGCCTACAGGCTATACGAGAAACAAGCAAAAAAGAAGATCGCTCGCCGCAGAGATTGCGGCTTGCTAGCTAGCAGTCGCTCTGGAAGTCGTTGGCTAGCAACCGCAGCTTCCATCATTCCCCTAGCTACATATCGTCTGGACACGGGAGTCTGACGGCCAAAATCTACACTGCTCCTTTTGGTTCTCGGTGCTCTTGAAAGGCGGGAAGACTGAGGAGACGTTGGCAATGACCGATCTTGATTTTCAGTGAACACGTTTAGCCTAGGAGATGACCGTTGGAGCTCCTCTCTCTCGCGACGCCGTCCGGCGCGACGGCGCCTCGCTGCTCTCCAACGGCGCTCCCCGTCGATCCCCTGTGTCTGGCCACATCCCTCCACCGCCTCCCACCCTTCCACCGGGTCTTCCCCCAACCTTGGTGGCCCACTCAGCTACAACCTCCAGGCGCTCCGTTTCAGGATCTGCATCTGCGATGGCGGCTCCTCCACGCGCCCTCCGACCGCCGGCGTGCGGCGGATGGGCACCTCACCGGCTTCGGAGCGTGGTCGTCAGAAGCTCCCCCCTCGACGAGCCTTCACGCAAGGAGAGCGAGGCCATCTGCGCCTCCCTGTCTGCATGGCGTCGCGCAACGTCTTCGCCCGACCGGGCTTCTTCTTCCGCTCCGGTTGGGATCCTCCGCGCCCCGTCCACTGCGGGAGCTCCAACAAGACAAGGGCCACGCAAATCCGTGCGTTTCATCCTGCCTGCGCCGTCGTCTGACCGCGCCCTTGGGGCCCACCAACGCGGTTCGAACCGCCAAGACGCCTCATCTTCTATACGCCTCTCGGCACGCCAGGATCCGGCCGACACCGCCTCGGAAGATGGTTGGACGCTAGTTATGTCCCGCCGCGCGCGACGGGAAGCCCGAAGGGTCGCCGGTCCACTCAACGGCAGTCTTCGCCGCCTCGACTCCCCAACCCGTGGCGCCGTCCGCCCAGCTCCCCCGTCTACAAAAGCCGTGGCCGGGGTTTGCCACCGATGCAGCTCTCCTCACCATCCGGTCGCCTCCTGTTCTCGCCCACGTTGCCGTCGCCCCCAACCTCGCCCACGTCCGTCTAGCAGGCCACGACTGAAGAGTGCTCCCCGCCCTCCTCCGACAGTCATGTCCTTCCTCGGTCATCCTTCCACGCGCGAGGAGGAGGACACCTGCTTCATCGCGACTTCATACGACCTCGACCGCGAGCGTTTGGATTGGGAGAGCACCGCCATTGTGGCATGGGTCATCGCGGCGCCGTCAGGGATGGATCGCTCCGACGTTGAGGATGTATTCCGTCGCAAGTTTCACCTTCGCGCCTCTGAGCTGATGGTGAGCGCTCACTTCCCGGAGCAATTCCTTGTGAAGTTCTCCTCCATCGAGATACGGGAGGAGGTCATGCGCACGGAGCGCTGCAACTTCAAGATGGATGGCCTCGACGTCCACTTTCGACCTTGGCGTGCTGTCTCTCATGCCTACAACGCCGACCTACACTTCCGCGTCCATGTGGTCGTCGACGGCCTCCCCCCTTTCGCTTGGAGGCCGGAGGTGGTGGACCAACTTGTGGGACGCAAGTGCGCCGTCCAACGCCTCGATGATGGCTTTACTACTATGGAGGACACCTCCTCCTTCGGTCTATGGGCATGGACGCCTTCTCCCCACCGCATCCCCAAGGTACTATGGTGCACGCTTGTGAACAAGGGTGCGGGTGGCCTCTCCTCCAAGGTCCGCATCGAGGAGGATCGCCCGGATCAGTGGAAGAGGGGAGTCTCTTTCCGTGTCCTTCTTCACGTGGACTGCGTCGAGGACTACACTGCCGCACCGATCCTCGACGGTGGCGAGCCGATCTCCAGCTTCAAGCCAACCGTGCACTCCTTGCCGCGTTGCCATTTGGGTACCATCGACGGTCGGCCTGTGGATGTGGGTTCGGGTTCCATACTGCCGGCCCCCATCCCAGCCTTGGGTGAGCTCGGCCCGGCCTTCAATCAGCGCCTTGACGACAGCGACCGCCGCGAACGGTCACGCTCGGCTGCCACGGAAGACCTCATCAACACACGTCGCCCTCGCCCCTGGGAGGATGATAGACGTGCGCCGAGTCGCTCCCTTTCCAGGGCCAGGACACATCGTCGCTCTCGCTCCGCGGAGTCTAAGGAACGCCGCCGAAGCCGCTCTCGCATGGAATCTCGCTGCGATGATAGGCAGCTGCGTAAACGCCACCACCGGGAGGACGACGACGACGAAGATCGAAGGGAACCTCGCCGCGAGTCCTCACGCCGCTCCTCTTCCCGCTCCCTCCGCGCCAAGTCTGCAGGACATCATCGCGGCAGCAGAGAGGGACGCTCCTACGGGCATGGGGCCGACGGTTCTACAGGCCGTCGCGACGGCTACCGACGTCACTTCGTCAAAAAACATGGTGCCGCAGCCGAGCCCCTGGTTCGGCCGAAGCTCCCCTCCATCATCACATGCGACACGGACGGCAAGGATTGGTCTTCCACCCTCAAGGAGTTGCCGCCGGCTTTTGCCCGGGGGTTTTCGCGTCTGGCCTCGCCCCCCCCTCAAGTGCTGCAGCAGCCGTCCCACCCCAGCTCCTGGACGGATGATGGGCTTGACAACGCAGCGACGCCCCCTTTTTCGCCTCCCCGTCAAGCGTCCCCTTCCCCGACGCTTTCTCCGGTCGTGGTGCCGGACTCTTGGGAAGACGCTGAGGACGTCTCCGTCGAGGACATCCTCCCTCAGGCTTCCGATGCCCCTGTGTTTGAAGTTGGAGCTCCTGCCGGCTCCGGCAACTTGTTTGCGCCTCCTCAAGTGCCGCTCCTTCCGTGCCCTACGCCGGCTCCGCCTCGGCGCAAGCAGCCAGAGGTCCAGCCCTCTTCTGAGTTAAGGCGCAGCGCCCGTTTGAGCAACAAACCGAAGATGCATGCTTTAGATAAAGCCGTCCAAGTTCTTAACACAAAGATGGGTGTCTCCGATGCTGGTTTCCCTCTGATGGACGCTAGGAAGGCTTACATCGACAAGTTTAAAACGCCGCTCCCGGACACGGCGATCGAGGCCCTCGCCAAGCTTTTCAAGCTCAACATCCGCAGCATGGTTGAAGCCGACGAGTCGCTCATCGCCATGGGAGGCCCAGGAGGGTGCGAGGCGGAGGCCCTTGACGTGTCTGTTTAGTTTGGTTGCTTCAGCTGCGTTTGCTTCATTCTTGTCTTCTTTTTTGGACAAGTTCCTGTTTATCGTCTCTGTAGTGCTGCTACCCCACCTTTTTTTTTCTTCACTATGATCGGTCCGGACATCTCCATCGCTGATTGGAACACCCGTGGACTTAATGATCAAGCCCGTAAAGACACTGTTCACGCCTTCCTCGCTGATACCCGCTGTCATATTGCTTGCATTCAAGAGACCAAGCTTGATCACATCGACCAACAAACGGCTTCTTATATCGGCGGTTTTAGGCTTCGATCCTTCGCCCATCGGCCGGCTATTGGCACTCGAGGCGGCATCCTCTTGCTATGGGACGAAGATCATGTGGAGGTCTCCAACGTCCACCTCGGCACCTTCTTGATCTCGGCCAACATCTCCATCCGGGCTTGCGGCACCACCTTCAAGCTTACTACTGTTTATGGTCCTACAGACCACGCAGAAAAAGAAGCCTTCCTCAACGAGACCATCGCAGCCAAGCCCTCGGACGACTCCAAATGGCTCATCATTGGAGATTTCAATCTCATCTACAAAGCGGAAGATAAGAACAACAGCAACCTCAACTTCCGCCTTATGGGTCTGTTCAGAAGAGCCCTCACTACATGTCAGCTCAAGGAGCTGAAGCTGCAAAACCGCAAGTTTACCTGGAGCAATGAGAGGCAATCTCCAACTCTTGTGCGCCTCGACCGGGCTTTCTGTAATACGGCATGGGACCTTTTGTTCGAGAATCATGTGCTTTTTGCCCTGTCTTCGTCTCCGTCCGATCACTGCCCTCTCCCGCTGTCCAACCGGAGTGGTCCGCGGAAATCGCCTGTTTTCGCTTTGAGTCCTTCTGGATCAAGATGCCGGGGTTTATGGAGGTCGTTAAACAAGCTTGGTCTGCGCCCTCATCTCATACTCAGCCGACCCATATCATCAGCCACAAGCTTAAGACCGCGGCTCAAGGGCTCAGATCTTGGAGCAAGAGTCTCTTCTCCGACAGCAAGCTTCAACTCCTTATGGCACTGGACGTCATCCTTCAGCTGGATGTGGCTCAAGAATCCCGTGCTCTCTCCGAAGATGAATGTTGGCTCCGTGCCAATCTGAAACGTCGGGTAAAGGGACTTGCGAGCGCTTGAAAGGTCCCGCAAGCGTCAAGCTTCCAGAATTCGTTACCTCCGCGACGGCGATGCCAACACCAAGTTCTTCCATCTACGGGTCAACGCGAGGAAGCGTAAAAACCACATCGCCAGACTTAAGCATAACTCCGGGTGGGCCGTGTCTCATGAAGACAAGGCTGGGCTGATCTTCGACCACTTCTCGCGCTCTCTCGGACGGCCTCCTCCTCGTTCTCTTGACTTCAACTGGGAAGTGTTGGACCCCCCAAACCACTCTCTGGAGGACCTCGGCCTACCTTTCTCTGAAGATGAAGTCAAGGCGGCTCTTGAGGACATGCCTGCCGATAAGGCCCCGGGCCCAGACGGTTTTTCCATCGCCTTCTTTCAATCCTGTTGGGATGTGGTTAAGAATGACCTTATGGCCGTGATCAACGCCTTCTCCGAGCTGTCGGCTTCTAGCTTTCACATCGTTAACACTGCCAACGTCGTGCTCCTGCCTAAGAAGGACGGTGCGGAAGCTATCTCTGACTTCGGACCCATCGGCCTCATCCACGCGGTCCCTAAGATCATTGCTAAAGCTATGGCACGCCGCCTCAGCCCGAAGATGAACGACATTGTTTCCCGAAGTCAGAGCGCTTTCATCAAGACAAGAACTATCCATGATAATTTCATGTATGTCAGGAACACTGCCCGTCGGCTGCACCGTACAAGAACTCCTTCCCTCCTCATCAAACTAGACATTGCCAAGGCTTTCGACACGGTCCGTTGGGACTATATGCTGGACCTCCTTCAACGCCTTGGTTTTCCTCAGAGGTGGAGAGCCCTGCTAGTGACTCTTTTCTCCACGGCTTCTTCTAGGATTATCCTTAACGGAATCCCTGGGAAAGACATCTTGCATGGTCGTGGCCTTCGTCAGGGTGATCCTCTCTCGCCTCTCCTTTTCGACATCGCCATCGACCCTCTTCAGAGACTGCTGGATAAGGCGACAGAATCGGGCGTGCTCTCTGCTTTGCCAGGTGGCTTTCAGGGCCCCGAGTCTCTCTCTATGCGGATGATGCTGCCATCTTCCTTTCGCCCACGAGGCACGATGTCGAAGGCTTGGCTAACATTCTGCAAAGTTTTGGGGAAGTCTCTGGCCTTGTGACCAATGTGACCAAGAGCTCCATCGCCCCCATCCAATGCGCCGGCTTAAACCCGGAGGAGGTCTTAACCGATTTCCCAGCTGCCACGACCCCCTTCCCCATCAAGTACCTAGGGTTGCCCCTCTCCCTTGGAAGACTTAGGCGGGTGGACCTCCAACCCTATATCGACAAGGCGGTTTCTCGTCTAAACCCGTGGAAGGGGAAGTTCCTAAATCGCGCCGGTTGTACGGCGCTTGTTAAGTCCGTGCTCTCCTCCATGCCAATCTTCTTGCTCGACGGCTTTAAAGGCGGACAAAGGCATCCTCAAGGCCTTTGCTAAGATCAGTCGCGGCATGCTCTGGGCTTGTAAGGAGGTGGTTAGCGGAGGAAAATGCAAAGTCAACTGGCAAAAGGTCTGCCGCCCCAAGGAACTCGGCGGGTTGGGGGTTCTAGACACGGAGAAGTTCTCTCGGGCCCTTAGGCTCCGTTGGCTTTGGTATGAGTGGAAGGCTCCTGAGAAACCTTGGGTGGGTACTGAAACCCCCAACGACGCTTCCGACCGGGACCTCTTCAACGCGGCTACCCGTGTCACCATCGGGAATGGGGCTAAGGCCTCCTTCTGGTCCTCTTCTTGGCTTCACGGTGCCCCTCCAAAAGACCTGGCCCCCCTAATCTTCAAGGTCTCCAGGAGGAAAAATCGAACGGTCCAAGATGCCCTCACTGATTATAACTGGATCTCGGACATCGCGGTCGAGGCCTTCACTGCCGATCACATGGACCAATATGTCCGCCTCTGGGTCCTCCTAGCAGATGTTCAGCTCCACCCAGACAGGGAGGACTCTATTACTTGGTCTTTGACCCCAAACGGCTGCTACTCCGCCAGCTCCGCCTATAAGGTCCAGTTCCTTGCCTCCTTGCCATGCCAGTTCGGACACATCGTTTGGAAGACCTGGGCTCCTCCAAAGTGCCGCTTCTTCGCCCGGCTTGCCGTACAAAATCGACTTTGGACCGCCGACCGCTTGGCTAAACGAGGTTGGCCACATCACCCCACCTGCCGGCTATGCCGCAATTCCCCGGAGACAGCCGGGCACTTGCTCTTTGAATGCCGTTTCTCCGGGCGCATCCGGACAGCCGCGGCTTCCTGGCTTTCCTGTCCGGATCTTCTCGGCAGCATTGGTGTAGGACGGCCCAAAGTTCCGGACTACCGGTTGGCCGCTTCGAAGACCACCACCTCCTCCCTAAAGGTCTACGATCTGCCATTACTCTGATCGCTTGGGAGATCTGGAAGGAAAGGAATGAGAGGATTTTCAACAATAAGTCTCCTTGCCAGCGGTGGTCATGCACAGGATCAGAGAAGAGGGGAAAGATTGGATCCTCGCCGGAGCTTCCCACTTGGCGGATCTTTTAGGCTAATCTTTTCCTTAGGTCCGGGGGGTGGGGGCTGTGTGCCCCCGCGTTTGCTTCCTTTTTTATGTTTTCCATGGCTCTTGCCATAACCTTGTTTGCTTCTCCTATATCAATATAAGGCAAAAGCTTTTTTGCCCGTTTCAAAAAAAAAAAAAAGATTTTCAGTGAACACAAGAAAGTCAAGATCATGGGGTCTGTAGCTGTTACGCAGCTTTAAAAACAGTACCCACTCCGTTTCAAAAAAATAAAAACAGTACCCACACCACAAACAGAGGGTCAGCGAGGGCAGTTCCCCACTGATCATATAGTACCTAGGAGTAGATTTAGCCAATGTCTACCTACATAACCTCGTCTTTTCCTAGACTGCCCGGCCAATGGTTGGCTAATAACATCATTTCTAACCTGATAGTGCTACTATTTGCCCATATTGGATATCGCATTTTGATCCATCGAGCCGGTATTTCAGCGAGTTTGGCCAAAAGGTCGCCCCGTTGACTAGGATGATACAATATCGGGATTTGACATTCCCATCTGTCTCTGCCGGCCGCTTTTGCGACACATGTATCTTATACCGGTCTCGTCGTCTAATTAACTGCAATGCCCACCCTGATAAGCCTAGCCTAACCTAGCTAGGGTTTGACAAGCTAAATAAATATTGGGATAGATGGGTTCAGATATCAGCTCCGATCGAGTCGTGATCTCTGAAGATCGCCAGCTCTGTAGCTCCGGCAGGTAATTTTATATCTGCACACCTGACTGAGTTGATGGCATACAGTTTGCTAGCCTGTGGGAGTAGCTTGTTAGCCCACTGTTTGTATGGCTCTTTTTCTTGATCTCAGTCGCCTCATATCTCATCAGGTGTGATTTTCATTATCAGGGGGGTGACAAAGCGCAGATGCTTATTCCAACCGCAACCGGTTCATCACTGTTTTCGTGACGCAACTTTATAGTTAACTAGGAAACAAACCCGTGCGTTGCACGGGAAAAGAAAACAATAAACTTTTTGAGAAAAACTGGATCAACCAAAATATTTTCCCAAAATCAATCGAACATCATAAATTTGCAAACTTTTCATTGATACATCACGAGTAGCGGTGTCGTGTCTGAATAGATAAATTTTTAATCATGTGCACAACAAAAGAAATCGAGGCGACAGTGTATTTGAAGGCAAATTTATGATATCCACATAATGCTACGTTATTCTGTAGAAAAGTACCCTGAAGTTGGCTGACATTATTTAGATTTAGGGTATAATTTAGATAATTTAGATTGCGGGAACGCTCAGCAACCCCCGCCGGCAATTACTACATAGCAAGCTTACATCCATATTTCAGTAGTTCCAAAAAGAACATCAAATTGCAGTCCGCTTCGTAAAAAAACTGTAATGTGAGGCAGACTCTACAGAGAAATCATATCAGCTTCTTAAGAGCATAACTCTAGAGGTCCGCACCCTACATCTCACAATTAGATTACTCATGGATACATGTATACAAACGAATTTGCGTTAACCAGGTGATAACCATGAAATACGATAAATAAAAGTGCTAAACTGAAAATAACTGAGAGCATAATATTTCCTCTCTCCCGACTCCCGTGTGTTTCAGACTTTCAGCCCCAAATCAATTGCCACAGAAGGAGGAGCGAGGCCGCGACAGTGCGCCGGTGTCGGGTGCATGGCGCCGTGACCCAGCGGTATGCTTCCGCAGCCAATGACATAGGATGATGTGCCGCACCGACCCTTCGTCTGTTGCCTCCATCTTTGGGGCGGTTTCGGCGATTCCAACATTGCCCGTCGGAGAGGAATCAACCCAGAGTTCGACGAGAGGCGAGTTGTTCGCGATGGGTAAGAAGAGGAGATGGGGGAAAGTCGGGTGGGGACAAACGCCGGCAAATCGTGACTCCGCGAAATCAGATCATGGCCGCTGCTCCATGAATCTCCTTCCGGCGCCGCCCCGTGCTCCTCTCCCAACCCTTCAGCGTGTGGTGGCGACCTGATCGGCAGTTTCCACCGCCCCGTGCTCCTGTCGAGATGGTCCGGGCAGGAGCGCTCCTATTGCCCACCGAGTTCTGCCTCCCCGCGCGAGCTTGAAGAGGAGACCTGGAGGGGAGAGGAGGCAAGCGACATGATTGATGGATTCAGCCTTCGAATTTGAAGATATGCTGGATTTGTTGCCGATATTGAAGAAGAAATTGACGAAACTATGTTGGGATTCCAACTATATTTGGGGAAAGAGGAGCTCGGCTCTGTGAAAGAACTTTTGATCCTTCAGCACTTTCTGGGAATTGTACGCCGGCGAGCTGTATCCGGATACCGTCTCCGGTCCCTGCCAGGGGAAACAGCCATCGTCGCCTCTACGCCACCGCAAGTTTCTCCGCCATGTCCATTGTCACCTGGAGATCTAATTAGAGATCTAATTAATCGTTTTCTCTCAGTGTGACAAGGTGACCGGAGCTGATCACATATATAGGAACATGATGCGCTAGCTGAGATGTTTTGGTTCGGTTTGGACTGTGCGCGATGGAAGTCAAACGTGCGCGGCTAGGACCAGAGACGGAGGAAAACAAAGGAAGCAGTGATTGGGCCAGGCCGAGCGACGGACGAACACAGACGAACCGTTTTTTCGACTTGACTAGGAAAGGTGCCCGTGCGTTGCACCGGACGAAAAATCTTTCGATTGAGTGGATGTACACATAATAGGTTTTTGTTGGTACTACCATAATGTGAAACAAAAACCGGTCAGTTCAACGCATGCACAATGCACTCAACGGTTAGGTCAAGCCGGGGAGAATTCTCCAACTGATTTTTTTTTTAAAAAAGCGCACTTTGGTCAGGTTGCAAGATAATTTCGAAAATAAAAGGCATGATTTCAATTGCAGACGGTATGACATCACTTGCTTGTACAAGTGGGTTCTCAGAATCATCCATGATTGAGAAAAAAAAACTTCGCTGAAGGAGACACGCACTTGTGCTCGTACAGATTAGAGGAAGGACCCAGGACTGCCCGCAACGTCTACTTCTATCTACATAAACACAAAACAATCATTATTAAATAATCAGCACATAAACACAACTCAAAGTCGATTGACTCACTTAATCAAACTTACTCTTTAATTTTTTAATTTCACCTATACTTCATTGTTGTTTTGTTTCTTATTCAACTATTTTAAATTATGTTTTGAAGTATACTACTTCCTCGGTCTTATTACAAATCAGAGGGAGTATATTTTTATTTAGTTTACTGAGCACGTAATTAACCTATTTCCTTCTCTATTCCTGTTTATTCTCATATCTTCTTTTCAATCCCCACACGATCGAACCACTCCACTATCTAACGATGACGTCCCTCCTTTCCTCCACCATAGCAATTACCCTAATTGCTGGCTGTCCCCCTCTATTCTCTCCTCTCCGGTGTTTGGAGCTGTTACAAAAACATAGTTGATTCATATCGATTTAGTAATCCCATAGTGTTGAACTCCTTTGATGTTTTGACTGACATTCCACTGCAGCCTGCACCTATTTCTCAAAAGAAACAACGACATCTTCACACAATAAAATCATGTAAAATATTCTACGGAACTGTCTATCATCAATAAATCATAACTAATTTTTGCACTGCCAACTTAGGTCAGTTTCACCATATCAAAATTTCCTAGCAAAAATAGTAGTAGTTGACATACCTCAGCAACCCAATTATACGACGCAACGCTCCTGAGTTTTGAATCCAATGAAAGCAACCAGCGCAGTACACAAAGGAGAACTCGTGGAGCTGAAAGATGGGAAGAACGACACCGAAGAACTGATTAAACAATCCATCGTTGGAAGATACTATCTCCCTCTCAAGGCACTTCATGTTGGTGTCGTTCGTCTGTTAGATACTGTCAAAGAACTCGGCGTACCTGGAAGATAACGTCAAAGTTCGAACATACAGTCGTCCGAGGCAAATAAATAGACTGCATGCGTTGAATTGTTTTATTCCTGAACCACCGCATCTGTATGCTTCTTCTCCACCGCATCTCTCTGAACTACAACTACAAGCATCTACGGAGTATTTTGGACATCTCGGTTTCAGCACAGATGAGATGTAGCCTCGCATTGCATCATCAACAAAAATTTCTTCCACGAAAGCTTCTCTCTAGTACCTGTTTTATTGCCTGGCGTTGACTAAATTTTCAACAAATCCATGGCATTTTTCTTCTATCATCTCTGAACTCCTAAAATTGATTTAATTTGTCAATTAAATCGTGAATCCAGATCAAGGAGCAACACATCTTCCGCCTGCACTCCTCGACCCCTACCACCATGACCTCCACAATCTTCCCCAATCGCCTCCGAACAGAGCACCTCGTGAGCAGTGGAACACCTCAGGACGGACGTGCGGAGCGGCAGGGGCCGACGCGTGGGTTCCCTCCGGCGGCGGTGCGCGAAAAGAGCCAGGAGGGGGTCGCCATGCCGCTGACCGGCCGTTGGCGGGCCGCCGTTGCCGCCGCTCTGTTTTGTTCGTGCTTGCGAGAAGTTGGGCACGAGTTCGGATCGGCCGCCGTCCTTGTTGCAACTTAAGGGCGCCCAACCGCAGTCGGAGGACCGGGCTGCGGGCAGATGGTCTATCGCGCGCCATACCTCAGATGAGTCTATTTGGGGGCAATTTCTTCATGTCGTGCAAGATTCGGGTGATGGAGAATTGGAGATTGGGGGTGAATCCTCTGCAAGCTCCTCCAGGATCCGCTTGTAGGAATTGAGGCAAGGCTGGATAGATAGACAGGGCCGGGTGCGTGCATAAGTAGAGGGTGGCGTGCGGCGGCGGAGGAGATTGGGCCGGGCACGCGTGGGTGACCAATAATTAGGTTTCCGTCGAGCGCGGCCGAAGGAGCAGCACGCGTGCGTGACGGGAAATAAACGAACCGGTAGGTGGCATCTACGTATTATGCGATTTGGTGGGAGGGCAAAACGGTCCAATAAAAAGTTGGACGAAAATTTTGGCAGAAACCTTAGCTCCTTTATTATTAGGTATAGATAAAGTAGTCCAATGTCTGTTTGGTTAGAGCATCTCCAGCCGCTTCATCCAAAATGAGCCACAAAGAAATTTAAGGCGCGCTGGAGTAAAAAAAAGTTTCTAGCCGCGTGTCCCAAAGTCTCCTTTTGTCCGACGCGGTCCAATACGGTGTCCGACGCTCAAGCCCGTTCCCGCTAAACAGGGGATACTCCGGGCACGCCGGACACAACGAAAAGCGAGGCGAGGAGACGCGGGCTCAACGCATCAGCGGCACAATCAAGTCTAAACCTAATCGTCGCCTACCTCGCGACGGAAGTTATTGGCACGCAGTAACACACGAACGAAGCGTCGCAGTTTTGCCTTAATAGCGACGGAGGGGCAGGCGAGCAGTCTCGTCGGTGCTGCGGAGCCCCCACATGATGCCGTTGTTCGCACGCCACCGCGCGTTTCCGCGCTCTCTTCCCGCCGCTTCTGGCCTCTTCCCGCGCTATCTTCCCGCCTCTTCTGGCCACATCGGCGTCTATAGAAGCCCCCCCCCCCCCCGGCTCAATGGCAGTCACCACAGCCGCCGGCACCCCTTTCTCCGCCGCAAGCATAGCCCTCGTCCCATAAACACCAGTGCGCAATGATGAACCGCCCCAGCGCCGGCCAGTTCCCTCCACCACCGTCTCCATCACCACCTCCACCACATGAAGCACCGCAGTTCGACATAGACCCGAAATCTGCGGAGAACGAGGCGTGGGAGGAGGCGGCGATGGCGGACACCATAGCGGCGTTCGACGCCGCCACGGCGGAAGAGGCGCGGCGGCGCCGGACAGAGGAGATGGCCGAGCGGTGGCGTGCAGAGCGGCAGCGCCTGCACATGGAGCGGGATCTCCAGTACCATGAACGGCGGGCGGCGGTGGAGACATGAGGCGGTTGAGCGTCAGCAGCGGCAGGCGTCAGAGGAGCGTCAGCAGCGGGAGTCGGCGCTGGTGGCAACAGAGGCGGCCCGGGGGGTGCGGGCCGATGCGTTGGCGGCGTAGATGAAGGAGGAGGAGGAGGAGGAGGAGGAGGAGGCGGAGGAGGAGGACGAGGCGGAGAAAGAGGACAAGGCGGAGGAGGAGGAGGAGGAGGAGGAGGAGGAGGAGGAGGAGGAGGAGGAGGACGGCGACTTCGAGTGGTCCGACGATGACGGGCCGCACCCGGACGAGGCGGCGGATCAGCAACGAACGCTCGTCGAGTCCTTTGAGTGGGAGAAGAAGCTCTAGGACGAGGCCCGTGCCCGCGAAGATGCGCAGATTGCCGCGCCGTCGAGCTCTCCCTCCAGGCGGCGCAGTAGGGGAGGGCAGGCGACGACGCGCTGCTGGAGTAGCGGCGTCTGGCCTCTGCCCTATGCATGGAGAGGCGGCGCGCGCAGCAGGAGCTGCGGCGGAGGGGAGGCGACGATGAGGCGGGGCCATCGAACGGATCGCTGGGTGGCCAGTAGGCTAGGGTTAGATAAAATCTCGCCGTTTTCATTCGAACTTGTAATATATAATTAAATTCGAATGAAAACCTTTATTTTTGTGCACTTTTATTTATTTAGGGTGCGTTTTTGGGGGACACAGCTGGGGAGCGACGTCCCTCAAACGCGGCACGAAGGAAACACGTCCCCTAATACGTCCCAAACGTATCTATAATTTCTTATGTTCCATGCTACTTTTATGATGACACTCACATGTTTTATACACATTATATGTCATTATTATGCATTTTCCGGCACTAACCTATTGACGAGATGCCGAAGAGCCGCTTGTCGTTTTCTGCTGTTTTTGGTTTCGGAAATCCTAGTAAGGAAATATTCTCGAATTGGACGAAATCAACGCCCGTGGTCCTATTTTTGCACGAAGCTTCCGGAAGACCGGAGGGGAGACGAAGTGGGGCCACGGGCGCCGCCACACTAGGGCGGCGCGGCCTAGGGGGGCCCGCGCGGCCCTAGCGTGTGGGGCCCCCGTGATTCTCCCGACTCCGCCCTTCCGCCTACTTAAAGCCTCCGTCGCGAAACCCCCGACACCGAGAGCCACGATACGGAAAACCTTCCGGAGACGCCGCCGCCGCCAATCCCATCTCGGGGGATTCAGGAGATCGCCTCCGGCACCCTCCCGGAGAGGGGAATCATCTCCCGGAGGTCTCTTCATCGCCATGATCGCCTCCGGATCGATGTGTGAGTAGTCCACCCCTGGACTATGGGTCCATAGCAGTAGCTAGATGGTCGTCTTCTCCTCATTGTGCTATCATGTTAGATCTTGTGAGCTGCCTATCATGATCAAGATCATCTATCCGTAATCCTACATGTTGTGTTTGTTGGGATCCGATGAATATTGAATACTATGTCAAGTTGATTATCAATCTATCATATATGTTATTTATGTTCTTGCATGCTCTCCGTTGCTAGTAGAGGCTCTGGCCAAGTTGATACTTGTGACTCCAAGAGGGAGTATTTATGCTCGATAGTGGGTTCATGCCTCCATTAAATCTGGGACAGAGGATGTAAAGTTCTAAGATTGTGGATGTGTCGTTGCTACTAGGGATAAAACATCGATGCTTTGTCTAAGGATATTTGTGTTGATTACATTACGCACCATACTTAATGCAATTGTCCGTTGTTTACAACTTAATACCGGAAGGGGTTCGGATGATAACCTCGAAGGTGGACTTTTTAGGCATAGATGCATGCTGGATAGCGGTCTATGTACTTTGTCGTAATGCCCCGATTAAATCTCATAGTACTCATCATGATATATGTATGTGCATTGTTATGCCTTCTTTATTTGTCAATTGCCCAACCGTAATTTGTTCACCCAACATCCGCTATCTTATGGGAGAGACACCACTAGTGATCCGTGGACCCCGGTCCTATTCTTTACATCCGAAATACAATCTGCTGCAATTGTTCTTTACTGTTCTTCGCAAACAAACATCATCATCCACACTATACATCTAATCCTTTGTTTACAGCAAGCCGGTGAGATTGACACGTTGGGGCAAAGTTCTGTGATTGTGTTGTGCAGGTTCCACGTTGGCGTCGGAATCCCTGGTGTTGCGCCGCACTACACTCCTCCGCCATCAACCTTCAACGTGCTTCTTGGCTCCTCCTGGTTCGATAAACCTTTCTGAGGGAAAACTTGCTACTGTGCGCATCACACCTTCCTCTTGGGGTTCCCAACGGACGTGTCAACTACACGCATCATCCCCCAAACGCTCGATCCGGCGCCGTTTGGGGGACGCTTTGGGGGAAGCGGCTGGAGATGCTCTTATGGCATCAGCTCATAAATAATGCGCTTCAGTACAATGCTTCGTGTTTCCGACCTGTTAGGCTGGTCATAGTGGGGAGTAAGTTAGACTAGTAACATATGTCTTGTTACTAGTCTAAGTTACTATCTTCAAAGTGGATAGTAACTTATATGTGGTGCCATGCATTGTGTCATTAGTATGTTGTAGACTCATCTTGCATTGGGGTGTGTGATGTTATGGTAGCGTAGCTAGTTACCACCTCACTCTCTTTCTTCATTTATTGGTATCCACGTCACTAAAACCTCCTGAGATGTGTGATGTTACTAGCTATATTACTCCCACTATGAGTAGTCTTAGAGCATCTCCAGTCGCGTCTCCCAAACCGTCCACCAAAGGGATTTGGGGCGCGTCGGACAAAAAACGTTCCCAGCCGCGTCCCCCAAAGCCACTTTTTGTCCGGCGCGACCCGATACGGTGTCCCGCGCCCCGAGCCCGTCCCCGCCCCACAGGGGACACTCCGGGCACGCCGGACACAACAAAAAGCGAGGCGGGCTCCCACCTGTCGTAGACTATTTCCATAAACCATTGGTTCGCGCCTTTTTTCTCGTCGCTCCTTCCCTCCCGCGCCTCCCACCCCTCTGCCGCCGCTGGATTTGCCGGCCGTTTCGACGGCTGATCTCTTCTGAGAGTCGGCACCATCGTCGCGGCTAGCACTCTCGCCGGACATTCCGTCGCCGCCGGTTCGCCAGCGCGTCCCAGAACGCAACGTCAAATCCGCCCCACCTCCATGCACACAAGGTGCTCGACGACTTGCCAGGTAGGCGCGATTGGCCGCTGTTCGTTACCTCGTCTGCCGCGGCGCAATTTTAACCATTGATTTTGCTTCATACATGGATAGCGACGACGAGATGCTTTCCCTACTGTTGGAGGACGAGCAAGCCTTCGACGAGGACCTCCGGGAGCATTTGCTGATCATCACATCCCTCCAGGACATGCTTGACGCCAAGGCAGAGAAGAGGAAGAGGCCGCGCCGCGGAGGATCAAGGACGGGGAGAAAGAAGTCGAAGCCCCGGTAGAGGATGGAGGGGCATACCATGCTGCACAACGACTACTTCGCAGATGACGCAACACAGGCCGACAATTTTCGGCGCCGGTATAGGATGAGCAAGGGTCTGTTCATGAATATCCTCCACAGCGTTCGAGAGTTCGACCCCTACTTCAAGCTCAAGCACGACGATGTAGGCGTTGTCGGGTTCTCGTCGATTCAGAAGTGCACCGCCGCCTTGAGGATGCTTGCATACGGAGCACCTATTGATACACATGACGACTACCTTCGCATGAGTGAGTCTACTGCCATTGAGTGCATGTACACGTTTTGCCATGAAGGAGATATGCCCTAGAGGCAATAATAAAGAGGTTATTATTTATATCTTTATGTTTATGATAAATGTTTATATATCATGCTATAATTGTATTAACCGAAACATTAGTACATGTGTGATATGTAGACAAACAAAGAGTCCCTAGTATGCCTCTTAACTAGCTTGTTGATTAATGGATGATTAGTTTCATAATCATGAACATTGGATGTTATTAATAACAAGGTTATATCATTGTATGAATGATGTAATGGACACACCCAATTAAGCGTAGCATAAGATCTCGTCATTAAGTTATTTGCTATAAGCTTTCGATACATAGTTACCTAGTCCTTATGACCATGAGATCATGTAAATCACTTATACCGAAAAGGTACTTTGATTACATCAAACGCCACTGCGTAAATGGGTGGTTATAAAGGTGGGATTAAGTATCCATAAAGTATGAGTTGAGGCATATGGATCAACAAGTGGGATTTGTCCATCCCGATGACGGATAGATATACTCCGGGCCCTCTCGGTGGAATGTCGTCTAATGTCTTGCAAGCATATGAATAAGTTCATAAGAGACCACATACCACGGTACTGAGTAAAGAGTACTTGTCGGAGACGAGGTTGAACAAGGTATAGAGTGATACCGAAGATCAAACCTCGGACAAGTAAAATATCGTGAGACAAAGGAATTGGTATTGTATGTGAATGGTTCATTCGATCACTAAAGTCATCGTTGAATATGTGGGAGCCATTATGGATCTCCAGATCCCGCTATTGGTTATTGGTCGGAGTGAGTACTCAACCATGTCCGCATAGTTCACGAACCGTAGGGTGACACACTTAAAGTTGGATGTTGAAATGGTAGAACTTGAATATGGAATGGAGTTCGAATATTTGTTCGGAGTCCCGGATGAGATCCCGGACATCACGAGGAGTTCCGGAATGGTCCGGAGAATAAGATTCATATATAGGAAGTCATATTCCAAGTTTGGAAATGATCCGGTGCATTTATGGCAGGTTCTAGAAGGTTCTAGAAAAGTCCGGAAGAATGGCACTTTGGAAAGTGGAGTCCCAAAGAGACTCCACTTGCATGACCAGCCAACCCTAAAGGGAGGAGTCCAAGGTGGACTCCCCTAGGGTGGCCGGCCAACCCACCTCAAGGAAAGGTGGGAGTCCCACCTTGGGTAGGACTCCCTCCTTGAGTAGGTTTCCCACATATGGGAGGTTTTAGTGTTGGGGTCTTATTCGAAGACTTGGACTAGAACTCTTGGGGCTTCCACCTATATAATGAGGGGCATAGAGAGGGGGCTGACCACTCTTTGGCTCAGCCTTGGCCGCACCCCTTAGAGGGCCGGTGCCCAACCCCTCTCTCTCCCCAAACCCTAGCGGTCTTTCTCCTCCACCACATCCCGCACGCTTAAGCGAAGCTCCGCCGGATTTCTCCACCACCACCGACACCACGCCGTCGTGCTCGTCGGATTCAAGAGGAGCTACTACTTCCGCTTCCCGCTGGAACGGGGAGGTGGACGTCGTCTTCATCAAAAACCGAACGTGTGACCGAGTACGGAGGTGCTGCCCGTTCGTGGCGCCGGAACCGATCGTGATCAAGATCTTCTACACGCTTTTGCAAGCGGCAAGTGATCGTCTACCGCAGCAATAAGAGCCTACTCTTATAGGCTTTGGAATCTCTTCAAGGGTTAGTCTTGATCATCCCCTCGTTGCTACCGTCTTCTAGATTGCATCTTGGCTTGGATTGCGTGTTCGCGGTAGGAATTTTTTGTTTTCTATGCAACGTTATCCTACAGTGGTATCGAGCCGTGTCTATGCATAGATGGTTGCACGAGTAGAACACAATGGTTTTGTGGGCGTTGATGCTCTTGTTATCTTTAGTTTGAGTACTTTGCATCTTTGTGGCATAGTGGGATGAAGCGGCCCGGACTAACTTTACATGACCGCGTTCATGAGACTTGTTCCTCGTTCGACATGCAACTTGTATTGCATAAGAGGCTTTGCGGGTGTCTGTCTCTCCTACTATAGTAAAGATTCAATTTACTCTTCTATTGACAACATTAGTATCAACGTTGTGGTTCATGTTCGTAGGTAGATTAGATCTATATCGAAAACCCTAAACCACGTAAAATATGCAAACCAAATTAGAGAGCGTCTAACTTGTTTTTGCAGGGTTTGGTGATGTGATATGGCCATAATGTGATGATGAATATGTATGAGATGATCATTATTGTATTGTGGCAACCGGCAGGAGCCTTATGGTTGTCTTTAATTTTCATGATGAGTAGTATTTCAAAGTAGTTGTAATAGTTGCTACATGAGGTGAACAACCATGAAGCCGGCGCCATGAACCTTGACGCTACGCCGACGATGATGGAGATCATGCCCGTTGATGATGGAGATCATGTCCGTGCTTTGGAGATGAAGATCAAAGGCGCAAAGACAAAAGGGCCATATCATATCACATATGAATTGCATGTGATGTTAATCCTTTTATGCATCTTATTTTGCTTAGAACGCGACGGTAGCATTATAAGATGATCCCTCACATTAATATCAAGATAATAAAGTGTTCTCCCCTCGTATGCACCGTTGTAACAGTTCGTCGTTTCAAAGCATCTCGTGATGATCGGATGTGATAGATTCAACGATTCACATACAACGGGTGTAAGCCATGTTGCACACGCGGAATACTTGGGTTTGCTTGACGAGCCTAGCATGTACGTGACATGGCCTCGGGAGAACGGAAACCGAAAGGTTGAACACGAGTCATATGGATGATATGATCAACATGTTGATGTTCACCATTGAAGCTACATCATCTCACGTGATGATCGGTTTTTGGTGTAGTGAATTTGGATCGTGTACCACTTAACAACTATGAGGGATGTTGTATTAAGTGGGAGTTCATTAGTAATTAGATTAAAACATGAACTAATTATCATAAACATAGTCCGAGTAGTATTTTGAATTAATTTTGTAGTATTGGCATCCGTTTACTACTATGCGCTAGTCTTGTTATTGAGATAGAAATACTGTTAAAATCTGACAAGAAACTTTACGGATTGGTACCGTATTGTTAAAGAATCAAGAATTGATTAAGCCCTATTGCAAACTTTTAGTAAACCTCACATTGTTGATTCAAAGAGCTATGGTTTCAATTAGTACCTAAAGTTATCTTGTCTCCGTGAAACTTGAAAGTTCAAATATGTTTGAAAAATAAGGAGCTGAAAATTTAGTTTTCGTAAATAATCAAGGTATGAGATATATGTGATATCTAAGACCTTATTGCAAGATGATAGAATATAATTTGGTGAGACTACATAAACTCATAAGTTTTATGGGAATGTATGAAGGTTGAAGACGCCAGACGTCACAATCCTCCAGCTATTGGGGCACTAATGATATTCGCATATCCATGAAGTTATCATCCTTAGTATGCACCGTTGCTAAGACTCGTCGTTTCGAAGCATCACGTGATGATCGGGTGTTATAGATTCTACGTGTGCTTACAATGGGTGCAAGCCTGATTTGCACATGCGAATACTAAGGTTAAACTTTATGAGCCTAGCATGTACAGACATGGTCTCAAAAAGTTGTCATGAATTGATGGATAAAATTATGAGTGAAATTGTTCATCATAGTTACTAATATGTGAAATCTAGAACACTTATCATATGATGATCAACTTCAAAGTAAGAACCTCAAGGTTATTGGTATTTGACCAACAAACCTAGAAGTTGTTGATGTTGAAGTGTTTTTCCGAATAATGAGGAAAGCTAAAAGAGAAACTGCAAAAGATATTCGGCAAAAAGATAAGAAAAGACTAGAAAGTCTAGCTCGTGTGTATATAAATGATATACATGTTATGGTTGTATTCCTAGTTAAGTCACACAATGAAATTCTTGGGTATTAGTACTATATTGGTTGGTATGAAGTGTCATACAAAACAACGCAATACAAGAATACAATGGCCTAAGTGACTCGACAAGGAATATGATAAGAATGCACGCCCGGAACAAAATAAAGTGTTATCATGTTCGTCGTTGGCATTCTATCTAGCCCTTAGAATTTATAATAAAGAACTTAATAATTGTTATTTTGCTCTGGTCAAATGAAAACAATGAGTTGTTCAAATTATGACATTACTCCATATACGATGGATAAGTTATTATAAATCTTAATGGTGAAACACACATACATAACGCTGACGCTAAAATACCATAAGGCAAATGATTTGAATTCCACTTATTTGTGGAACCGCCATTTAGGTCATGTTAGAAAGGATCGCATGAAGGAACTCCATGCAAATGGATTTTTGGAGTCATTCGTTTTTTGAATCGTTTGGCGCTTGCAAATCTTTTCTAAAGAGAATGACTGAAATACCGTTCATAGGCCAAGAGTTGAACGGGCAACTAACTTAGTGAAAAATACATTATGATGTATGTGGTTCATCGGGCATAGGTTGTGCGGGAGATTCTGCTACTTCATGAAAACTTTCAAACAATGAATTGAGTATATATGTGGATATATTCAATAAGGAAAAGTTTGAAACATTTGGATAGGATTCAAATAAATTTCAGCATGAAGTGGAAATCATCGTAATAGAAAAGTCAAATATCTATGATTGGATCATGGTGGAAATATTTGAATTACAAGTTTTAGCGAACATCTAAGAGAGTTATGAAATTGTTCTACAACTCACGTTTCTTGGAGTATCATAGTGATGAAGAAGTATCCAAGAGATGTATCCAATAATTGTTGGGTCAATGATGAGATAAAATATTGATGTCATTATATTTTTGTGGATTATGCTTTAGTGACTACCGCTTTTACACTGAATAGAGCATCATCATGATCCGATGACACCATACAAGTTATGGCATGGGTATAAACCCTAATAGTCCTTTCTTTAAATTTTGGTCTAAGAGATTACAACCAAAATCGGATGAATGTTTTTGTTGGTTATCCCAGAGATTTAATTGGGAATTCTTCCCACGAGACAAAAGACAAAAGTGTTTGTCAATGTTTCTTATTTCCGAGAAATTGTTTCTAGTGAAGTTTTTGAGTGGGAGGACAATATAATTTGATAAGGTTTATGAACCCGAGCATAATGATCGGAGTAGCGCAAGCATCGGAATTGGTTTCGGAAGCGGCCACGACGATCATGGCTCCCATGACTACAAAGTGTTTTAGCCATGGAGATCGAAGTACATATTGAACCTTGTAGGTATGGTTTACTTTGTGATCAAATAAATGATTTGTGAACAAAGGATTGATTTTGAACAATGATAAACCAACTACAAACAAAGAAGTTATGATGGGCCCTAACTCCGTTAAAATGGCTATATACCATGAAATCCAAGATAGAAAAATACTTTTTGAAAGTAAATGGATCTATAAAATTGATGGACTTGGATGGAATATCCTTAAAGAAGCTCGACTTGTCGAAAAATTGTTTACGACAAAGTTCAAAGAGTTGACTACGATAAGATTAGATCTTCCGTAGCAATGCTTATAGTCTATGTGGATTATTCTAGTAATCACTACATATTTCTTTTATGAGATATGCTAGTAGGATGGCAAAATACATTACTTATCGAAGTATGTATTAAAAGGTGTATACAAGATACAACCAAGAGTTTTGCTTGGTCCGGGAATACTAGATAGGTATACAAACTTCAATTTGATGAAGTAAGTATCACGGAGTTGGAATCTTCACCGGATGAAATAGTCAAAGAGTTTTTGATTTCATCAGAGACGATGAAGAGGCTTGCATTTGTAAGAAATTAAGTGGGAGCGCTGAGACATATTTATAATACTTATGTAGAAGACATATAGTTGGTTATAAATAATGTAATTACATACTTGATTAAAAGGTTTCATTGAAAATTAACTTCAATGAAAGGATATGGACTAAAACATATTTAATGTCAAGATCTATGAAGATAGATTGAAACACATAATAAGTTTAAGTCAAAGTACATAGAATGGATATTGAAATAGTTCAATATAGAAATATTAAGAAAATGTTCTTGTCATGTGAAGGTTTAACAAGACTTGAGTGTATCTGACACTCGATGAGTAAAAATACATGAGTGATTTTAGATCACAAATAAAATGTACAAAATCAGATATCTTGTGCTCTAAAATGTTATGAGCATATACCGGAATGATTCATAAGATGATCATAGGACGACAGTAAGAATATCCTTGAGTACTTTAGAAGAACTAAGGATATACATATATATTTTTGTATGAAGAAATGACAAAAAATCGCTGTAAGGTGTTACACCGATATTTGTTTTGTCACATATCAAAATAGAATTTCAATCTCAAATTAGACTAAGTGTTGTTTTAAAGGTAGCACAATGAACTAGAAGTTGTCTATGTTAGATTTAGAAGAGTTCTAAATATTGTGATGGATTCTACAAAACGAAGGCAGAATATGTCATTTGTTTTGACAAATGACTGAGGATGATGAGTCAAGAAGTTCTTTGAGAACTTGGTGTAGTTCCGATAGTGTCAGAACTTTGAAGCTATATTGTGTGTGACAATATTAGTGACATATTTCAGACCGCGGAATTAAGGTTCCACCAGAAGACCAAACATATTTAATGCCAACACATTTGAAAATGAGTGATGCGTTGAGACGCAAATGAATTACAAAATACATACGGTTCTGAGCATGTTAGATCCGTTGACTAAAAACTCTCCCGTGAGCAAAAACATGATAAAGCACCAGAAGGCCAAGGTGTTATATCTTTACAAATGTAAACTAGATTATTGACTCTAGTGCAAGTGGGAGACTGAAGGAGATATGCCCTAGAGGCAATAATAAAGAGGTTATTATTTATATCTTTATGTTTATGATAAATGTTTATATATCATGCTATAATTGTATTAACCGAAACATTAGTACATGTGTGATATGTAGACAAACAAAGAGTCCCTAGTATGCCTCTTAACTAGCTTGTTGATTAATGGATGATTAGTTTCATAATCATGAACATTGGATGTTATTAATAACAAGGTTATATCATTGTATGAATGATGTAATGGACACACCCAATTAAGCGTAGCATAAGATCTCGTCATTAAGTTATTTGCTATAAGCTTTCGATACATAGTTACCTAGTCCTTATGACCATGAGATCATGTAAATCACTTATACCGGAAAGGTACTTTGATTACATCAAACGCCACTCGCGTAAATGGGTGGTTATAAAGGTGGGATTAAGTATCCGGAAAGTATGAGTTGAGGCATATGGATCAACAGTGGGATTTGTCCATCCCGATGACGGATAGATATACTCCGGGCCCTCTCGGTGGAATGTCGTCTAATGTCTTGCAAGCATATGAATAAGTTCATAAGAGACCACATACCACGGTACGAGTAAAGAGTACTTGTCGAGAGACGAGGTTGAACAAGGTATAGAGTGATACCGAAGATCAAACCTCGGACAAGTAAAATATCGTGAGACAAAGGAATTGGTATTGTATGTGAATGGTTCATTCGATCACTAAAGTCATCGTTGAATATGTGGGAGCCATTATGGATCTCCAGATCCCGCTATTGGTTATTGGTCGGAGTGAGTACTCAACCATGTCCGCATAGTTCACGAACCGTAGGGTGACACACTTAAAGTTGGATGTTGAAATGGTAGAACTTGAATATGGAATGGAGTTCGAATATTTGTTCGGAGTCCCGGATGAGATCCCGGACATCACGAGGAGTTCCGGAATGGTCCGGAGAATAAGATTCATATATAGGAAGTCATATTCCAAGTTTGGAAATGATCCGGTGCATTTATGGCAGGTTCTAGAAGGTTCTAGAAAAGTCCGAAGAATGGCACTTTGGAAAGTGGAGTCCCAAAGAGACTCCACTTGCATGACCAGCCAACCCTAAAGGGGAGGAGTCCAAGGTGGACTCCCCTAGGGTGGCCGGCCAACCCACCTCAAGGAAAGGTGGGAGTCCCACCTTGGGTAGGACTCCCTCCTTGAGTAGGTTTCCCACATATGGGAGGTTTTAGTGTTGGGGTCTTATTCGAAGACTTGGACTAGAACTCTTGGGGCTTCCACCTATATAATGAGGGGCATAGAGAGGGGGCTGACCACTCTTTGGCTCAGCCTTGGCCGCACCCCTTAGAGGGCCGGCGCCCAACCCCCTCTCTCTCCCCAAACCCTAGCGGTCTTTCTCCTCCACCACATCCCGCACGCTTAAGAGAAGCTCCGCCGGATTTCTCCACCACCACCGACACCACGCCGTCGTGCCGTCGGATTCAAGAGGAGCTACTACTTCCGCTGCCCGCCGGAACGGGGAGGTGGACGTCGTCTTCATCAACAACCGAACGTGTGACCGAGTACGGAGGTGCTGCCCGTTCGTGGCGCCGGAACCGATCGTGATCAAGATCTTCTACACGCTTTTGCAAGCGGCAAGTGATCGTCTACCGCAGCAATAAGAGCCTACTCTTATAGGCTTTGGAATCTCTTCAAGGGTTAGTCTTGATCATCCCCTCGTTGCTACCGTCTTCTAGATTGCATCTTGGCTTGGATTGCGTGTTCGCGGTAGGAAATTTTTTGTTTTCTATGCAACGTTATCCTACATGCCAAGCTATGGTGGGAAAGTTTGGCAAATGCTACTTGAGAGGACAACTGAGGAAGAGACTGCAAGGATCATAGCACAAAATGCTGCCAGAGGATTCCCTGGAATGCTTGGAAGCATCTATTGCATGCAGTGGTCATGGATGAACTGCCTATTTACTTGGCAAGGTATATACAAAGGGCGTCATGGATATTGCAATGTGGTGCTTGAAGCTGTGGAAGATTGTGACATGTGGATTTGGTATTCTTTCTTTGGCATGGCGGGATCATACAATGAAATCAACGTGTTGCAGCAGTCTTCGTTGTTCAGCAGACTAGTGGAAGGGCATGCTCCACCATGCAACTATGAGATCAATGGCCACCAATATACCAAAGACTATTATCTAGACGATGGTATATATCCAAAATGGGCCACTTTTGTCAAAACAATCTCGGCTCCATCAGGTCAGAAGAATTCCCACTGCTGCGCGACAGGAGGCTTGCAGAAAGGATGTCGAGCGGATATTTGGTGTGCCTCAAGCTCAATTTGTAATTGTACGGTACCCTGCTCTAAGCTGGTCTCACGACCAAATGTGGGAGGTGATCTGATGCAGGCTTGTCCGATAATGCACAACATGATCATCGAGGATGACCGTAAGAATCATGCCAGGACATATTTGGTCTCTATGAGTGTCAGGGCCCTCTTGCAAAAGTTGATCATGAGTTGCCTGCAAAATTTGCTCATTTCCTCGCCATGCACACAGAGATCCGTGACAACAATGTTCATGATCAACTTCAAGCAGATTTCGTTGAGCATTTGTGGAGAATCAAAAGATTATCAGCAAATGTCGCGGCACCTTGATCTAGCCCTATTTATTACATTTGTTTAGTTGTTTTATTGTTTCTTGTATTTTAATTTGAAAACAATCTCCGCAAACATATTTATTTGTATGCTATATTTAATAAATGGTTGTGTTTTCAAAAACCCTTAAAAGTTTGGGGCGGCGTTTTGGGGACGCAGCTGGGGAGCGACGTCCCCCAAACGTGGCACGAACAAAACACGTCCCCAAACTCTCAATTCGACGCCGTTTGGGGGACGGTTTGGGGGACGCGACTGGTGATGCTCTTAGTAGCAAGGTATGTTTTGGGTATTGGCACAACCTAAGATCATCTCCAGCTGCGTTCCCCAAAAGGATTTAAGGGCGCGCCGAACAAAATTTCGTTCCCAGCAGCGCGCACCAAAGGTCCTTTCCGTCTAGCGCGGCCCAATACGGTGTCCGGCGCCCCAAGACCGTCCCCGCTACACAGGGGATGCTCTGGGCGTGCCGGACACAACGAAAAGCGAGGCTAGGAGACGAGGGCCCGACGCGTCAGTGATTCACGAACGGACGCTCAACCGCCGCGTACCTAGCGACGGTGCAGTTGCCGGGAAGGGGAACCGCCGCAGTGGCAACCGCGTCGATCGACGCGCGAACCACCGGAATAGAGCGCGAACTCTACGGAAGAGCAACCACCACTCTCTTCGATATTTGCGCCACCCTTCATCCGCGCTAAATAAGACCCCACATATGCGATTTTCGATCTACAACCGGCCGGCGCCATTCATCTCTCCTCTCCTCTCTCACAATGAGCAACCTCTCTCTGCCATCAGACACCGACAGCGAGGGGAAGGCACCGGGATGGTGCAATTGGTGGGACAGAGTTGCAACGCCTAGCAGCGATGGTTCCCTGCCGCCGGACATCCAGGAGGATTGGGAGGCCGACGAGGAGGAGGAGGAAGAGGCTAAGGAGGCGGCGACGGCAAGGGCCCGGGCGAAGGCGCAGCTGGCGAGCCCCGACGACGACGAGGGGAACACAAGTTCCTCCAATGTGTTGAACGACACCGGCTCTTTGGAAGAGGTGACGAGCAGGTAGCGCCACCGTGAGGACGACGAGACGGAGCCATCAAAGAAGAAGTAGTTTAATTTTTTTTTCAAAGTTTTTATATTTAATTTGTTTATGTTGCACCGCCTTGAAAATCACCGTATCTACAAATTTCTTCTATCTATTAGAATAAAAATATAACGTATTTTAAAGTTTTAGGGGCGCGTTTGTGGGACGCGGCTTGAGAACGACATTCCGAAACGCGGCACGAAGGAAACACGTTCCCTAAACGCTCGATCCAGCGCCGTTTGGGGGAAATTTTGGGGGACACGGCTGGAGATGGTCTAAGGGGCTGAGAATTTCACGCTATGTCCATTAGCACCGCAGCCAATATCTGTACGCTAATAGTGTTACAGTTAAAATTGTAATTAATTAGTGATAGGTAACGTATTGTAGTTGAACTTTATAACCAGGTCTAATAAATAAAGTTATCAACACAAGCTGAAATAGAACAAGGAAAAGCTAGGTTAAAACACAAGACTGATTTTCAGGATGGTTAGATGCCCGTATCTGATACGTCGGGTTTGTCGTCAACACTATCATGATAATACTTGTGGAGGAGCGCTCCTAAAGCAAGCTTCGCAGATGTAGCCGTTGATCGATTTGGCACCCCCAACATTGGCATGCTTCACCGAAACTCCTCCGATGAACCCAAACAATTGCCAAAACATACTTCGATAAATTCTCTCATTACATCAAGTGATTTACAACATAAAAAGATTTAGTATGTAACCCTGATAGGCCCAATCACTTATAGACATGATAAACAGAAAAATAGACAGCAATTGGAGAAAAATAGATTCAAGTCCATGCGTTTCATAATTGCGCGCTTGCTTCTAATTTTTGTTGTCTACATACATTACATTAGATTAAAAACAGATAAACAGAAAAATAGACAGCAATTGGAGTAACAATTTTCAATGTCAAGCAACTTTCAACACGAAAAAATAGATATCTGTGTCAACAACAAAAAAAATGTTCCTCAGATTCAAAAAATGTTCGCGAGGTTAACAAAATATTCATAGCTCACCAAAAGTAGTCATGAAACTCCAATTTTTTGTGAGGTTTAAAAAATGTTTGTACAAATCAAAATAAGTTTTCATGACGTTCAAATTTATTGGTGAGGCTTGAAAATTGTACGAGGTTCAAAACTAGATGTTCACAATAATTTTTCACGAGGTTTAAGAAAATATTGGCGAGGTTCAAAACTTGTACACTGAATTTTTAGAAAGTTTGTTCACAATGTTCAAAAAATATGGGCAAAGGTTTGGAAATTGTTCATACAGTTAAAAAAAGGGTTCACAAGGTTTGAGAAAATATTGTTGAGGTTCAAAACTTGCTTGTCGATTTAAAACAAAAAATCTTCACGAGATTCAAAAAATATTTGGGAGGTTTCAAAATTATTTGTACAGTAAAAAAATGGTCATGAGGTTTAAGAAAATATTCGCTAGTTTCAGAATTTGTTCGCAAAGTTTTTTCAATAGTTGTTCATGAGGTTCAAAAAATATTGGCGAAGGTTTGAAATTTTTTCGTGTATTTTTTAAAAATGGTTCATGAGGTTTAAGAAACTATTGGCGTGGTTCAAAACTTGTTCGCATAGTTTAAAAAATTGTCCGCCAGGTTCTCAAACATATTCACGAGAGTCAAAAGTTGTTTGCACAATGATAGAAAATACGCGAGATTCTTCAACATATTGGCGGGGTTCCAAAATTGTTCGTACTGTTTGAAAAATTGTTTGTGGATTCAAAGATGTTTGTATGGTTCAAACAAATTCCTCACGAAAATAAAAAAAAATCACGAGATTCATCAAATTTTCTATAGTTCAAAACAAATGTCAGTGAGATTAAACAAATATTCATACGAGAGAAAAAATATTTGCGTAGTTTTAAATAATTCTTCCAAGTTTACAATAAATTGTTAACTCATAACGCAAAAAATTAAATTATTTATAAAAAATAAAATAAAAGCACGAAAAAGATGAACAAAGTTGAAGAAATTACAAATCGAATGAAAAAGTAAACAATAGGAAAATTTTAAAATGTGAAGGTAATTTGTAAAAATGTTCAAGGATTTTAGAATGTAATAACATTAGGGAATTTTAAAAAATGTTCTCAGAATTGAAAAATGCTTCGCGAATTTGAAAATATTCACGACTTTGAAATAATGTTCGTGATTTCTAAAATATTAAGAAAATTTTGAAGTTTTTTAAAAAGTACGTGGATTACAAAATATCATGATTTTTTAAAAATTAATGGTTTCAAAAATTAATCACTGATTTTGAATAATTTCACGAATTCGAAGAAAATGTTGTCAAATTTATAAATGTTCATGATCTAGATGTTCGCGAAATGTTAAAAAGTTGAAGGTTTTGAAAATATTCGCAAATTTAAAATGTTCACAAAATCAAAATATGCTCAAGACCTTATAAAGAACCGAAGAAAACCAAAAAAAGAAAAAAACATGAAAAAAGAATAGGAAAACCAAAAGAAAACAAGTACAGAGTAAAACAAGTGAGGAGTAAAGAACCGTCCGGGAGCTTTCCTAAACCGAACAGAAAATCTCTAAAAAAAGCTAATCAGAAAAGGTGTAAGCAAGAATGGCTAGATGGGGTTTCGATTGGGTTATTACATGACCGGATGAAAAGCAGTAAAACATGGAAGAATAAAAAAGGAAAACAACCGACAGCTTCCCAAACAACAAAATTCGAACATCGGATATGCGTCGTGGCAAGGACTTCCCCGGGCACAAGGCCATTGGCATGTTCTCTGATGGCAAGCGCGACTAGCGAGCATAGTGTACGCGTTGCCAGGATATCAAACGCTCTAACGCTTACTGGGCTGGCTCAATTATGTCGCTAGTGGATATCAAACGCGCTAACGCTTACTGGGCTGGCTCAATTATGTCGCTAGTGTACGCGTCGCATAGTGAATGAAGTACAATTTGTTTCGGCTTGTTAACCAACAGCCTGTTAAACTTCCGAAACTAGCACCACGGGATTCATTAGTCCATCAACACGTATAGTCAAAAAAGGCCGTCACGGTCCAGCCCAAGAGTGAGTGCGCGCATTACTATCGGGTCCCGTTGAACCGTGCAGCCCAACTGGGAAAGTGTTTGGTCCGACCAAAAGCCACCCTCAATTCGTTTTTCTCTGAAAAAAACGTTCCATGTCAAAAGAATGGTGATCCGTTCAAAAAAAAAAAAGAAAAATGATGACCCTCCATCGTTCGAACTTCAAATATGAGACTGTTCGGCGATCATGATCGGCTTTGCTCGATTTTGCCATGGAAAGATGCGGCCAGGAGTCCAGGACAGGCAAGACGGCAGAGGGTTGCGAGAATCATAGCAGCATGGAGCAACAAGCCCGCAACGCACATCTCGCTCGAGCCCAAACGGCCGAACCCTGCATGCGCCTCTCATCTTGTCTCGTCGCACAACAACAACCAGCATGCAAAAATGACAAATTCTGACATCTGTAGTAGTGAATAGTGTAAACTTTTAAAACCAAAAAATCGGTCAAAATTTTGTTAGTTTTGTACAGCCCCGAATATAAGTTATATCAAGTTCAAATTTTCCACTTTGGTAGAATACACCATCCTCTATATCTTAATTTTTTTCAGTTTTTTCTAAATCTTTAAAATACAGGTTTTTATTTTTTTTAAAGAAACGAGCTACAAAAAAAATCCCACTCTCCTATGGCTGATCTTTCTCGCTATTGCTATTGCTAATCTATCACAGCATCCAGCAACAGTGCCCGACAAGCCCATGCCAATGGGTGCGCAGCCCGCATGGCCGCACAGGACCAAAAATGTCCAAGTTCTAGTTGTATAGAAAACCTTTTAGCCCAATTGGTTCTGGCTTCAATCGTGGTTTTTTTTGGATGAGGCGTGGTTTCTGTTCCCTACCGAACACAGCAGCTCCTCGTTTTTTTTTCCTTTCTTTTTTTTTGCTTTGCCAATTGATGCTATGGTGCAAATCTATACCTAATAATAAAGGAAGAAGCGTTTCCGCGGTTTGGTCCGTTTTTCGTCCGCCCAACACTGTATTTTTTCGTCCGTCGCCGCGGCACGACCTGGGCCACATCCTCTACAGAGTCCTAACTTGTGTCGCGTGTACGTCCCACCCAAACGGGACCAAGTGGGACAGGAATCGTGGGATTGACGTTTCCCCGACGAACTGTCTCGCGATCAAACTGGGGATCGATTCCCGATGATCTCTATTTTGTCTTCCTAAAATGGCAACGTACTACACCGCTGATTAAGATTCAACTCGTGTCCTACTCTCAATTTGGAACACCAGGCCACACGCGAGGAGATCGAATCCAAATCCAACCTGCCTCCTTCCAGGCTCCAGCTACCGATATATAGCCATGAAACGAACCAGGCCAGGCCTCCGCTCGAAATCTGATCGAAGTAGCCTGAATCCCAACCGAAAACCCTAGCATAGACGGTGCTCACGGTCGACGATCTCTCGAGCTGAACTGTAACGGCAAGGGGATCTGGTTCTAGAGGCCGCTACGCGCTGCACGCTCGCCGACGTCAACGGCCTTGGGCACCGGCTATCCTCATGAGGAGCTTGACTTGTGCCGCGCGCTGGCGACGTGCTTGAGGTCGCCGATGACCTGGAGCGCCAACGGCGGTGGCGGCCGCATGATACTGCCCTCATGTTGATGACGGTCAATGAAGTAGAAAAACGGGAGGAAGGAGGGTAGAGAGATAGGAATTAGCTCAACCTCAGCCATGGCTCGACCTCCCACTCAGCCGCTGCGCTCAGGATCCATTGCACGTCAACCATCCCAGGACGCTAGCCGAGTTCAAGAGTGCAGCCCAAGCCGGCCGGACGTCCATGAGCAAGATGATTACGTGCGACCACACTACGCGCAATAGCAGCTGTAGACCGTGAGGTACATGCATAGAGATTGCGCCTCTGCCGTGAGATGTGGTGCCTGATGTAAAGAAATGAGGTGACTCAAAGTGGTCTCCGCTATACACGATCGCCATGGCAGGCCATGAAGCTTGTCTATTCCGCTTCGAGAAATCATTGCAGCTGGTGCTAGACGACGGGAGCCTCGTCTGATAGATGGGTACCCGACGGCACTATGTCCCACAGATATATGGTTCGATGTTTTCTGCAAGGGAGGTCGAGGATCTTAAGGCCAAGGGTGCAATTTTGTTGCAGGAGTGGTTCCACGATCTGAAGGCCAAAGGGTGCAATTTTTGCTTGGTACATAATGTGCGCTACAGATTTCTATTCAGTTTTATAGTATTCCTCGGAAAAAAATAAGTTCGGCAATGAGACTAAATTTCTGTATGTTAAAGTGTGAAATTTAGTGCCTTTAGATTTTGAGCTTATGCAGTGTTAAAGGTTGGTTCATGGAGATCTGGTCATGTGCGTAGCCTGGACACGGTAGAGCAAGCACTTTCTGCGATTTTCATTGATCGATCTTCATCCATTTTCTCCGTTTTAGCTTGACATGCCGGTACTGCAAGCAATCCTGAAAGTCTGATGGCTTGAGAGAAACCAAGTAAATGTTGGGATGCAAGTTTTTTTGAGACTCTAAGAGAGGTGTGTGGGGAATTATAGCTAGAGATTGGGAAGGTAAAGTAATATGCTAAGCTAGGGATGTTATTCATGCAAGTGTTGAGATGGGAGAAGCGATCGCTATCTTGGAAAGCCTGAGGCAAGAACTTTTGAGTCAACTACTTTATATATGTAAATTAGAAAAATATATATTTAGTCATCTTACCATGTAATTAGCAATCTACATATTCAGCAATTTTGTTATGGACTCAACTGTTTTTACATGATGATTCGTACTTTTGGATATCCCTGATGCAAACAAAATAAGATTGAAACGTCCACTAGATTGAATGGGTAATAACATCAGGGTGAAATCCAACACACGTATGCAGCTGGAATTAGGTTGAAACTGAAGATATTATAGTGGTATAATATAATCGTAGGTTGTTTATCATATTCATGAATACATTTAGATTTCCTTTAGAACCGTAGCAACGCACGGGCACTTTTCCTAGTACTTCTGATGTTCCAAATTAAGTGCCACAACAACAAAAATTGCCATACCAATTGAGATGTAATACTTTCTCCCTTCTAAATTATCGTAGATTTGGTCCAGCGTTTTAGTGTGTAGGTTCGTTTGTTGCAAAAAAACATAAACCGCTAGACTTAATTTGGAACGGAGGGCCATTAGAATTGAATAGAGCCTTGACAGGTTATCACGAAACTGTTTAGCATGTGTAAAAGCACGTTATATATATTCTTGAAGACAACGGTAGTTGCAATTCTTAAACATTTTGAAATTTTTCACCGAGTTTCCAAATTTAAATTAAATAATTAATCACCATGATTCTAGTTTATAAATGTGACTTAAATTTTAAATATTGTTATTGTATTTCTCTCATATGGATAGTTTCGGATTATCTATTTACCTATGTATTTATACTTGTTGGGATATATGTAGATGCTATGGGCCTTTGATATTTTCAAAAAAAAGAATCCTAGTTTCTAGGACCCACCAATTCAAATGTATCAATCTATTAGCTTTATGTTTTGTCGGTCGGATTGCCGGTCCAGTCAATTTTTAAACAGTACGTTTCCACTCAAAACAGTTTTTAAGACAATTTTACCACATATTTGGAATCTACAGGCGATAAGAGTGGTTCTTTGGTTTGAAGGTATGTCTAAGGCATATATATACATTATACTCCCTCCAATCAATAATAACTGTTGTTGTTTTTTACTTCAATTTTTTACTCCATAATAAGTATATTTGAACTAAAAAAATGACACATTTTACAGATTGGAGGGAGTATTTGTTCATTAGCTCTACTTCTTTTACTTCTTTTTTAGGTGAACCCGTAGGGAAAGCCCCTACGATGTGATTTTTTTCATTAAATAAATAAATAAATATATATATTTAAATACAAAGAGAGTTAGGTCTTCCGCTTTTTATGACATAGGGTCCTAATTTTGAGTTTTGCACATACCCTTCATCTTGCGGCTTAGCCCTAGCATCGGACAAACGCATTTGCGAGCGCTGACACATGTTGTCTCTCTATTGGTGGTGGCTCCTCATAATAGCAGCACCCATCCAATAGTTTGTTCAAATATATTTTTGGCCCGAAATAAATTTAAAGTCTCAAACATGTAAACAGTTTAAATTCGCATCCGAGTTTGGCCAATAAAACACTATCATTGTCCATCCATCAAACGCAATCACAGTCCGGTCATCACATATGACATGGATAGAGATCAAATGGAGAGTGGCGGCTCCGCCGGTGTTGGATCCTTTGTCACCGCTTGTTTTGGTTCCTCTGTTGTGGTAGGTGTTTGTACCCTTATTTCATGCATGATGCATTGACGATATATGTTATACCAAACCTTAGCATCGGGTTATGGTTGTCGTGTAGGCAATCAAGATCTTTGATACCACTATCATCTTTGTGGCTGCAAGTCGCGATGCTTTCATCGCCTTGATCATGGTGGCATGGTCTTCCATCCTGGAGGCTTCAACTCTTGCAGTCTTCAGAGCCACATCTCCAACAAGACAACCCACCTTGCACCATTCTTTTGATCTCTGTCTCTCGACTTCGATGAGATCTGGATGATGGTCTTATCAATCGATGCTTCCACCATGGCCGATGATTCCGTTGCCGTATTATTCTCATCCTTCACCTTCTTGTTACCGATAGGGTGCCACCGAGGCCGCCGGGGAGGTTGATGGTCCATCTAAATCAATAGTGGTTTTACCGACGTTCAGACTTAGCCGAACAACTATCCATTTTGTGCAAGTTTGGATCTTCATAAAGCAATCCATCATGGAGAATTCCTTATCGTAGTTTTGGCCCCGAAATATTCTTAGCACATCCTTAAGATATGAAAAAAAAATGAGTGAAAGTAAGTACGCAAAATTGAACAAAGTTTAGATGATTCAGTTGATTCGCCACGGTCGTGCCAAGACCTTGAGCATGTGTTCTTCATAAATAAAATTATTTCTTCAAGAACCATAGAGTACATAATGCCCTACTCATTCTAGTATATGAAAAGTTTTTAGAAAAAATCATTTTGATACTTAAAAGAAATGTTCTAACATTAAGAGGCAGAATATGTCCAAAATTTTAGCATCACCAGAACTGAATTTATTTTTGACCACTTAGACATGTAAGGAATTTTAGACAATTTTTGTGAATATATAGGATGAAAAGTTTAAGATACTATGGATTTATCAAGATTTTAGGAGTTACCAAATAATTTATAAAAATCGTACACTAAAAAGTGCAACGTAGAAATCAGCAACTCCAATTGTTCTCACAACTTTAACATCTAAATGGGCAAAACTTGGTATTTTATTTTAGAAACCAGAGAGTAAACTAAAACGAAAATATCTTGCAACAGCGAGCATGCATATGAAAAAATAAAACAACCAAAGGTAAACAAAAATCATGGTCTCCGCAAACATTCAAAAAGGGATCATGAAGATAATACTAGAACATGAGTTTGATTTACTCGAGATATTTCAAAGAAGAGGGGATGCACGGGCATCCCCAATCTTATGATCTTGATACTTCTGGTACTCTACTTATTTCTCATCATATCATGTTAATCACCTCAAAGAATGAAATATTTTCATCTCCATGATACTCAAATGACTACCAAATGGTTAGTTCTCCAAAACAAATGATATGATAATTTCTACCAAGATGGAAACTAAATTAATTATTGAAAACCCATTTTATATAAGAAGCATAACATATATAAAAAGAAAACACTATTTTTTTGTTTTAGTGTAGGAAGAATTTTAACGAGATAGACTCTGCAATGGTTCCATTTGCATGAACAACACATGCTCAAGGTCGAGCCCAACTTCTCTAATGCTCATCCTTTTCATTTACTATTCCGTAGTTTATTTTTATTTTTATTGGGACTTATAAACTAATTTCTATGTAATAATAAGTAAAGTTATTTTACAATTTAACAAGGACATAAATGTGTGCTTAAATTAAATTTTATTTGAAAGCATACAAGCACATCACAAGATTTGAAACCATCAACCTTTAAGTCTCACTCTCTTCCTATGCATTCACATTTTATATATGAATAAATAACATCAACTTAGTGGTAGACAATGCATATAAAGATCAATGGCTTGCATTTTAAATAGCATGGAAAATAAAGAGGGCTTTTATCTCTTTCTCTTTCATAATATTTGCAAGCATGAAAAGTAGACTCAATAACATAGTTGTGAGTATAATCACCACATAAATAAAAATCATCTAATGAGCATATGGTATCATCTATTTATTCTACATCATCATGATCATCCCATAATTAGATAAATTTATATCAGATAGATGATCATCATATATCATCAATATTATAAGGAGGGGTGTTCATAGGAATTTGTGTGTTACAATTGTTAGGAATTGGAGATGGGTAGCTACTCCATTCTTCCTACACTTATTCTTCTTCATCCTATCCTATTGGGGTTGCATGGGCATCCCCAAGCTTATGCTTTTGTCATCCTCCTGTTATTGTTCTTTCTCTTTCTCTTGGGTCTTCATGGAGATCCCCAAGCTTATGCTTTCATCATCTTATCCCTGTAAAATATTAGTGTCTCTTGGGCAGCCTTGACCCTCTTATTAAAGTCAACAACATAGATATTTTCAATGAAGTTGGTTATAAGCTCTTTTAGATTCAGAAGCTACATGGCAAGTTTCATGTTCACAAATGAAGGTGTATAATTTAGAGACTGCCACATAAATAATAAATTGCTCGACTTGTTTCATCCCTAAATGAGCATAATGACACCTATGATAAGATGCAATAACATATTCTTCATGGGATCTACATTGAAATTCAAAGTGTCTAAAATTTTGTCCAGGCAACAATTTTTATTATCATAGTAGTCAAACAATTCAATAGCAATAGAATTTAGAAATCTTATGCAACATTCTAATCTTATCCCTTTTTCTGATTCTCTATGTTTCTTAGAAATCTCAGCGGCATTCAAGTACGTAAACAAGATGTCATTGATATTAATACTTGTGCTCATAATAGGAGTATTTTTGACATTTCCATTTTCTATTTTTTTGTGTTTTATTTTTATGAAAAGGTACTAAAAGTAAACTAGCAATGCAAGCAAGAATAGAAGGCTATCGCTATGCTCCTCGGCAACAACACTGGAAAAGTATCTTGATAACCCCCAAATGCAGGGGGTCACCTTAGTACAATTCGATAACTATTTGAGTGTCGAACCGACAAGGAGTTAAGAGTAAACTATCTATTCTCTAAAGTCCTATAACCCACTTATACGGCCTTCTATGCAAAGCTAGGATCTATAGTGTGTTTGTGTGTGTCAAGAGGTTTCTACTATAAACAATATGTGGTGAAATGAAAATGCAACAAGTAAAATTAATGCAAGAAAATAAAGTTATGTGAAGTGGAGTAAAATTAAGTAACTCAAGGGAGTAATTATTCAATAAAATTTCTATTTCATTTATGTGGTTGTCACAATTAGTGAAGTTTAGTATAGTCTTTTTAGTGTTTCTTCTAGAGAGGAGCCATAGATTGGTGCAGCCATAAACCTGAGCAAATACACCACTAGTGATTGATCCCAAGGCCAATTAAGAACAAACAAGATAATTATTAAGAAATAAAGTCCAACCACCGTTGTAAGTTTAAAGGTCACCATAGTTATGCCCCCCGTTGATTAACCATGAATTAATACAACATGAATCTAAGAATTGAGACATGGTTTCTGTCAAGTTCCAGATGTCCCTCCTCTTATCATCATGCAATGGTGACAACCTCATGCATTTCCCAACATATGTGTGCACTCATATATCAGTACAAGAGATTATCATAGATGATAACAAATTATATGCAACCATCACAAATTATATCACAGTTGCCATGAACAAGTCACCACTCAAACAAAGACATGGAGACATAAAATACCATGGGAAATTGATAGATTGCAATACACGTCAGGTTTGCCAACAGACTACAAAGGGGTAGATGAAGATGGTGTTGATGATGTTTATGAAGAAGAAGATAATGATGACCACACCGGAGGGGGGGTGGAGTCCACCGGAGGCGATTCCGGCTGCGTCCCCCCCCCTCCGATCTCCACCGGATGCAGCCTATAGACTCTCTTCTTATGTTTTTATATCTCCGCGACCGTAGCCTCGACGAAACCCTGGGTATCGTATATATAGGTTTTTTTAGGTCAAACGAAGTCTGTGGTCGAAGGATGGAGGCGAATCGGACGGTCGAGGGGGAAACGACACCGGGTGGCACGCCCAGGGGGCGCCACTAGGTCTATTTCCCAGCCCCATGACATCCCGGTGTCCCACTTTGGCTCATTTTGTTCGTCTCGAAATTTCTAAAGTGTGGCCTCAGAACTTGCCCTTTTTCGAGTCTCGTAGCTCCTGGAAAGTCAAAAACTCTAAAAAGAGGCGTTTTCTGCGAGACAGACTTAGAACCAGAGGAGAGGGGATTGTTTATAAAATCTCCAAAAACAACATAAAACATAAAAATAACATTATATAAGATGCAAATAGGTGATAATATGTGTAATAAAGTGCAAAGTTCATGTATGCATTTTACATGCATCAGACAAGTATGCCATGGAGGGTACCTTAAGACGAGGGGACAGTAAGGGCGTAAGGCGGGTGAAATTCTAGGTTGGTAATATACACGTCTTACCCAAGTTCAAAATCCACAACGTTGGCAGATCTCTACTCTTGCAATAATTTAATATGGTGCAGTACAATGGCTAGGGTTACAATGGTGCGATTATACATAGCCTCAAAGGTTACTGGTAGGCTAGCTTATAAATGATGCCAAACCTAGGGTTAAACGGAAAGTTCTAAACTAATTAATATGCATAGTCCTCTATAAACAGTCTATTTCAAGTCTTCTACTCCAAGTCTCTGTCTTCGGCTCTTAGCTGGATGTTGTCTTGGATCGCTCCTATTCGGCTGGGCCTCCATCTTGGTCCTAGGAAACTAGGCCACATGGTAGGCCTTTAAGTCATACAACCAATATACCTCTCTAGCATGTCATTATTATCCAATGCCACATATATATCTTTTGGTCTATTCCCAATATCTTGAGCTTGAACTTTTGACAACATCCTATGTTATCTAGTTGACCGAGACGAAGACCTAAATCGTCGAGTTACCATATCTTACCTTATTGTAGCCACGCTCTTCTTATAACTGGATGATGTTTCTCTACTTCGTGCTTTTATTGCAAGCTCATATCCCAGCATCTATCGTTAGTGTAATCCGTACTTGTAGGCTTTATTATTTTGAAGTCCAGATCTACGAGCCCTTAAAAAATGCCCATAATATTAGCTTTCTTTTACCATAATTAAAGAAGTTTTCTCGGTATTATCTCCTCTCCTTACCCTAGAACAAATCCACCTGTCCTTCACCGTTAGGTTGCCGCCCCATCCTCCTCCGCCGAAAGAGGTCTAGGATAAACATATAAATTGTATGGTCAAGTTGACCAAATCGTTTTTCAAATCCGCATATTAAATTATCAATGTTCCCGAACAATGCATTGTCGATTACATTTTAGCAAGTTTCATTGAATCGACAACAAAGTCAAAGTCGCTTGAATTATCATGCATCATGAAGTTTATTGAGCTACAACGGTAGGTGCTGAAATCATTTGTGGTAAAAATGAGGCGTGGCAGATGTCATACCTTCGGGGATACTTGGACGCCGTCACTATTCGCTGTTGTGGTAGTCTGGGAAGCCCCGATTGACAAGGTATCAACTTGTCAATGCCTACGGATTGTAGACTAGGATTTTCGTAGGAAGTAGAGGGCAAGTATCTCGAGGGTTCAGCCGGAAAAGTACTCGACTGCTAGAAAACTAGGGTTATGTTGACAATAAAATCGATCCTCTCTTTCTCCCTCGACTCCCCATTATATAGGAGGCGGAGCCGAGAGTTTCGTGATGCACAAGTTACAAAGACAGGGAGACTCTTTGAATTCGTCCCGTAATAGTTACAAGTCATTATTCCTAATACAATTCTATCTTTCCAAGCTATCTCTTAACTGGGCTTCCAGGCTTCATAAACTTCGGGTCGTGGGCTTTCAGTAAACCCCGGGTACCATCTTCGGCAGGCCCATTGGGGATGCCTATGTCAGTAGCCCCCAAAATTTTGCTTGAATCAAAGAATCAGGGAAAATCTCCATCATTACAATTAACATCTGATTTCTTCAAGTTACTAAATGACTTTCATAAAACGATCATATATTGTACATGGATAACGGTAATTGGGGTTGGTTCATCTGATGGATCAGGTGCCAGTTAACTGCTCTCGTGGCAATCCCGCAAATTCCTACTTCAAGATCAAGTCCCTGGACATGATCTCGGTATACTGGCGTAATTCGACATGTGCCGCTTAAGGTCTTACCATATGCCGAATTTCAGTCATATTTTATCGATTACCTAACACGTCCGTTAGGATTTTTCTTCGCATATGTTGATATGGAAAAAAGTAGCAGAGCGCATTCGGTTGCGATACCACGCTGCACAGGACGGATCCTGGGGTCTTACCTTCGCAAAGTATTGTGGCATTCAGAGATTAAGTCGCGACTGAGGCGCTCTGAGAATATATTGTCGAATGCCTTTTTCGGGTGCTGGAATAGCACATTTGTTCGAGTCATATGATGACTTAAATGTTTTTTACCTTGCCTTCCCGATGTGAGTATATGAAGAGTTATATCATAACTCGAAATATGCTCATCATGACTTTTTCGATTTCATCGGGTACACGAACAGCGTTCACGATGGGAGTAGCCCCCGAGGTTACAGGCAAGTGCTTGTACTTGGTTGTAGGCTCACCTTTTTACTATCGTTGTCGCTATATTGTCAACTTTTTCTAGTACTTCCATCTTTATCGGGTGCGCGACCAGCGCTCCTGATGGGAGTAGACCCCGAGGCTACAGTCGAGTATTTATACTTGGCTTGAAGCTCATGTTTGTATCTTTTGAATCATCTTCATATCGAACTCCTTATAAAAGTAGCCCCCGAGCATTTGAGCAAAAACTTGTATTTGATCAAAGGCTCCCGAAATTACCAATAATACTTCTCTATCGCCAACCATCCAAGCACTGCAGCCGAAATTTTCTTTATAGTGACATCAACACCGACGATAGCCACGATCGCTGTATTGGGAAGGTGCGGGTCCTGTCCTGTCACTGACCTGTGGGTCCTTAATACTGCGTCGCGTGACACGTTACACAGGTGGGGACGCACGTCCTCCGCTTTCTCTGGCACGCGTGCTGTAGCGCCTGTCTAGTTACTTCGTAGTAAAATGTCCGTTTTCCCATGGAAACACGTGTAAGGCGTTGGATCCATTTCTCCATCATCCAACGCCGCAGCGGTTCAGTGGCTCGCTACAAATAACCATCGTCTTCCTCAAGAATCCACTTCGCTGCGCCGTGCTCCTATCCTTTCTCTCTCCAAAGCCTCCATTGCTACCATCAAGCTCCTGCGCCCGTGCTCTTCCTAAATCTCTCCCGCGCTTACGTTGATGCCACCGCGGGCGAGGCTCATAAGGCACACCGCTCCAGAAACCAGCATGGCGACGGAGGATTTGGAAATCTCTGAGTGGGACAGATCCAAGATCTCGAACCAGGACATGAACCTGCTGAAGAAGCTTGGGCTGACGAAGAAGGACGAGACGCTGATCTTTCCCGGTGGAGAAAGCTTCCCGACGCCCCGCATTGGATACCGGGTAACTTTTATTGACCATCTCATCCGCGGCCTGTCCACTCCTATCCACGAATTTCTCTGTGGATTACTCTTTGTTTATGGGCTGCAGCTACACCAGCTGACCCCCAATTCTATCCTCCATATCTCCATCTTCATCACCCTGTGTGAATGCTTTCTCGGGACTCCTCCAAATTGGGGCCTGTGGAAACACATCTTTGTTGTTCACCGCAACAGCTCCCACAACATCGCCTACAATGTAGGTGGTGTTGTTATCTGTGTCCGTCCTGATGTCGAGTATTTCGATGTCATATTCCCTGATTCTGTCCAAGGGTGGCTGATACGTCTCCGACGTATCGATAATTTCTTATGTTCCATGCCACATTATTGATGATATCTACATGTTTTATGCATACTTTATGTCATATTTATGCGTTTTCCGGAACTAACCTATTGACGAGATGCCGAAGGGCCGGTTCTTGTTTTCTGCTGTTTTTGGTTCCAGAAATCCTAGTAAGTAAATATTCTCGGAATCGGACGAAATCAATGCCCAGCATCCTATTTTTCCCGGAAGGTTCCAGAGCATCGAAGAAGTACCGGAGAGGAGCCCTGGGGGGCCCACACGCCACCCTGGCGCGGCCAGAGGGGGGGCCACGCCCCCCTAGTGTGTGGGCCCACCAGGCCCTCTCCGAGGCTGCCCTTCCGCCTACTTAAGGTCTCCGTCGCGAAAACCCTATTACGTTCGACGAAACCAGGGAAAACCTTCCAGAGCCGCCGCCATCGCGAAGCCAAGATCTGGGGGACAGGAGTCTCTGTTCCGGCACGCCGCCGGGACGGGGAAGTGCCCCCGGAAGGCTTCTCCATCGACACCACCGCCATCTTCATCAACGCTCGCTGTCTCCCATGAGGAGGGAGTAGTTCTCCATCGAGGCTCGGGGCTGTACCGGTAGCTATGTGGTTAATCTCTCTCCTATGTGCTTCAATACAATAATCTCATGAGCTGCCTTACATGATTGAGATTCATATGATGATGCTTGTAATCTAGATATCATTATGCTAGTCAAGTGGGTTTTACTTATGTGATCTCCGGAGACTCCTTGTCCCACGTGTGTAAAGGTGACAAGTGTGTGTACCGTGTGGGTCTCTTAGGCTATATTTCACGTAATACTTATTCACTGTTATGAATGGCATAGTGAAGTGCTTATTTATATCCCTTTATGATTGCAATGTGTTTTGTATCACAATATATCTGCATACTACTCTAGTGATGTTATTAAAGTAGTTTATTCCTCCTACACGGTGTAATGGTGACAGTGTGTGCATCGTGTAGTACTTGGCGTAGGCTATGATTGTGATCTCTTGTAGATTATGAAGTTAACTATTGCTATGATAGTATTGATGTGATCTATTCCTCCTTTCGTAGTGTGAAGGTGACGAGTGTGCATGCTATGTTAGTACTTGGTTTGGTTATGTTGATCTGTTATGCACTCTAAGGTTATTTAAATATGAACATTGAATATTGTGGAGCTTGTTAACTCCGGCATTGAGGGTTCGTGTAATCCTACACGCTTAGTGGTGTTCATCATCCAACAAGAGAGTGTAGAGTCTAGCATCTATCTATTTATTCCGTTATGTGATCAATGTTGAGAGTGTCCACTAGTGAAAGTATGATCCCTAGGCCTTGTTCCTAAATACTACTATCGCTGCTTGTTTACTTGTTTTATCGCATCTTACTTCTCGCAATATTACTACCATCAATCGCACGCCAGCAAGCACTTTTCCGGCGCCGTTACTACTTGCTCATATTTATTCATACCACCTGTATTTCACTATCTCTTCGCCGAACTAGTGCACCTATTAGGTGTGTTGGGGACACAAGAGACTTCTTGCTTTGTGGTTGCGGGGTTGCATGAGAGGGATATCTTTGACCTCTTCCTCCCCGAGTTCGATAAACCTTGGGTGATCCACTTAAGGGAAACTTGCTGCTGTTCTACAAACCTCTCGCTCTTGGAGGCCCAACACTGTCTACAAGAATAGAAGCACCCGCAGACGTCAACCACTTTTCTGGCGCCGTTGCCGGGGAGGAAAGGTAAAAGGCATTCATACTCCGGTCCCAGGTAAAGTACTCTTCTGGCGCCGTTGTGTGTGTGCTCGAAGCTATTTCCTTTAGATCCTGCAATTGCATCTTTTTGTTTCTTGTTTACACTAGTTTGGCATAATGGACAACAATGAGCTTCTTATTCTGTTTCCTGATTTAAGACATGGATGGTTTGATGCGAAAATTAAAAAACCTATGGAACATATTAGTATGAACACTTTGAATACCATTGTTGCTAATGATATAGAAAGTTCTAAGCTTGGGGAAGCTGGTTTTGATGAGCATGATATTTTTAGTCCCCCAAGCATTGAGGAGAAAATTTACTTTGATGATACTTTGCCTCCTATTTATGATGATTATAATGATAGTAGTCTTTTAGTACCGCCTTATTATGGAGGATAAATTTGCTTATGATTACAATATGCCTCCTATATTTGATGATGAGAATAATAATGATGGCTACTTTGTTGAATTTGCTCCCACTATTACCAATAAAATTGACTATGCTTATGTGGAGGGTAATGATACTTTTATGCATGTGAATAAAGATGTTTTATGTGATACTTATATTGTTGAGTTTGCTCATGATGCTACTGGATATTATTATGAGAGAGGAAAATATGGTTGTAGAAATTTTCATGTTATTAAAACACCTCTCTATATGCTAAATTTTTTGAAGTTACACTTGTTTTATCTTTCTATACTTGTTGCATCATGCTTCATGAATTTGTTTATTTACAAGATTCCTTTTCATAGGAAGCATGTTAGGCTTAAATGTGTTTGAATTTGCCTCTTGATGCTCTCTTTTTCTTCAAATACTATCTCTTGCGAGTGCATCATTAAAACTGCTGAGCCCATCTTAATGGCTATAAAGAAAGAACTTCTTGGGAGATAACCCATGTGTTTATTTTGCTACAGTACTTTTATTTTATATTTGTGTCTTGGAAGTTGTTACTACTGTAGCAACCTCTCCTTATCTTTATTTTATTGCATTGTTGTGCCAAGTAAAGTCGTTGATAGTAAGGTTCATACTAGATTTGGATTACTGCGCAGAAACAGATTTGTTTGCTGTCACGAATTTCGACCTGCCTCTCTGTAGGTAGCTCAGAAAAATATGCCAATTTACGTGCGTGATCCTCAGATATGGTGCGTGATCAAGAGGCAACTTTCATTCAATTTGGGAATTTTCATTTGAGCAAGTATGGTGCCTCGATAAAATCCATCTTTACGGACTGTTCTGTTTTGACAGATTCTGCCTTTTATTTCGCATTGCCTCTTTTGCTATGGTGGATGAATTTCTTTGTTCCATTAATGTCCGAGTAGCTTTATGCAATGTCCGAAGTGTTAAGAATGATTATGTCACCTCTGAACATGTTAATTTTTATTGTGCACTAACCCTCTAATGAGTTGTTTCGAGTTTGGTGTGGAGGAAGTTTTCAAGGATCAAGAGAGGAGGATGATACAATATGATCAAGGAGAGTGAAATCTCTAAGCTTGGGGATGCCCCCGTGGTTCATCCCTGCATATTTTAAGAAGACTCAAGCATCTAAGCTTGGGGATGCCCAAGGCATCCCCTTCTTCATCGACAACTTATCAGGTTTCTTCTGTTGAAACTATATTTTTATTCGGTCACATCTTATGTACTTTACTTGGAGCGTCTGTGTGCTTTTATTTTCGTTTTTTTATTTTCATTCTCTGAATAAATGCTTGTGTGGGAGAGAGACACGCTCCGCTGGTGCATATGGACAAATATGTCCTTAGGCTTTACTCATAGTATTCATGGCGAAGGTTGAATCTTCTTCGTTAAATTGTTATATGGTTGGAATCGGGAAAATGCTACATGTAGTAAACTAGTAATTGGTAGAATGTCTTGAATAATTTGATACTTGGCAATTGTTGTGCTCATGTTTAAACTCTTGCATCATATACTTTGCACCCATTAATGAAGAAATACATAGAGCTTGCTAAAATTTGGTTTGCATAATTGGTTTCTCTAAAGTCTAGATAATTTCTAGTATTGAGTTTTGAACAACAAGGAAGACGGTGTAGAGTCTTATAATGTTTACAATGTGTCTTTTATGTGAGTTTTGCTGCACCGGTTCATCCTTGTGTTTGTTTCAAATAACCTTGCTAGCCTAAACCTTGTATCGAGAGGGAATACTTCTCATGCATCCAAAATCTTTGAGCCAACCACTATGCCATTTGTGTCCACCATACCTACCTACTACATGGTATTTCTCCGCCATTCCAAAGTAAATTGCTTGAGTGCTACCTTTAAAATTTCCATTCTTTACCTTTGCAATATATAGCTCATGGGACAAATAGCCTAAAAACTATTGTGGTATTGAATATGTACTTATGCACTTTATCTCTTATTAAGTTGCTTGTTGTGCGATAACCATGTTTCGGGGACGCCATCAACTATTCTTTGTTGAATATCATGTGAGTTGCTATGCATGTCCGTCTTGTCCGAAGTAAGAGAGATCTACCACTTTAATGGTTAGAGCATGCATATTGTTAGAGAAGAACATTGGGCCGCTAACTAAAGCCATGAATCATGGTGGAAGTTTCGAGTTTTGGACATATATCCTCAATCTCATATGAGAACACTAATTGTTGCTACATGCTTATGCATTAAAGAGGAGTCCATTATCTCGTTGTCCATGTTGTCCCGGTATGGATGTCTAAGTTGAGAATAATCAAAAGCGAGAAATCCAAAATGCGAGCTTTCTCCTTAGACCTTTGTACAGGCGGCATGGAGGTACCCCTTTGTGACACTTGGTTAAAACATGTGTATTGCGATGATCCGGTAGTCCAAGCTAATTAGGACAAGGTGCGGGCACTATTAGTATACTATGCATGAGGCTTGCAACTTGTAAGATATAATTTACATAATACATATGCTTTATTACTACCGTTGACAAAATTGTTTCTTGTTTTCAAAATAAAAGCTCTAGCACAAATATATCAATCGATGCTTTCCTCTGCGAAGGACCATTCTTTTACCTTTTATGTTGAGTCAGTTCACCTATCTCTCTCCACCTCAAGAAGCAAACACTTGTGTGAACTGTGCATTGATTCCTACATACTTGCATATTGCACTTGTTATATTATTTTACATTGAAAATATCCATGAGATATACATGTTATAAGTTGAAAGCAACCACTGAAACTTAATCTTCCTTTGTGTTGCTTCAATACCTTTACTTTGATTTATTGCTTTATGAGTTAACTCTTATGCAAGACTTATTGATACTTGTCTTTAAAGTACTATCCATGAAAAGTCTTTGCTTTATGATTCATTTGTTTACTCATGTCATTACCATTGTTTTGATCGCTGCATTCATTACATGTGTTTACAATAGTATGATCAAGGTTATGATGGCATGTCACTCCAGAAATTATCTTTGTTATCGTTTACCTGCTCCGGACGAGCAGAAACTAAGCTTGGGGATGCTGATACGTCTCCGACGTATCGGTAATTTCTTATGTTCCATGCCACATTATTGATGATATCTACATGTTTTATGCATACTTTATGTCATATTTATGCGTTTTCCGGAACTAACCTATTGACGAGATGCCGAAGGGCCAGTTGTTGTTTTCTGCTGTTTTTGGTTCCAGAAATCCTAGTAAGGAAATATTCTCGGAATCGGACGAAATCAACGCCCAGCATCCTATTTTTCCCGGAAGGTTCCAGAGCATCGAAGAAGTACCGGAGAGGAGCCCTATGTAATATCCCAGGTTTAGAGACAATAAAAAGAGAGAACACCAAAGTGTGCATTGCATTCATGCATAGAAAATCCGGGGAATTTTCGCGCTTCATATAAAACTTACCACGATGACTCGAAGTTTCACTTGACTTGCTGGAATTGAAGTAGATCATCAAGTCAAGCGCTATAAACTTCATCGTGATCTTTGCTAAAACCTTGTTTTGGGTAGAGAGGATTTGATCTATGGGCTAGATCAAATAGAAGTAGATTTACAACAAACAACACCTTAAGTAAGGATTAACTACAAGATCTTATAAAGGATCTTAACATGCCATTCCTTACAACAACACATGAATAATTATTCAACCATAAATCAAAGAACACAATTAATTAAGAAACTATTCTTTACTTATCTTACCCATGTCTTCTACTAAATAAATGTTCCTACCATGAGTCACATGGTATAGCTTTTCCATTACAATACTTGAATCCATGTCAAGAGAATTCATATTCATTCTTCATTAAACCTTGACCATTCCAACCTTGCTTCCCAACTCATATCTTTAAACCTTAGAGAAAGGAGAGAATCATCAAAATGCTTATATCATCCATTAAATAGAACCTAGCTAAATATTTAAACCTTGTCCAAGGGAGGTAATTGTTGATACTAACCAATGTTATAATAAGTATAAGTAAAGTATTAAACCCTATTTGACCTAGCTAAAACTTGATAGTAAGTAAGAACCTATTCTTCTAGTAATTATAGAGAGGCAAGTGTTGTGATCATTACACCTTGGTAATGATCATAAACTCTAGAGAACCCTACCTATTCAGAAGAGCTCAACCTAAAGAGGTATACTCAAGTATATGGACTTACACTTGATCTTGGAGAGAGAACCATGATTTACTAATGAATTATTATGAGGCCAATACTTTGATCATTACAAATTGGGTGATGATCATAAACCCTAAGAAATCTAAGTGAGTGTGTTGAGAGAAGTATTAAAGAAGAGAGACTAGTGAGGAATAAGTGGATCATGTCTAATGCATGATTTTACTTTATAAATTAAGATGATAAGTTAAACATATATATGTGATCCATAGATCTAATCTATCACATGAAATGATAAATATATCAATAGTAGTTAATCCGGACCAATACTCATGCCTTGTATAGAGTAGTATTGATATGGTATCCAAACCTTGCCTATCCAAACACTTGCTACAAATCTAGCATTGCCTTGATACACTAATTCTATCTAAGTGAGGAGGAGGAACCCTAGCCAATTAAACATAACCAAGCTTATGCTCATACCTAATCCTAGTTGTATATCACTTGGGTGATCACTACTTAAAACCCTAGACCATATTTGAATTCCAATCCAAGTAGTACTTTGGATTATAATTATAACCCTGCCATACCTCATGCCTATTTCATACTTCAAATAGTGAAATATTCCAAAACCATAAACTTTGTCATATGGAATCAATTCCACATGAAATATTGTCCTAACTTGTGTATCATGTATCACAAGTATAATTTAAGCCATATATGCCTAAGCTTAACTGTTATTGAAGTAAGTAAAGTGAACAATGATAAGCTTGGGAATTATATTAACAAGTGCAAGCCAGAATTTGCTAAGCAAGATTAGTGAATATAGTGTTTATTCAACCATATTCTTAAACCTTTGGAAACAATTCTCCACATAAATTCATGATCACATTTCCATCCTCAATTTCACCACTACATAAAATACTAGCCATAATTAATTTATATGTGAACCTCACTATTGTTAAGTTATAACAAAACTTAATGACATGTTTACTATGCATCTGGTTATAAACTTCAAATCATTCAAAATAGGTTTGGTTCCCAAATTTAAAAGAATTGAGGTAAAACATTAAACCATATCTACCTTATTTATACTTCACCAAAGCATCAATATTATCAAATATTAAATATTTGTTTGAACAAAACAAATATGCAGCAAGTAGTACTATCAAGTTCTATTATGATTCAAATAATTTAGGAACTGCAAAATAAGATAGAGTTCAAATTTGAAATCAAATAGTAAATTCAAACCAGAAAATAAAACAGAAAAAATTTAAAAAGGAAAAAGAGAGGGAAAACTTTACCTGTCCACCGAAGCGAGCCGCAGCAGCCCAAGCCAGCACCGGAGCAGCCCAAGCATCGGAGCCAACGACCAAGCCCACCGACAGCCTAGCCCAAGACAGATACTGATTCGGTCGCTTTAAAAATCGTGCAAAGGAGAGGCGTCGTCTTCGTCTACCTCTCCGAGCTCGACACCGCGGCAGCGCCGTAGACGCCGTTCTCGTCGACGATAGGGATGCCCGGACGCGGCGAACGTTCCAGAACTCCTCCCTAGGACTCTCGCGTCCGAGCCTATCCGAAAACAAAAGATCGGCGCTCGGACAAACTCCCCAGACACCGCCACCTCTTCACCGTCGCCGTCGTCGTGTCGCAGCCTCCGTGCTCCCCTCAGTCTATAAATAGGGGTGAACGCACCGCCGAGCCCTTCTTGATCTCATCCACTCCTCCGGATCTTCTCTATCCCTCTCAATCTGCCGCTATCGTCCACCATACCTCGCCGGAGTCGAGCATGAATTCGAAGTTGTAGGCCACCCCAGGGTCCGAGGAGGTAGCTGAGCAGCACCGCCGTGTTCCAGAGAGTCTCCTGGCAGAAGGAATCGAAGGGGGAAGCTTCCTATCAACGAAATCGACTCGATCCCTTCCGCTCGGGTTCGTCGGAATCCATGGATTTGCCGTCGTCTCCGACCATCAACGCCTCCGTCGAGCACACCATCATCCTCAGGGTGAGTCAGCGCATCTTTAGGGTCCACTTGAGCATCCTAGATCCCTATGTATCTCGGTTTCGAGATCTCGCCGGAGCTCACCGCCGCAGCACCTGGTTACCGGTGATGCTCCGATGCTCCCCTTAGAAAAGCGAGACCACCATTAGCTTTGTCTTGCAGTGCTCGTTCGAATGATCCTAACCACGCATCTCGGGGTGCCCTAAATCGGCGGCGCCACCGTGCTCTGGCCGCCGGCGTTTAAACGTCGGCAAGGTCAAAGCTCATGGTCAATCTTGACCAGTCCTTGCTCACGTGGCATCCAACGTGGCAGTAGCCCCACCTGTCTGTCTCTCTGTGTGTAGAGTGAATCGGTATGTTTAGCCTTTTTAGATAATTTCAAATTCCAGAAAATAGCTGAAACTTTACAGAAATAGATTAAATTCATTTCAACTCAGAAAAATATGAATAATATATCAAAATGCTCACAAAAATAAACTCTATTCAAATAAAATATAAAACAAAAATGTGTGTCAAAATAAAAATTCATTTATTTTTAACCTTATTAATTATGCCATTTCAATTATTTAAAATACAATTTGAATTCAATAATTAGTGAAGTTTAAAAATTAAATTTTAACTATTCAGTAACTAAGTAAAATGTGAATATTAATTTTATTTACCATAATTGCATTAACTTAATTATTAGTGGTAATTCGAAACCCTAATTTGCAAATTACCATTTACCATTTTCTTTAAATAGTAATAGCTCAAGAAAATATCAAAAACCAATATCATTTTGGTAGCTCAAAAATTATTTACTTAAACATTATTTAGTTAACAAGTTAAATATTTTAAACCCTAATAACAATTACTAAACCCTGAATTTTAATTAAACCAAAATAGGAGTTACTCTAATTATTAAATCTTGTAAAAATTAATAAAATGTTAAACCATTACTAATTTTAATTCAAAGTAATTAGTAACCACAACTCTATTTATCAATTATTATTTTAGGGTTATACCATAACTTAGAAACCCTAGTTTTAATTTAAGTAAGACATTGATCTCATTATTTCATGTGTTCATCCATAGTAGTTGCAAACCTAAAACCCTAAGAATTTAATCCATGTGATCATCACACTTTAGTAGTAACTCTAAAACCCTAGTTGCTTATCACATGTGATCATGTGAATATCACCTTACCTAGAGAACCTTATTATATGACCAACAAATACAAGTCATGATCCACCAACATAGAACCAATTCACATGAGATTATCATTTCATGTTCCTATTCTTAATTAAAACCTATATGATTCACTAGTATCACCTAGGTATAAACCCTAGCTTGTTACCACATGTTAGCACCATTGATCATCAATCCTATATACCATACCATTAGGATTAACCTCAACCATCAAACCCTAGTTAAACCATGATGAAAAACCCTAATACCAACTTTGTGTAGTAATGCACATCACATGCTCCTATTACACTCAACCCTACTCAGGAAATGAGAAACCACTTAGCTTGGCAATCATTAGTGACTACTTAATGAAGCAAATGTGAAGCCATAGTAAACCTAATAGCAAACTTATGGGACCATCTTAATAACCATCCTTATATATAATGCTTAGAAGAAACCATAGCAATAAACCTACCAATACTTGTTATATAGAAACCCATTCCAAGCTAAGAACCAACTAGTTCCTATTATTGAAGCGAAATGAATTCAATAGTAAACCCTAGAAAGCCATAGCTCCTATGTATAGTAGTTCATATTCTTATTTTAACCTATTCTTCAAAAGGTATTCTTTTGAAGTACAAGTGTCAATCAAACCTTAGAAGCCCAATATTTCTTTGAAATACTTATTATTTCTTAATCAACATGTTCTTCAAAAGTTATTCTTTTAAAATATAGTATAAGTAATCATCAACCATGTTCTCATGAACTTAAAATTGACAACTGATCTTACATATTATTCCACCACTATTATTTATGTGTATGATTATTATGATGCCTTATATCACTTGGTTATGATGCTAATATAACCAAACCCTAATAAGAACCTTGTTTGAGAACCATTCTAAAAAGTGCAACCAACCCTAAAGAAATCATTACAACTCATACATCCTAAATCATCGAGGTTAGGTTACGCTCGGGACGATTGCATCTCATACTATGCATTATAGCATCTTTGCCAGTTCTTTAAACATTGTCCTTACTGACGATGATGGTATTTCAGCATTTGGAGTTATCACGTATCGAAGCTTTTGCCTGCATAATCTTGCAGTCAAGAAAGGCAAGTTCATCGCTTGCTCATGTCATTTGATTATTTTTATCAAATTATATGCAAAGTACTATACTTATCACTCATGCATTGAAAAGCAAAGTATATTTTTACAATTATGAATATGACTATGTGGTGGGCAATGGAACCATGGTATGTGTTGATATGGTGGAGGTTCCATTGCATGGGTTATATCACCCTAGGATTAATTACCAATGCCGTCCAGTGATTCTAGCGCCGTACATATCGCGTTGACCATAAGATCTATAATGGCTCGGGGAAGTCAGCCGTATCTTTTCCTTTCTCGCACGCCAACGGATTGGTAGAGCCGGCGGGGTGTTGGAGGCACTCGCCGTAGGTTGGGATGGCCTTTTAAATCCCCATCCATTAGTGATGATGGCTCTACGATCTATGAAGGATTGTCCATAGTGCACCATGAGTAAAGCCGTATTATCTGGGGAAGTCTACTCGGAGGTGTAAGGGTGGACAAAAGGGTGGGTTTGCAGTCACGGAGAAGGCCAGTGATTGGCTTGGACCTTACACCTGGCCCCACACCAAGGAAGTGTGGACGGGAACGATCACCCGGTTGGTATCAAGGATAAGTTCTCTTATGGGAAAAGTAACGCACCTCTGCAGAGGATACTAAATTGTGACTGTCACTCCCTGTTCCGGGAAGGGAACTGCGAACGCGGCAGGAAAGGAACTCCACGAAGTTCTGGTCAACCCCGTGAAGACCGACGGGCATAGTTTTCGGAATAAAATAAACCTTTTGAAGAAATGATTACAAAAACTTGCATTGGCCTATGACTTTCTGGTCTATGGCTGTAGCTAGTGCATGATACACATATTTCCTAATATGAACTTGCCGAGTACGCTCGTACTCATTCTATCTCGTTTGAACCCCCTTCTTAGATCAATGCACCGAAGGAGAAACTACCGTGGAACTCGAAGACAAAGGAGTCAACCGCAACAAGATGAAGAATCCAATCAAAGAAGTCAATGGAGTCAACTCCCGCATCGGTTATTATGGAAACCTAGACTAGTAATAGAGGGGAACCTTTCCCAAATCATAGCACCTAAGTAGCTAGATTTCTATAGCAAGCCAAGTAGCTCTTAAACTTGAGTTAGCAATAAGATAGACTACGAGTCGTTCTTCTGGAGTTTTATTTGAAGTTTTACCTCACTGTAAAGTAGGAGGCTGTGTGGATCTTATGTAAACAGTTCGTGTGTACTTCCATAGACATACCTTGGACTCGCATATGTTTCTGTTGTACCACTCGAGAGATGTAATATGGGTGGAACGGTGTTTCACTTGTGTTATGTCAACGACTTGTGTACTACACCATGCAGTGGTACGCTGGGTCATCACAGCTGGTATCAGAGCAAATGCTTTGACCCTAGGATTAAAACCCTTTAAAGGAGACCTATAGGTTTGGTAGTGTCTATAGGAAGGGATTTAGCTAAGCCAACTATGTTAAACCAACTATTATTTTGACTTAAGATGGGTATTCACTTGAGAATAATCCTGACACGCTTGAGTCAATCTTTCTTATCTATATTTCTTAAATAAGGTTAATTAGTTATCTTGCTTCATTCCAAATAACTAGAACACCATTGAAGCTTAAGATAATGGGTGGTAGTAGACCACAGTTGATATACAATACATGGTAGTCCAAAGACAGGATACAACCATAAGGAAGATATCCTATTGGAAGAAGTATACCAATGCAAGTTATAGTTAAGTAAGAGTCATTAAAAATGTCAAATGACTGATGTTAAGTAAGGGAGATAAGTTATATAAGGTAGTATATGTCTATGATGAGTCAATCATAGGAGGTAAGGAAGAGTGATAAGAGTTATACAACTCTACTTTTCATGGTAAAGTTGGTAATCCTATATGATTCACTTGAGAATCATGGTATGATGGAGTAGAACATCATAAGTACGATAATAAAAGAATGATAAGGAGTAAGGATTTAGGGAATATTTCGAAAGCTTAGGCCTTAAAATCCTGGAAACTGTACCAAGTATGTTAGAATCATAGTCCTTAATTTAAAGAAGGCTTATTTAGAGCATATCACATAGAGAAATCCTAGAGTTATAGGTGGTATATTCTAAACAATCATGTGTTTAGAGTAAACATGTTAGAACTAATTGTATTATAGGAAGTAGTCCTCGATAGCATATATATATGGTATACTATTCTGTTAGTACTTCCAAAGAAAACTAGGTTAATTTCCAACTATCCCAAGCCATTTTGTTTCAAGATTGTCTCATTGCAAATGTGCAATTAAGACAAATGTTGAGACAAATAGTAGAAATTCACGTATTTGTGCTAAGTATCACAACCTAAACCTATCTTATGTGGTGTTATATACTACACATCCGAACCTGATGTTTAGGGATGTCTTACCCAATTATTTTATTCAGGCATATCAGGATGTGTATTATGAACACAAAGCTGAATTTTCTTGGATTTTATTGGATTTTCATTGATTGACTAGATCCATACATGAAGTTTGACTTTGATATGCAAATGCATGTTGCAATATCAAGCTCTTACTTGATGTTATAGGTCTAAAGGGTAAAGGTATTCGTGTAAGGAAGTGACGAATCCTGAAGATTTTGAAGATAAGATGAAGGTTCACTTGAAGAAGGAAGAAAAATTGTGGGAAGCAACCACAATACTCTAAAGGTAGGACCAATCCAAAACTCACTTCTATCCTTAATCAAGGAGTACTTCAACATGGAAGTATCATGGAAGTGAGAAAAATAGTGAATATAGAGCGTAAGAAGTAGAACCGTATTCATTATAGAAGAAGGGAATGCAAGTGAAGTCACTTACAATACTATTTTCATAGTATCAACAAGTGGTTATCTCACAAAACAAACCCTAGAAGAAGGAAAATAGACAAGTGAAGTCGCAACTGGTATAATAAGACCGCAGCTGATATAGGATAATCATGAAGAGAAAGTATGTGAAGTGAGGTATATCTTAACAAAAACTAGGTAAGTAGCCACAGCTGGTAAGAAGCTGGTGACTAGAACTATAACATAGCCACAGCTGGTATCCAATAAGCCACATCTGGTACTAGGTAGTTTGCAGTACTGGTACCAGATAGCCCACAGCCTGAACAATTCTTTACCCTAAAATAAAGGGGGATTCCGCAGCTAGTATTTCATAGCTGGTATTCCATAGCTGGTAAATATTTAGTCGGAGGATTCATAATGGATACCCACAACTGTGTGGATACACCACAAAGAATTCTTGATGAGACTTTCGAAAGGTACAAAATATAAACCGGACCTAAACCAACTACATAACCTTGGAGTTAATGATTAGAAGAAACGAAGTTGGAAGATCATTAGTAAACTCCAAGGGGGAGAGGAAGGCTGAAGGAGAAGTATTTAAATATGATTTGGAGTATGATAGACGAAGAAAAAGGTCTGAACCGAGAGGAAGTCCGATCTTATTTTTATAAGGTTGTTGGGAACTACCCATATAAAAGTACTCTCGTGGAGGTTGTCGTACCGTAAGCCGAGATTCATATCTCGAAGAAGTAAGGGATAGACCTTAACTTGAGTGGGTAATTGTAATTACTCTAGACCAAGAGAACTTAAGTAAGTCTTCGATAATGAAGTTGGAGGAAGAAGATATCGGAGAACAATTAAAGCCTAAGAAGATACTATACGAAGGGTTTGACTATACCAAAACATAAGCCTATTAGAAAGATTCCTTTCATGGAACCTAAAGAAACCAAAAGGAAAGTAACTAGCATAAAATTAGAAGCCATGATTGGATGGACTAAATGAGTCTAATCCATTCGTAGGACTAGAGAACCGTAACCATGCCTATTGTAAATACCTTACGAAGTACCATTACTTTCGTTATGGTAGTAAGGGAAAACAATACCTTACTTTAAACCAATCCTTTAGAATCAAGGTTTGAACATCGCAGCTGGTACACCATAGTGCCATATTACACCGCAGCTGGTAGAACCAAGCTTTGAGTACCTAAATAGGAAGATGTCACCACAGCTATTAGTAAAGTACATTAACACAATAGGATGTCTTAACCCAAGAATCTTTGGAGAGTAAGCCTATAAGCTTAGAGTGTTGGAAGAAATCATAGAACTAAAGTAAGTATCAGTGCCAGACATTAGAAGACTTCAGGAAGGATCTGGACGAGGGATATATCCAACTATATCTAGTGTGATCACCATGGAGTTGAAGGATGGTGATCTATTCAAGACATTTCAACATTCCGAAACATAAGAGCGTTCGAACTTCGGGACGAAGTTCAGTTTAAGGGGGAGAGGCTGTAATATCCCAGGTTTAGAGACAATAAAAAGAGAGAACACCAAAGTGTGCATTGCATTCATGCATAGAAAATCCGGGGAATTTTCGCGCTTCATATAAAACTTACCACAGTAACTGAAGTTTCACTTGACTTGCTGGAATTGAAGTAGATCATCAAGTCAAGCGCTATAAACTTCATCTGTGATCTTTGCTAAAACCTTGTTTTGGTAGAGAGGATTTGATCTATGGGCTAGATCAAATAGAAGTAGATTTACAACAAACAACACCTTAAGTAAGGATTAACTACAAGATCTTATAAAGGATCTTAACATGCCATTCCTTACAACAACACATGAATAATTATTCAACCATAAATCAAAGAACACAATTAATTAAGAAACTATTCTTTACTTATCTTACCCATGTCTTCTACTAAATAAATGTTCCTACCATGAGTCACATGGTATAGCTTTTCCATTACAATACTTGAATCCATGTCAAGAGAATTCATATTCATTCTTCATTAAACCTTGACCATTCCAACCTTGCTTCCCAACTCATATCTTTAAACCTTAGAGAAAGGAGAGAATCATCAAAATGCTTATATCATCCATTAAATAGAACCTAGCTAAATATTTAAACCTTGTCCAAGGGAGGTAATTGTTGATACTAACCAATGTTATAATAAGTATAAGTAAAGTATTAAACCCTATTTGACCTAGCTAAAACTTGATAGTAAGTAAGAACCTATTCTTCTAGTAATTATAGAGAGGCAAGTGTTGTGATCATTACACCTTGGTAATGATCATAAACTCTAGAGAACCCTACCTATTCAGAAGAGCTCAACCTAAAGAGGTATACTCAAGTATATGGACTTACACTTGATCTTGGAGAGAGAACCATGATTTACTAATGAATTATTATGAGGCCAATACTTTGATCATTACAAATTGGGTGATGATCATAAACCCTAAGAAATCTAAGTGAGTGTGTTGAGAGAAGTATTAAAGAAGAGAGACTAGTGAGGAATAAGTGGATCATGTCTAATGCATGATTTTACTTTATAAATTAAGATGATAAGTTAAACATATATATGTGATCCATAGATCTAATCTATCACATGAAATGATAAATATATCAATAGTAGTTAATCCAGACCAATACTCATGCCTTGTATAGAGTAGTATTGATATGGTATCCAAACCTTGCCTATCCAAACACTTGCTACAAATCTAGCATTGCCTTGATACACTAATTCTATCTAAGTGAGGAGGAGGAACCCTAGCCAATTAAACATAACCAAGCTTATGCTCATACCTAATCCTAGTTGTATATCACTTGGGTGATCACTACTTAAAACCCTAGACCATATTTGAATTCCAATCCAAGTATTACTTTGGATTATAATTATAACCCTGCCATACCTCATGCCTATTTCATACTTCAAATAGTGAAATATTCCAAAACCATAAACTTTGTCATATGGAATCAATTCCACATGAAATATTGTCCTAACTTGTGTATCATGTATCACAAGTATAATTTAAGCCATATATGCCTAAGCTTAACTGTTATTGAAGTTAGTAAAGTGAACAATGATAAGCTTGGGAATTATATTAACAAGTGCAAGCAGAATTTGCTAAGCAAGATTAGTGAATATAGTGTTTATTCAACCATATTCTTAAACCTTTGGAAACAATTCTCCACATAAATTCATGATCACATTTCCATCCTCAATTTCACCACTACATAAAATACTAGCCATAATTAATTTATATGTGAACCTCACTATTGTTAAGTTATAACAAAACTTAATGACATGTTTACTATGCACTGGTTATAAACTTCAAATCATTCAAAATAGGTTTGGTTCCCAAATTTAAAAGAATTGAGGTAAAACATTAAACCATATCTACCTTATTTATACTTCACCAAAGCATCAATATAATCAAATATTAAATATTTGTTTGAACAAAACAAATATGCAGCAAGTAGTACTATCAAGTTCTATTATGATTCAAATAATTTAGGAACTGCAAAATAAGATAGAGTTCAAATTTGAAATCAAATAGTAAATTCAAACCGGAAAATAAAACAGAAAAAATTTAAAAAGGAAAAAGAGAGGGAAAACTTTACCTGTCCACCGAAGCAGGCCGCAGCAGCCCAAGCCAGCACCAGAGCAGCCCAACATCGGAGCCAACGACCAAGCCCACCAGCAGCCTAGCCCAAGATAGATACCGATTCGGTCGCTTTAAAAATCGTGCAAAGGAGAGGCGTCGTCTTCGTCTACCTCTCCGAGCTCGACACCGCGGCAGCGCCGCAGACGCCGTTCTCGTCGACGATAGGGATGCCCGGACGCGGCGAACGTTCCAGAACTCCTCCCTAGGACTCTCGCGTCCGAGCCTATCCGAAAACAAAAGATCGGCGCTCGGACAAACTCCCCAGACACCGCCACCTCTTCACCGTCGCCGTCGTCGTGTCGCAGCCTCCATGCTCCCCTCAGTCTATAAATAGGGGTGAACGCACCACCGAGCCCTTCTTGATCTCATCCACTCCTCCAGATCTTCTCTATCCCTCTCAATCTGCCGCTATCGTCCACCATACCTCGCCGGAGTCGAGCATGAATTCGAAGTTGTAGGCCACCCCAGGGTCCAGGAGGTAGCTGAGCAGCACCGCCGTGTTCCAGAGAGTCTCCTGGCAGAAGGAATCGAAGGAGGAAGCTTCCTATCAACGAAATCGACTCGATCCCTTCCGCTCGGGTTCGTCGGAATCCATGGATTTGCCGTCGTCTCCGACCATCAACGCCTCCGTCGAGCACACCATCATCCTCAGGGTGAGTCAGCGCATCTTTAGGGTCCACTTGAGCATCCTAGATCCCTATGTATCTCGGTTTCGAGATCTCGCCGGAGCTCACCGCCGCAGCACCTGGTTACCGGTGATGCTCCGATGCTCCCCTTAGAAAAGCGAGACCACCATTAGCTTTGTCTTGCAGTGCTCGTTCGAATGATCCTAACCACGCATCTCGGGGTGCCCTAAATCGGCGGCGCCACCGTGCTCTGGCCGCCGACGTTTAAACGTCGGCAAGGTCAAAGCTCATGGTCAATCTTGACCAGTCCTTGCTCACGTGGCATCCAACGTGGCAGTAGCCCCACCTGTCTGTCTCTCTGTGTGTAGAGTGAATCGGTATGTTTAGCCTTTTTAGATAATTTCAAATTCCAGAAAATAGCTGAAACTTTACAGAAATAGATTAAATTCATTTCAACTCAGAAAAATATGAATAATATATCAAAATGCTCACAAAAATAAACTCTATTCAAATAAAATATAAAACAAAAATGTGTGTCAAAATAAAAATTCATTTATTTTTAACCTTATTAATTATGCCATTTCAATTATTTAAAATACAATTTGAATTCAATAATTAGTGAAGTTTAAAAATTAAATTTTAACTATTCAGTAACTAAGTAAAATGTGAATATTAATTTTATTTACCATAATTGCATTAACTTAATTATTAGTGGTAATTCAGAAACCCTAATTTGCAAATTACCATTTACCATTTTCTTTAAATAGTAATAGCTCAAGAAAATATCAAAAACCAATATCATTTTGGTAGCTCAAAAATTATTTACTTAAACATTATTTAGTTAACAAGTTAAATATTTTAAACCCTAATAACAATTACTAAACCCTGAATTTTAATTAAACCAAAATAGGAGTTACTCTAATTATTAAATCTTGTAAAAATTAATAAAATGTTAAACCATTACTAATTTTAATTCAAAGTAATTAGTAACCACAACTCTATTTATCAATTATTATTTTAGGGTTATACCATAACTTAGAAACCCTAGTTTTAATTTAAGTAAGACATTGATCTCATTATTTCATGTGTTCATCCATAGTAGTTGCAAACCTAAAACCCTAAGAATTTAATCCATGTGATCATCACACTTTAGTAGTAACTCTAAAACCCTAGTTGCTTATCACATGTGATCATGTGAATATCACCTTACCTAGAGAACCTTATTATATGACCAACAAATACAAGTCATGATCCACCAACATAGAACCAATTCACATGAGATTATCATTTCATGTTCCTATTCTTAATTAAAACCTATATGATTCACTAGTATCACCTAGGTATAAACCCTAGCTTGTTACCACATGTTAGCACCATTGATCATCAATCCTATATACCATACCATTAGGATTAACCTCAACCATCAAACCCTAGTTAAACCATGATGAAAAACCCTAATACCAACTTTGTGTAGTAATGCACATCACATGCTCCTATTACACTCAACCCTACTCAGGAAATGAGAAACCACTTAGCTTGGCAATCATTAGTGACTACTTAATGAAGCAAATGTGAAGCCATAGTAAACCTAATAGCAAACTTATGGGACCATCTTAATAACCATCCTTATATATAATGCTTAGAAGAAACCATAGCAATAAACCTACCAATACTTGTTATATAGAAACCCATTCCAAGCTAAGAACCAACTAGTTCCTATTATTGAAGCGAAATGAATTCAATAGTAAACCCTAGAAAGCCATAGCTCCTATGTATAGTAGTTCATATTCTTATTTTAACCTATTCTTCAAAAGGTATTCTTTTGAAGTACAAGTGTCAATCAAACCTTAGAAGCCCAATATTTCTTTGAAATACTTATTATTTCTTAATCAACATGTTCTTCAAAAGTTATTCTTTTAAAATATAGTATAAGTAATCATCAACCATGTTCGCAGAACTTAAAATTGACAACTGATCTTACATATTATTCCACCACTATTATTTATGTGTATGATTATTATGATGCCTTATATCACTTGGTTATGATGCTAATATAACCAAACCCTAATAAGAACCTTGTTTGAGAACCATTCTAAAAAGTGCAACCAACCCTAAAGAAATCATTACAACTCATACATCCTAAATCATCGAGGTTAGGTTACGCTCGGGACGATTGCATCTCATACTATGCATTATAGCATCTTTGCCAGTTCTTTAAACATTGTCCTTACCGGACGATGATGGTATTTCAGCATTTGGAGTTATCACGTATCGAAGCTTTTGCCTGCATAATCTTGCAGTCAAGAAAGGCAAGTTCATCGCTTGCTCATGTCATTTGATTATTTTTATCAAATTATATGCAAAGTACTATAATTATCACTCATGCATTGAAAAGCAAAGTATATTTTTACAATTATGAATATGACTATGTGGTGGACAATGGAACCATGGTATGTGTTGATATGGTGGAGGTTCCATTGCATGGGTTATATCACCCTAGGATTAATTACCAATGCCGTCCAGTGATTCTAGCGCCGTACATATCGCGTTGACCATAAGATCTATAATGGCTCTGGGAAGTCAGTCGTATCTTTTCCTTTCTGCACGCCAACGGATTGGTAGAGCCGGCGGGGTGTTGGAGGCACTGCCGTAGGTTGGGATGGCCTTTTAAATCCCCATCCATTAGTGATGATGGCTCTACGATCTATGAAGGATTGTCCAAAGTGCACCATGAGTAAAGCCGTATTATCGGGGGAAGTCTACTGGAGGTGTACGGGTGGACAAAAGGGTGGGTTTGCAGTCGCGGAGAAGGCAGTGATTGGCTTGGACCTTACACCCGGCCCCACACCAAGGAAGTGTGGACGGGAACGATCACCCGGTTGGTATCAAGGATAAGTTCTCTTATGGGAAAAGTAACGCACCTCTGCGAGAGGATACTAAATTGTGACTGTCACTCCCCGTTCCGGGAAGGGAACTGCGAACGCGGCGAGAAAGGAACTCCACGAAGTTCTGGTCAACCCGTGAAGACCGACGGGCATAGTTTTCAGAATAAAATAAACCTTTTGAAGAAATGATTACAAAAACTTGCATTGGCCTATGACTTTCCGGTCTATGGCTGTAGCTAGTGCATGATACACATATTTCCTAATATGAACTTGCCGAGTACGCTCGTACTCATTCTATCTCGTTTGAACCCCCTTCTTAGATCAATGCACCGAAGGAGAAACTACCGTGGAACTCGAAGACAAAGGAGTCAACTGCAACAAGATGAAGAATCCAATCAAAGAAGTCAATGGAGTCAACTCCTGCATCAGTTATTATGGAAACCTAGACTAGTAATAGAGGGGAACCTTTCCCAAATCATAGCACCTAAGTAGCTAGATTTCTATAGCAAGCCAAGTAGCTCTTAAACTTGAGTTAGCAATAAGATAGACTACGAGTCGTTCTTCTGGAGTTTTATTTGAAGTTTTACCTCACTCGTAAAGTAGGAGGCTGTGTGGATCTTATGTAAACGAGTTCGTGTGTACTTGCTATAGACATACCTTGGACTCGCATATGTTTCTGTTGTACCACTCTGAGAGATGTAATATGGGTGGAACGGTGTTTCACTTGTGTTATGTCAACGACTTGTGTACTACACCATGCAGTGGTACGCTGGGTCATCACACCCTAGGGGGCCCACACGCCACCCTGGCGCGGCCAGAGGGGGGCCGCGCCCCCCTAGTGTGTGGGCCCACCAGGCCCCCTCCGAGGCTGCCCTTCCGCCTACTTAAGGTCTCCGTCGCGAAAACCCTATTACGTTCGACGAAACCAGAGAAAATGTTCCAGAGCCGCCGCCATCGCGAAGCCAAGATCTGGGGGACAGGAGTCTCTGTTCCGGCACGCCGCCGGGACGGGGAAGTGCCCCCGGAAGGCTTCTCCATCGACACCACCGCCATCTTCATCAACGCTGCTGTCTCCCATGAGGAGGGAGTAGTTCTCCATCGAGGCTCGGGGCTGTACCGGTAGCTATGTGGTTAATCTCTCTCCTATGTACTTCAATACAATAATCTCATGAGCTGCCTTACATGATTGAGATTCATATGATGATGCTTGTAATCTAGATATCATATTGCTAGTCAAGTGGGTTTTACTTATGTGATCTCCGGAGACTCCTTGTCCCACGTGTGTAAAGGTGACAGTGTGTGCACCGTGTGGGTCGATCTCTTAGGCTATATTTCACAGAATACTTATTCACTGTTATGAATGACATAGTGAAGTGCTTATTTATATCCCTTTATGATTGCAATGTGTTTTGTATCACAATATATCTGCGTGCTACTCTAGTGATGTTATTAAAGTAGTTTATTCCTCCTGCACGGTGTAATGGTGACAGTGTGTGCATCGTGTAGTACTTGGCGTAGGCTATGATTGTGATCTCTTGTAGATTATGAAGTTAACTATTGCTATGATAGTATTGATGTGATCTATTCCTCCTTTCGTACTGTGAAGGTGACAAGTGTGCATGCTATGTTAGTACTTGGTTTGGTTATGTTGATCTGTTATGCACTCTAAGGTTATTTAAATATGAACATTGAATATTGTGGAGCTTGTTAACTCCGGCATTGAGGGTTCGTGTAATCCTACACAGTTAGTGGTGTTCATCATCCAACAAGAGAGTGTAGAGTCTGGCATCTATCTATTTATTCTGTTATGTGATCAATGTTGAGAGTGTCCACTAGTGAAAGTATGATCCCTAGGCCTTGTTCCTAAATACTACTATCGCTGCTTGTTTCATTGTTTCATCGCATCTTACTTCTGCAATATTACTACCATCAATCGCACGCCAGCAAGCACTTTTCGGCGCCGTTACTACTGCTCATATTTATTCATACCACCTGTATTTCACTATCTCTTCGCCGAACTAGTGCACCTATTAGGTGTGTTGGGGACACAAGAGACTTCTTGCTTTGTGGTTGCGGGGTTGCATGAGAGGGATATCTTTGACCTCTTCCTCCCTGAGTTCGATAAACCTTGGGTGATCCACTTAAGGGAAACTTGCTGCTGTTCTACAAACCTCTGCTCTTGGAGGCCCAACACTGTCTACAAGAATAGAAGCACCCGTAGACGTCAGTGGCGCAGAAGATGGCTATACATCCGCGAGGAGTACATCGACTCGCAGGATTACAATATCACGCCTTTTGACCGTAGCGCAAAAATCCTGCGACGCCGGTCATGGGATGATGAATCTACTGAAGAACAAAAATGGCGATGGATGCGCTAATGAAGCGCATCCATGAACTTCAGAATACCCATGGCAAGGAATTGTCGGGTATCCAAATCACTGCGTACTTCCTTAGGACCAGGGTGCAGCCTCTGCAGGCTCGCAAAAACCCCCTCTGGATGTATGCTAGCGAAAAAGACGCGGACCGCGTATCCAAAGATCTGTCGGTGAAGGATTTGGAGAAGCTGGTCCAACGTATTTCGTCTCTAAGCAAGAAAGATACGGTTCCCAGCTCTTGCCGTGTGGAACCGTACAGCGGCACCAACGCCCTCCCCAAAATAAGTAACTTATCTCTCGAGTTTATATTTTGGTTAACATGCTTTCTCGAGTTTGATTCAAATTTTGACTGCTATCTTGCTATCTCACTGTCTTGCTGTCGACCTCTGTCTTACGTAACTGTCCCTTGATGTTGATTTTTCTTCTGCAGAACCACCAAGTCATCTCTTCTCTGCCTCCCCTACCCGAAGGTGGGGAGGTCGACGAACGAACCATCGTTACTGACGATTCTCAGGGCACTTCTCGCCCTGAGAGTGAAGTCGCGGGATCTCACAAATCCGCGGCTTCCTCTGATAAAGAGAGAGAATCAGAAGCTTCCAAATCTGCATGCTCACCTCCTTCCGCTGCTTCTCCAAAGAACAAAAGGAAGAGAGGTGAAGTTGAAGATTCCGACACCTCCAAACCCAGCGGGTCACCTGCCGAGGAAACTTTCCCCGAGGAAGAGGGTGCCTTCTGTCCTTACGAGGATGTCATCATTAGCTCGTAAGCTACCCTGCCTTATTCTCCTTTTTATATATTGTTTGTACATATTCTCATATTATCTTTTGTGGATAGTGGCGAAGAAGAAGAAGAACCTGTTGCCAATGTGACTGCTCCAACGAGCACATCGCAAACTTTAGTTCTTTCGAAAGCTCGCCGTGCAACAGAGGAAACCTCGCCTTCTCCTCATCAAGATTTGGAAATGTCGACTCCTATCGTCAGCCCCAGAGCCTCCTCGCCAAAAGGGCGAGGATTGAACTTGGCGAGAAACACAACTTGGCCGGGAGTTCGACGACCGCTCCTTTAGATGACGTAAGAACCCTTGCAGGTATTTTATATTTGTTGTCGAGTTTCTTTCCTCTATGAATCTTTCTATCGTCGTTCTTTCTACAGCCTCTGATGAAACACTTCATCAGTCTCGGTACTCAATTTATTGGATACTGTGACACTGTTGAAAGTTTGAAAGGTACACCTTTCTATCGTCTTTATTTTTCATCGAGTAGACTATATTGTTGTCTTTATCTTAACACGTCTGCCATGTTTCCTTCCGCTAGAGGCTCTCGCCAAAGCTAACAAGCGTGCCGATGATCTCGCCATCAAGCTGGAGCAAAGTGAAAAAGCTCGCGAGAAGGCCAAATAAGACGCTGCCTCTGTTGGAGATCTTCGAAAGAGACTCCACCAATCTGAAACTGCTTTAAGCGAGAAGACAACTCAACAGATTGCCCGTGAAGAGGATATCATTGGCCGTCTAGAATCGCAAAATCGGCGTTTTGTCAGTAAGTTCGTTGATCACTTTGCTCGACTCTCTTCTAAGATTAGCTCTCCTCATACTTGTTGATAACCCGAACTTTTGCTTCAGCAGGAAAAATGGGTCAAGATTTTGAACTTCAAGAACCTGAAGGGGATCGTCTTCTCGACGCCCTTTCCCTCCTTGAAATTCATGGGGATTTGGCGCGCCGCAGTATTGCTGATGCGCGAACCACATTTACGCGCCTCTTCGCCTACTTCTTCCCAAAGAAAAAACAGCCAGATACCTTTTTTGATCTTGCCAAACACTTCATTCCTGAGGAGGATCTTGGGCTAACTTTCCGGAAGGAAAACTTGAAGATTGGAGTTGAAGGTACCATAGCTCTGGTTGCCGAAAGCCAGCAGAACATCGACTGGGCGAAAGCTGGAGAAACGAAGGGGATAAACAAGGAGAAGTGATAGTCCTTGATTAAGGCTGCTAAGCCGCACTCGAAGAAAATTCTCTCCTTCCTCGGATACAAGCCAGCTGCTTCCTCCAGTACCGCCAAGCCGGAGGTCAAGTAGACCAACTTATTCCCCCATTTTTTTCTCGTTCTTTTGGTAGATGTCGATATCCTTATGATATGCGACTATTTACGTCGACTCGCTAGGAGCTGGCCTTTTGTAATGGACCCCTACTCCTGTAAATATCTCGACTTATCAGTGAAAAGTAATGATCCATTGTGTGGTAATTGATGTCGACTCTTTTTCTTCTTCCAGTTGGTGTTTGATAATTATTCTAAAAATACTGGACCATCACCTGCTTCCCCTCCTACGTCTCGCTCCGAACAGATAGCTGACAATGTTTTATTGGACGATTCCTTGTGCGTTAACTCTGAACTCCTAGAATTATCTGAACTTCGGCAGCAACTCCAAGCCATGAAGAAACAGTCCCTCATAGTCATGGATCAATCCCGCAAATCTTCCGAACGAGAAAAAATATCTCTTCAGCAGGTTCAGGAAGCTTTAATTTTAAAAGATTCTGCAGTTGCCGAAGCTTTACAAGCTACATCCCGAGAAAACTATATGCTTGAGCTACTGAATGATGCAAGCCTGGATATGGCGGGTAAGTTCCATCTCTTATATTCCTCTATATTGCTATCCATAGCCACTTTTTTTGCAAAACTGATCATCTGTCCACATGGTTAGGCTCTTTTTTGGATGCTACTGCCAAAGATCGGCCTGTTGACGTGAGATCCGAGGTTCTCATTCGGCTTGCTCTGCAAAACAACACCAATTTTTGGGCTACCCCAGATCTAACCCGCCAAATCGTGCGGTTTCAGGATCGTGCTGGTCAGGTCCGTGAATATCTCGACTTCTGCACAAAAACATTGGCCATGGTTTATAATGCCATGTTTCCTCGGAACGCTCAGCCAAAAACTCTACCTGACTTGATAGACAAGTTCAAAAGTGTGGATCGAATCCATGGTTTTGTGAAGGCTCAATTACTTGCTGGTGCTAGATTTGCTATGATCATGCTACAGATCTGCCACCCGAAGTTGGACATGTCCAACACTGTTGAGCTTTGTCATGCCCAATTAATGAAACGAAGGAGAAATGTTGACAAGATCAACAACGAGGTGACACCTGTAGCCGAAAAAACGATTGAAGATCTTCTGCGGATGGATACTGAGTATTTTTCTGAGAGCCATTATGCTGATTCCATGGGTGCCCCTGCGGAAGACGAAAGGGTACAAATAGATGATCTTATAGGAGATGAATGAAATTTTGTCTTCTGCCGATTTTTCCTGTAACAAAGGCATATCTTATATATTGCGAGAAGTATGTATATTGTGAGAACTATGTGTATTTGTTTTTTCTTCCTTCTCTAGCCCCCGAGTATTTTGATAGGCATATGTACACTTATTACTCGCGAGGTGTTGTAACCAAGGCAAATAATTAGTGTTTTATATGTTGTAAAGATCGAGTTTATGTTGTCTGTTTTGTGAATTGTAAACCTTCAAACCTGTCGAAGAAAAAGATATATATCAACAATATCTTTACTATATTGTAGCATCGCGAGCCCGCCTCATTAAAAAACCTTTCAGCCCCACTCGGTGCCCTGAAAGGAAAGAGTGCGTCTGAAAACTCGCGAGCTTTTCAGTACAATGTATGTTTACATGTATATTTCTATTTTGACTTCTACGCGTAGAAACGCCGAAGCCGCGCCACGTTCCATGGATTTTTCTCTGCGACCCCTGTCTTCTTGTCCTTTATCCTGTACGCTCCTCCCGCGATCACCTCTGTGACGATGTAAGGTCCTACCCATGGTGACTCGAACTTTTCATGGCTGTCTTGGGTAAGCTGAAGAACTAAGTTGCCCACTTGAAAAGACCTTGGACGCAGACGTCGACTATGGTAATTTTTCAAGTCTTGCTGGTACTTAGTGACTCTTGACAGCACCTCATCTCTAGCCTCATCAAGTGCATCGACATCGTCTTCTAGTGCTTTTCTCTATGTTTCTTCATCATATTCCGCCACTCTCGGAGAATTGTGTTCTATTTCTATCGGGATCACTGCCTCGGTTCCATGGACCAAGAAGAATGGGGTTTCCTGTGTTGCTGTATTGGGTGTTGTTCGTATGCTCCATAAGACGCTAGGCAACTTTTCTGGCCAAGTGTGTCCACTACTAGGAATTACCTTACCGTCGGCGCATAGAATTTACTACCGCCGGCACGTTTCTATTCGCCGGCGATGACCTCGCCGGTGGTATCGTCCTACCGCCGGCGTTTTTGTAACCGCCAGGGGAAAAGCTCTTTACCACCGGCACCTCGCCCAACTCGCCGGCGGTATGTTATTTAGGATTTAAAAAAAAGAATAATTATGGAGCCAGGCGCATACAGTACTGCTGCTTTCGATCGGGAGCCAGGTGCATGGCAGATCGACGGGCAATGCTGCTGCTGCTGTGCATACGCGCGCGGGGGCAAACAACGGAGCAGGACGGCGGGGCGGCTCTTGCGCGCGCGAAGAGCAAAGGCGGAACCCCCGGCCAACGCCGCGTCTTCCCCAGTATCAAGGTTCTCCATCTCGTCGCCTGAGATCGAGCCTGAGATCGTTGCGCGGGGAGAGCAGTTGGGGGAAGAGAGGGCCGGGCGGCGGGCTGACCAGGACGTCTGGGCTCCAGACGGCGTGGGCGTTGGGGCCGTGGGAGGCGAGGGATTCCGGGGAGCGGTCGAGGCGGGCGAGTCGGACCTTGTGGTGGGGGGCCGACCAGAGGTGGAGCGAGGCGGGGCAGACGGCGAGGAGGAGGCGGCTGAGGACGCGGAGGAGGACCACGCCGTCCGAGTGGCCCGGGTCCAGCGGGATCGACTGCGGCAACCCGTACGCCATGTACATCGCGGCGTCGGCGTCGGGGCCGGCGGCGAGAGCCCTCTCGCCGGTGTGACTTGGGTGGGCGAGATGCGGAGCGGTCGGGTGTAAATCCGAGGATGCGCACTCGAGATGCGCACGCCAGTTTTTTGATGGGGCGGTGTCGCTTCGTCCAAGTGCGGGATAAGAATTGCGTGGACGCGAGGAGAGCCACGTGTGGGTTGGATTGCGTTGCTTCGTGTCCGGGCAAGAAATACCCCTGGCGCCCTCGGCCAAATTCGCCTGCGCTAATCGTGAGGCCCATTAGGGTGCTTTCAGCCCAGCATATCCCCGGCGTTTACTGGTCTGTTTCGCCGGCGGTAAATGACCTGTCGCTGGCGATCTCCAAGCGTACTTGCTGGCGGTAACACGAGGCAGACCTAAAAATTTTTACCGCCGGCCACTTTGAACCTGATTCGCCGGCGGTAATAAGTGCGGCTATAAGCTTATTCCTAGTAGTGGTCGATCTTTCTCCAGAGGTGTTATCAATTGTTTCTTGATACCATTGCAGATGATACCGTTTGCTTTCTCGACTAGACCATTGGTTTGCGGATGTGCCACTGACGCAGAGTGTTGTTTGATTCCTACCTCTGCGTAATATGCTTTGAATTCCTTGGAGGTGAAATTAGTGCCGTTGTCCGTGACAATACTATGGGGGATGCCGAATCGAAAAACGATACCTTTGACGAAGCTTACCACCGATGCTGCATCTGGCGAATTTATTGATTTTGCCTCAATCCACTTGGTAAACTTGTCGACAGCCACGAGCATATATTTGTATCCTCCTGGCCACGCCTTATGTAGTTTGCCTACCATATCAATGCCCCATTGAGCGAAAGGCCATGACAAGGGTATTGGCATCAGCTCTGCTGCCGGAGAATGAGGTTTTGCCGCAAATCTTTGGCACGCATCGCAAGTGCGCACTATGTCCTTTGCATCTTCTATTGTTGTTAGCCAGTAAAATCCTGCTCTGAAAACCTTGGCTGCTATTGCTCGGCTGCTTGCGTGGTGTCCGCACACCCCCTCGTGTACATCCTTCAGAATAACTCTTCCTTCTTCGGGTGTAAGACATCTCAGCAATACTCCCGATATACTTCGCTTATAGAGCTCTCCTTTTACCACAGTAAAAGCTTTGGATCATCGAATAACTTGCCTGGCTTCTACCGGGTCATCCGGTAGTTTCTTCCTTAAGATATATGCTACGTAAACCTGCATCCAAGGGATTTGCACCACCATTACCTCGCGTGATTCCTCCTCGTCTCCCGACGTGTTTGCTGCTGATCCTGCTGGAGCCCCCGAGTCTTTCTCAACCTTCTCCTTCTTCTTTTGCTGTTTCTTCGCCCTGGTTGACCTTTCAGTTATTTCTTCCTAGAATACGCCGGGTGGTATTGCTAAACATTGCGACCCGATGTTTACCAGAACATCGGCTTCATCATTGTTGAGTATGTTGATATGATTTACTTCGCACCCATCAAAGAGTTTCTCGAGTTCGTTGTATACCTCTTTGTATGTTATCATACTGTCATTGACTGCGTCGCACTGGTTCATCACCTGTTGAGCCACCAGTTGTGAATCACCGAGTTTTTTTTAATCGGGTTGCTCCACAGGCCTTCGCCGTCTTCATCCCATGTATAAGTGCTTCATACTCTGCCTCATTATTGGATGCATTGGGGAAAGTCATCCGCAACACATATTTCATCTTGTCTCCTTGAGGTGACACTAGTATCACGCCTGCTCCAGCTCCTTCTAGCCTCTTGGACCCGTCGAAGTTCATGGTCCAGGTTCTCGAAAAATCTGGGGGTCCCGTATTTTGCAGCTCCATCCACTCTACGATGAAGTCTGGTAAGATCTGAGACTTTATTGCTTTTATTTTCTCATATGTGATGTCCCGAGGGGAAAGCTCTATTCCCCAAAGGGAGACACGACCCGTAGCCTCTGGGTTGTTTAATACATTTGATAAAGGCGCCTCGTTGACCACTATTATCGGATGCGCCGAAAAATAGTGTCGCAATTTTCTTGCGGTTGTAAACACTCCATATACTAACTTCTGATAATGCGGGTACCGCTGTTTTGAAGGCGATAAAACTTTGTTGATGAAGTATACCGGCCACTGGACTCCATGAAGTTTTCCTTCTTCTTCTCTTTCAACCACAAGTACTGTGCTAACCACCTGGGGCGTGGCTGCGATATATAACAGGAGAGGTTCCTTTTCCTTGGGCGCCACCAGTATTCGTGTTGTCGAGATTGTACGCTTGAGTTCCTCAAAATCTTTGTCTGCTTCTTCTTTCCACTCGAATTTTTCCCCTTGCTTGATCAAGGCGTAAAATGGTAACGCCTTTTCTCCCAGCCTGGCGACGAATCTGCTTAAAGCCATGACTCGCCCAGTTAGCTGTTGTATTTCCTTTAGCTTGGTTGCCTTCCGCATTGATACGATGGCTTGAATTTTCTCTGGATTAGCCTCAGTTCCTCTTGCTGACACTAGAAACCCGAGAAGTTCTCCTGCAGGGTGATACGTCCAAAACGTATCTACTTTCCCGGACACTTTTGCTATTGTTTTACCTCTAATTTGTGTATTTTGGATACAACTAACACGGACTAACGCTGTTTTCAGCAGAATTGCCCTGGTGTCTCGTTTTTGTGCAGAAACTCAACTTTCAGGAAAATCCCCGGGAATAATTGCAATGGGCCTATTTTCACAGAAGCTCGACGGAGCCAGAAGACGAGACGGAGGGGGGCCACGAGGCACCCACCCCACAAGGCGCCGCGGTGGGCCCCTGGGCCGCGCCGCCCTATGGTGGCGATGCCTCGGGCAGCCCCCGACGCTCCCCTCTGGACTACTTAAGCCTTTCGACCTAAAAACGCACGGGAGTTCGACCAATCTGCTAGAAGACATCCAGAACTCTGCCGCCATCGCGAAACTCCGTCTCGGGACCAGAAACTCCGTTCTGGCACCCTGCCGGGACGGGGAATTGGAGGAGATCATCGCCATCATCACCACCGACGCCTCTCCATCGACCATCCATGTTTCCCCCATCCATGTGTGAGTAATTCCCCCGCTGTAGGCTGAAGGGGATGGTAGGGATTGGATGAGATTGATCATGTAATAGTCATAAGATTGATAGGGCATAGTGCCTAGTATCCGTAGTTGGTGCTTTTACGATATTGTTGCAACTTGTTATGCTTAATGCTTGTCACTAGGGCCCGAGTGCCATGATTTCAGATCTGAACATGTTATTGTTTCATGATGATATTATTGTTTTATGATCTTACCTGCAAGTTGTATACACATGTTGTTGTCCGAAACCCGAGGCCCCAAAGTGACAGAAATTGGGACAACCGGAGGGGAAGGCTGTGATGTGAGGATCACATGTGTTCACGGAGTGTTAATGCTTTGCTCCGGTGCTCTATTAAAAGGAGTACCTTAATTACCAGTAGATTCCCTAGAGGCCCGGCTGCCACCGGCTGGTAGGACAAAAGATGTTGTGCAAGTTTCTCATTGTGAGCACGTACGACTATATACGGAACACATGCCTATGGTTGTTTAGTACTTGGATACCGTTTTATTATTATCTGCAAATGCCCTACCTTGATTGTTACATGAGTTCTCTTATCCATGCAGCGCCCGTTCATCCATCCCTGTGCCTACAATATTTTAATCCTGATGTTTACTATAATCACTACTGCTGTCTTTGTTACTCTGCTGCTTATATTTCACTATCGCTATCTGCTATAAAGCTGTTGCTATCGATAAATTCTTGCGAGCAAGTCTGTTTCAGTGCGAGCTGAATTGACAACTCCGTTGTTAAGGCTTACAAATATTATTTGGCTCCCCTTGTGTCGAATCAATAAATTGGGTTTTACTTCCCTCGAAGATCATTGCGATCCCCTATACTTGTGGGTTATCAAGACTATTTTCTGGCGCCGTTGCCGGGGAGCATAGCTTTATTTGCAAGTTCACCTGAATTGATATTGTTCGCTGCAAATCCTCCATCATGGGTAACCTTGCAATGCTAAAGTCGCCATATTACCATCCACTGCAAGAAAAGGTACAACTCTGAGTACCTCTGCTGGTCTTGATTCACCATCTGTGATAGGTAAACTTGTTTCACAGCCACAAGCTTCAAATGCTGGTACTTCTGCCGAATCTGAAAATTCCTCTTATAATTTTGATGATGCTTCTGCTGTGCTTGATAATGATGGTTCATTAGGTTCTTTTCTAGATGCTACAATTGCTAGGTCTAGACAAATTGAAAATATTGAAATTCCTAATGAAAATACTGCTACACTCGTTAATTCACTCGAGTCCGTTGAATACTCTAGTGATGATCTTGATGAAGATTATGTGGAACTTGATGATGATTTTATTGATAAATGTAATGCTACTACTGGTGCAAGTAACATTAAAAAACTTCTTGCACAACATGCTGTTAGATATAAATTGTCTCCTGATCCTAAATTTGCCATATCTCCTATAAACATTAAGGATAAGGATTATGATTTTTCTCTTGATTTATCTCATATATCTATTGTTGAGAAAACACCCTTTTGTGGTACTGAAAAAGAAAGTGCTGTAGAACACATGAATGAGCTTTTTACTTTGAGTAGCTTGTTTTCTGATGATATCAAGAAGCGTACTTATTTTGTTGCTAAATTTTTTCCTTTCTCATTAAAGGATGACGCTAAAACTTGGTATAATAGTTTGCCTCCTGATTCTATTGATAGTCCAAAAGGTTTGCTTGATGTTTTCTTTCGAAAATACTTTCCTGCTAGTGCTCAACATATTGCCTTGCAGAAAATTTATAGTTTTGACCAGAAAGATGGAGAGAAATTGCCTGAAGCTTGGGCAAGGTTTTGCTCTCTTATCAGAGCTCGGCCTGGACATGATTTGGAAAAGCATGACTTACTTGATATATTCTATACTAGACTAACCATTGAGTCTAGGGCATACCTGGATAGTTGTGCTGGTTGTGTTTTCGGGAAAAGAACTCCAGACGACGCTGAAGAATTATTGGCTAGAATAGGCCGGAATCATGATGATTGGACTACACCTGAACCAACCCCGACACCAATATTGAAGAAGAGGGGTATGATTAAATTAAATGATGAAGATATGAGGGAAGCCAAGAAGTCTCTTAAAGAGTAAGGTATTAAATCTGAAGATGTGAAGAATTTACCCCCCGTAGAAGATTTATGTAAGATAACTCCCCCTTCATCCATGATCGAGGTACACTCTCTTCAACGCTTTGATAGAGAAGATATTCCTTACTCGAAACCTCCTGATCAATGTTTAGATGAGTTTGATAATTATGTTGTTAAGAAAAATAATTTTAATATGAGAGTAGAGAATCATTTAATGGAAAATTCTCGAGCTATTAGTGAATTGCATGATATTGTGGAGAGAACCTCCAATGATGTTAAGATGCTTGTTAAACATTTTCATATGGTTCAAACTCAAATTGATCAACTTACTAAAGTGCAAAATGACTTGTTAAAAAATACTTCTAAGGAGAAACATGCTTATGAAGTAACAACTAGAGGTGGTGTTTCTACTCAGGATCCTCTATATCCTGAGGGGCATCCCAAAAGAGTTGAACAAGATTCTCAACGAACTAAAGAAATTAGTGCTCCTTCTAAGAAAAAGAAAAAGAAACATAAAACTGTTGTAGAATCCTCTGAGCCTATTAATGATCCTAATAGTATTTCTATTTCCGATGCTGAAACTGAAAGTGGTAATGAACATGATAAAGATAATGATAAGAATGGTGTTTCTGATAAAGAAGAGGTTGAAGATGAACTTGAAAAGCATGCTAAAAATAAAAATTATACTAAAGAAGATTTTATTGCTAAGAAACATGGTAATGAAAGAGAACCTTGTGTTCAAAAGCAAATGCCTTTCCCTGCTAAGAAACTAAAATCAAAGGAGGAAGAACACTATAATAAATTTTGTGATTGGATGAAACCTTTGTTCTTGCAAATCCCTTTTACTGATGCTATTAAATTGCCTCCTTACTCAAAGTATATGAAGGATATTGTCACTAACAAAAGGGAAATTCCTAATGAGGAGATTTCCACTATGCTTGCTAATTACTCTTTCAATGGTAAAGTTCCTAAGAAGCTGGGAGACCCAGGTATACCGACTATTCCTTGTTCAATCAAGAATAATTATGTTAGAACTGCTCTATGTGATTTGGGAGCAGGAGTTAGTGTTATGCCTTTTTCTCTTTACAAGAGACTTTATTTAGATAAGTTGATACCAACTGATATATCTTTGCAAATGGATGATAAATCTACTGCTATTCCTGTTGGTATATGTGAGGATGTTCCTGTTCAAGTTACTAATAATTGCTTAATATTAACTGATTTTGTTGTGTTGGAAATGCCCGAAGATGATAATATGTCTATTATTCTTGGGAGACCTTTTCTTAACACCGCAGGGGCTGTTATTGATTGCAACAAAGGAAAAGTTACTTTCAATGTCGATGACAAGGAGCATACTGTTTATTTTCCCAAGAGGATTGATAAAGTATGTGGAGTTAATACAATTTCTAATTTGAGAACCATCAAAGTGGGAGTTATTGATTGTTCTATATATGAGCCTAAACAAGGATATCAAAATATTATGATTGGATCCATATCGATACAATATAAGGTAACATGATTGATTTGAGGTTTATTTCTTCTTATGTCATGTAAGATTTATTTGGTGGCAAGACTTGACCAACCTTGTTAACAAGTACATTTTATATGCATGGAAGAGCTAAACAACATTTCTTTCTTTCTCCATTTGCTTTACTTGCTGTTGTATCACTTGTTTTGCAAGATGCTTAGGTTGTTTAGAAGTTTGAAGATCTTTTTCTGTCCTGAAATAGTAATTTTAACACCCAGAAATGTGCGTTTTTCGAAGTTCTCAAAAATTTACAAAAAATATACCGTTCGTCTTATTTTTCGAAGAGCAACCTGGGAGTGCCTGGGGCTGACCAGTGGGGCACCCTGGGGCTGGACCCCATGGGCCGGCGCGGCCAGCAAAGGGGGCGCGCCACCATGTGGTGAGGGCCCCACCTGGCCCCACTCACTCATCTCTTCCACTCATTCCACTCTCTCTCCCAAAAAAACTCGTACCAGTTCATCCTCACTCGCGTTTTCGCCCAAGAGCTCAGGATTTCTCGATCTCTTTGCTCAACCCAGATTTCAGTCTGAAAATTTGGCACATTTGCTCTCCGGTATGTGACTCCTCCGATTATCCAAATAGAATTTTGTTTGGTTGAGTATATCTTGAGTATTTCGCTGATGTAGGTGACATGTTAAGTGAGCTTGCATGGTTTTTCTAAGTTGTAAAAATTAGTTTTGATGCATGTTTAGTACTCTACCAAGTTCCTATAGTAGTTTCCCTCAATGATATGTCTCGAAATCAACTTTTATAATGATTGTTGAAAAATTTCAGAAAATGGAGTGGAATAGACACCAACTCAACCAACATGAATTGGAGGTCCATGAAGTTATGAGAGTCCACCGTGAAGAGGGAGTATACCCCTCCTACTACCCATGCATCGATTTCATGAGGAGTGCAGGGATCTTTCATGATGTTCAAAATCTGATTTCTAATGCAGGGTTGCAAGGTTTTGCTGTTGATGAACCTTACCAATATGCAAAACTAACCATGTCAGTAGTGCAGGATTTTGAATTTCATTGGTCCCAACCTAACCCCATGGTGCGATATAAAATCTACAATAAAACTATCAACTTGCCCTTTGATTATTTTTGTGCAGTTATTAAAGTGCCACAATGGGGATCTTGTGAGAAGATTAGGGGGCTGCCGCAGGAACTCTTGAGTCTATACAAGATGATCTGTCAAGGGAGAAGCTTCTCAGAGGAGAGTGGTAAAGTTCGGAGTATTCAACTCCCAGCTATTCGCTATTTTGCTTACTTTATCACCAAGTGCGTTCTTGCTAGAAAGAGTGCGAATAAGCTATCCATTCATGATTTGGTTTTCTTAGCTGTTGCATTGCAACGTGATAGAACTTATAATTTGGGTGCTTTGATAGCTTTTAGGCTTGCTACTAACCGTGATAAAGGAGGAATTTGTGAAGGTCTTATTGCCTCTTGTTTGCTAGCCATGCATGGTGTAGAACCCCACCCTCTTGATGTTCAGCTCTCTATAGAGAAACTCGATATTGTTTCCATGATAAAACATGACTTTGTTTCTAATTGGTCTAATTTGAGTAACCTGTTGTTGGAGATATGCCCAAGAGGCAATAATAAATGGTTATTATAATATATCTTTGTGTTTATGATAATGTTTACATACCATGCTATAATTGTATCAACCGAAACATTGATACATGTGTGTTATGTAAACAACAAAGTGTCCCTAGTAAGCCTCTTGTATAACTAGCTTGTTGATTAATAGATGATCATAGTTTCATGATCATGAACATTGGATGTTATTAATAACAAGGTTATGTCATTATGTGAATGATGTAATGGACACACCCAATTAAGCGTAGCATAAGATCACGCCATTAAGTTATTTGCTATAAGCTTTCGATACATAGTTACCTAGTCCTTTCGACCATGAGATCATGTAAATCACTTATACCGGAAGGGTACATTGATTACATCAAACGCCACTGCGTAAATGGGTGGTTATAAAGATGGGATTAAGTATCCGGAAAGTATGAGTTGAGGCATATGGATCAACAGTGGGATTTGTCCATCCCAATGACGGATAGATATACTCTGGGCCCTCTCGGTGGAATGTCGTCTAATTAGCTTGCAAGCATATGAATGGCTCATAAAGAGACCACATACCAAGGTACGAGTAAAGAGTACTTGTCAGGAGACGAGGTTGAACAAGGTATAGAGATACCGATGATCAAACCTCGGACAAGTAAAATATCGCGTGAAAAAGGGAATCGGTATCGTATGTATATGGTTCAGTCGATCACTAAAGTCATCGTTGAATATGTGGGAGCCATTATGGATCTCCAGATCCCGCTATTGGTTATTGGTCAGAGAGAGGTCTCAACCATGTCTGCATAGATTGCGAACCGTAGGGTGACACACTTAAGGTTTGATGTCGTTTAAGTAGATATGGAATATGAAATGGAGTTCGAAGTTTTGTTCGGAGTCTCAGTTGGGATCCAGGACATCACGAGGAGGTCCGGAATGGTCCGGAGAATAAGATTCATATATAGGAAGTCATATTCCAAGTTTGGAAATGATCCGGTGCATTTATGGCAGGTTCTAGAAGGTTGTAGAAAAGTCCGGAAGAAATCACCATGGAAAGTGGAGTCCCGGAGGGACTCCACCTTGCATGGCCGGCCAAACCCTAAGGGGAGGAGTCCCAGGTGGGCTCCACCATAGGTGGCCGGCCACCCCACCTAAAGGAAAGGTGGGAGTCCCACCTTGGGTAGGACTCCCCCCTTGAGTAGGTTTCCCACCTATGGGAGGTTTTATTGTTGGGGTCTTATTCGAAGACTTAGACTACAACTCTTGGGGATTTCCACCTATATAATGAGGAGGAGAGGGAGGGGGCAGACACTCTTGGCCGCACCACCTAGGGCTGACCGTGGCCGGCGCCCTAACCACCCCCTCTCCCCAAACCCTAGCCTCTCCTCCTCCACATAATACTCCCGCAGCGCATAGGCGAAGCCCTGCCGGAGTTCTCCACCACCACCGCCACCACGCCGTCGTGCTGCCGGGATTCCGAGGAGGATCTACTACTTCCGCCGCCCCCTGGAACGGGGAGAAGGAAGTCGTCTTCATCAACACCGAACGTGTGACCGAGTACGGAGGTGCTGCCCGATTGTGGCACCGTCAAGATCTTCTACGCGCTTTTGAAAGCGGCAAGTGACCGTCTACCGCAGCAACGAGAGCCTCCTCTTGTAGGCTTTGGAAATCTTCAAGGGTTAGTCTCGTTCATCCCCTCGTTGTTCCCGTCTTCTAGATTGCATCTTGGCTTGGATTGCGTTCTCGCGGTAGGAATTTTTTTGTTTTCTATGCTACGAATCCCTTCAGTGGTATCAGAGCCGTGTCTATGCATAGATGGTTGCACGAGTAGAACACAATTGTTTTGTGGGCGTTGATGCTTTGTTGTCTTTAGTTCGAGTACTTTGCATCTTTGTGGCATGGTGGGATGAAGCGGCTCGGGCTAACTTTACATGACCGCGTTCATGAGACTTGCTCCACGTTCGACATGCAACTTGTGTTGCATAAGTGGCTTTGCGGGTGTCTGTCTCTCCCACCATAGTGTAGATTCTGTTTACTCTTTCTATTGATAACACTAGTATCACCGTTGTGGTTCATGTTTGTAGGTAGATTGGATCTTACTCGAAAACCCTAAACCACGTAAAATATGCAAACCAAATTAGAGACGTCTAACTTGTTTTTGCAGGGTTTGGTGATGTGATATGGCCATGATGTGATGATGAATATGTATGAGATGATCATTATTGTATTGTGGCAACCGGCAGGAGCCTTATGGTTGTCTTTAAATTTCATGTTGAGTAGTATTTCAAAGTAGTTGTAATAGTTGCTACATGAGGTGAACAACCATGAAGACGGCGACATGGACCTTGACGCTACGCCGACGATGATGGAGATCATGCCGTTGATGATGGAAATCATGTTCGTGCTTTGGAGATGAAGATCGAAGGCGCAAAGACTAAAGGGCCATATCATATCACATATGAATTGCATGTGATGTTAATCCTTAATGCATCTTATTTTGCTTAGAACGCGACGGTAGCATTATAAGATGATCCCTCACATTAATATCAAGATAATAAAGTGTTCTCCCCTCGTATGCACCGTTGCACAGTTCGTTGTTTCGAAGCATCTCGTGATGATCGGATGTGATAGACTCAACGTTCACATACAACGTGTGTAAGCCATGTTGCACACGCGGAATACTTGGGTTTGGTTGACGAGCCTAGCATGTACAGACATGGCCTCGGGACAACGGAAACCGAAAGGTTGAACACGAGTCATATGGATGATATGATCAACATGTTGATGTTTACTATTGAAGCTACATCATCTCACGTGATGATCGGTTTTGGTGTAGTGGATTTGGATCGTGTACCACTTAACAACTATGAGGGATGTTGTATTAAGTGGGAGTTCATTAGTAATTAGATTAAAACATGAACTAATTATCATAAACATAGTTTGAGTAGTATTTTGAATTAATTTTGTAGTATTGGCATCCGTTTTCTACCATGCGCTAGTCTTGTAATTGAGACAGAAATACTGTTAAGTCTGACAAGAAACTTTACGGACTGGTATCGTATTGTTAAAGAATCAAGAAATGATTAAGTCCTATTGTGAACTTTTAGTAAACCTCACATTGTTGATTCAAAGAGTTGTGGTTTCAATTAGTACCTAAAATTATCTTGTCTCCATGAAAATTGAAGTTCAAATCTGTTTGAAAAAGTAAGGAGCTGAAAATTTAGTTTTCAGAAATAAGCAAGGTATGAGATATATGTGATATCTAAGACCTTATTGCAAGATGATAAAATATAATCTAGTGATACTACATAAACTCATAAGTTTTATGAAGGTTGAAGACGCCCGGTGTCCCAATCCTCCAACTAAGTTGGGCACTAACGATATTCGCATATCCATGAAGTGATTGTCCTTAGTATGCACCGTTGGTAAGACTCGTCGTTTCGAAGCATCACGTGATGATCGGGTGTGATAGATTCTACGTGTGCATACAACAGGTGCAAGCCAGATTTGCACATGCGAATACTGAGGTTAAACTTTACGAGCCTAGCATGTACAGACATGGTCTCGAAAAATCGTCATGATATGATGGATAAAATTATGAGTGTAATTGTTCATCATATTAAAAGGTTACTAATAGTGAAATCCGGAACACTTTTCATATGATGATCAACTTCGAAGTAAGAACCTCAAGGTTATTGGTATTTGACCAACAAACCTAGAAGTTATTGATGTTGAAGTGTTTTTCTGAATAATGAGGAAAGCTAAAAGAGAAACTACAAAAGATTATTGGCAGAAAGAAAGAAAAGACTAGAAAGTCTAGCTCAGGTGTATATAAATGATATACATGTTATGGATGTATTCCTTGTTTGGTCACATAATGAAATTCTTGGGTATTTGTACCAGGTTGGTTGGTATGAGATGTCATACAATACAACGCAATACAAGAATACGATGGCCTAAATGACTAATAAGGAATATGGTAATAATGCACGTCTGGAACATAATAAAGTGTTATCATGTTTGTCGTTGGCATTCTACCTAGCCCTTAGAATTTATAATAAATAACTTAATAATTGTTATTTTGCTCTGGTCAAATGAAAACAATGAGTTGTTCAAATTATGACATTACTCCATGTACGATGGATAAGTTATTATAAATCTTAATGGTGAAACACACACACATAATAGTGACGCTAAAATGCCATAAAGGCAAATGATTTGAATTCCACTTATTTGTGGAACCGCCATTTAGGTCATGTTAGAAAGGAACGCATGAAGGAACTCCATGCAAATGGATTTTTGGAGTCATTTGATTTTTTGAATCGTTTGGCGCTTTCAAAATCTTTTCTAAAGAGAATGACTAAAATACCGTTCATAGGCCAAGAGTTGAACGGGCAACTAACTTAGTGAAAACATACATGATGATATATGTGGTTCACTGAGCATAGTTGTGGGCGGGAGATTCTTCTACTTCATGAAAACTTCCAACAATGAATTGAGTATATATATGTGGATATATTCGATAAGGAAGAAGTCTGAAACATTTGAATGGATTCAAATAAATTTCAGCATGAAGTGGAAATCATCGTAATAGAAAAGTCAAATATCTATGATTGGATCATTGGGAAATATTTTACGAGTTTTAGCGAACATCTAAGAGAGTTACGAAATTGTTCTACAACTCACATTTCTTGGAGTATCATAGTGATGATATAGTATCCGAGAAATGTATCCAAACCTTGTTGGGTTAATGATGAGATAAAAAATAAAAATGATGCCATTATATTTTTGTGTTTTATGCTTTAGTGACTACCGCTTTTACACTAAATAAAGCATCATCATGATCCGTTGAAATGAAACCATACGAGTTATGGCATGGGTATAAACCCTAATAGTCCTTTCTTTAAATTTTGGTCTAAGAGTTTACAACCAAAATCGGATGAATGTCTTTGTTGATTATCCCAAAGAATTGATTGGGAATTGTTTCCACTATGAAGTAAAAGACAAAAGTGTTTGTTAATGTTACTTGCTTATTTCCAAGAAATTGTTTTCTAGCGAAGTATTTGAGTGGGAGGACAATAGAACTTGATAAGGTTTATGAACCTGAGCAAAATGATCAGAGTAGCGCAGCATCAGAAATGGTTCCAGAAGCGGCCACGGCGATCATGGCTCCCATGACTACAAAGTGTTTTAGCCATGGAGAACGAAGTACCTATTGAACCTTGTAGGTATGGTTTACTTTGTGATCAAATAAATAATTTGTGGACAAAGGATTGATTTTGAACAATAATAAACCAACTACAAAACAAAGAAGTTATGATGGGCCCTGACTCCGTTAAAATGGCTATACGCCATAAAATCCAAGATAGATGAATACTTTTTGAAAGTAAATGGATCTATAAAATTGATGGACTTGGATAAAATATCCTTAAAGAAGCTTGACTTGTCAAAAAGTTGTTTACGACAAAGATCAAAGAGTTGACTACGATAAGATTAGATCTTCCGTAGCAATGCTTATAGTCTATGTGGATTATTCTAGTAATCGCTACATATTTCTTTATGAGATATGATAGTAGGATAGCAAAATACATTACTTAACAAAAGTATGTATTAAAGGTGTATACAAGATACAACCAAGAGTTTTGCTGATCCGTGGAATACTAAGATAGGTATACAAACTTCAATTGGATGAAGTGAGTATCACGGAGTTGGAATCTTCACCGGATGAAATAGTCAAAGAGTTTTTGATTTCATCAGAAACGATGAAGATGCTTGCATTTGCAAGAAATTAAGTGGGAGCGCTGAGACATATTTATAATACTTATGTAGATGACATATAGTTGGTTATAAATGATGTAATTATATACTTGATTAAAAAGATTTCATTGAGAAATTAACTTCAAAGAAAGGATATGGAATGAAACAAATTTAGTGTCAAGATCTATGAAGATAGATTGAAACACATAATAAGTTTAAGTCAAAGTACATAGAATGGATATTGAAGTAGTTCAATATAGAAATATTAAGAAAATGTTCTTGTCATCTGAAGGTTTAACAAGACTTGAGTGTATCTGACACTCAATGAGTTAAAACACATGAGTGATTATAGATCACGAATAATATGTACACAATCAGATGTCCTGTGCTCTAAAAGTGTTATGAGCATGTACCAGAATGATTCATGTGATGATCATTGAAAAACAGTAAGAATATTCTTGAGTACTTAAGAAGAACCAAGGATATATATATAGTTTTGTATGGAGAAATGACAAACAAATCGCTGCAAGTTGTTGCACCAATATTAGTTTGGTCACATATAAAAATGAATTTCAAATCTCAATTAGGCTAAGTGTTGATTAAAAGGTAGCACAATGAGCTAGAAGTTGTCTATGCTAGATTTAGAAGAGTTCTAAATATTGTGACGGATTCTACAAATGAAGGCAGAGTATGTCATAGTTTTGACAATGACTGAGGATGTTAAGTCAAGAGGTTCTTTGAGAACTTGGTGTAGTTCCGATAGTGTCAGAACTTTGAAGCTATATTGTGTGTGACAATATTAGTGACATATTTCAGACCGCGGAATTAAGGTTCCACCAGAAGACCAAACATATTTAATGCCGACTCATTTGGAAAATGAGTGATGCGTTGAGACGCAAATGAATTGCAAAATACATACGTTTCTGAGCATGTCAGATCCGTTGACTAAAACTTCTCCCGTGAGCAAAACATGATAAAGCACCGGAAGGCCAAGGTGTTATATCTTTACATATGTAAACTAGATTATTGACTCTAGTGCAAGTGGGAGACTGTTGGAGATATGCCCAAGAGGCAATAATAAATGGTTATTATAATATATCTTTGTGTTTATGATAATGTTTACATACCATGCTATAATTGTATCAACCGAAACATTGATACATGTGTGTTATGTAAACAACAAGGAGTCCCTAGTAAGCCTCTTGTATAACTAGCTTGTTGATTAATAGATGATCATAGTTTCATGATCATGAACATTGGATGTTATTAATAACAAGGTTATGTCATTATGTGAATGATGTAATGGACACACCCAATTAAGCGTAGAATAAGATCACGTCATTAAGTTATTTGCTATAAGCTTTCGATACATAGTTACCTAGTCCTTTCGACCATGAGATCATGTAAATCACTTATACCGGAAGGGTACTTTGATTACATCAAATGCCACTGCGTAAATGGGTGGTTATAAAGATGGGATTAAGTATCCGGAAAGTATGAGTTGAGGCATATGGATCAACAGTGGGATTTGTCCATCCCGATGACAGATAGATATAATCTGGGCCCTCTCGGTGGAATGTCGTCTAATTAGCTTGCAAGCATATGAATGGTTTCATAAAGAGACCACATACCACGGTACGAGTAAAGAGTACTTGTCAGGAGACGAGGTTGAACAAGGTATAGAGATACCGATGATCAAACCTCGGACAAGTAAAATATCGCGTGACAAAGGGAATCGGTATCGTATGTATATGGTTCAGTCGATCACTAAAGTCATCGTTGAATATGTGGGAGCCATTATGGATCTCCAGATCCCGCTATTGGTTATTGGTCAGAGAGAGGTCTCAACCATGTCTGCATAGTTCGCGAACCGTAGGGTGACTCACTTAAGGTTTGATGTCGTTTAAGTAGATATGGAATATGAAATGGAGTTCGAAGTTTTGTTCGGAGTCTCAGTTGGGATCCAGGACATCACGAGGAGGTCCGGAATGGTCCGGAGAATAAGATTTATATATAGGAAGTCATATTCCAAGTTTGGAAATGATCCGGTGCATTTATGGCAGGTTCTAGAAGGTTCTAGAAAAGTCCGGAAGAAATCACCATGGAAAGTGGAGTCCCGGAGGGACTCCACCTTGCATGGCCGGCCAAACCCTAAGGGGAGGAGTCCCAGGTGGGCTCCACCATAGGTGGCCGGCCACCCCACCTAAAGGAAAGGTGGGAGTCCAACCTTGGGTAGGACTCCCCACTTGAGTAGGTTTCCCACCTATGGGAGGTTTTGTTGTTGGGGTCTTATTCGAAGACTTAGACTACAACTCTTGGGGATTTCCACCTATATAATGAGGAGGAGAGGGAGGGGGCAGACACTCTTGGCCGCACCACCTAGAGATAGAAAACATAAAAGATCCTGGATTTCCCATTTAATTCGTAAAAAAAAAAGATTCTTGTTCGTAGAATCTCGATAAAGAAAAAAGCCGACTATCGGATTTGAACCGATGACTCTCGCATTACAAATGCGATGCTCTAACCTCTGAGCTAAGTGGGCTTACATAGCAGAAATAGTGTAACAAATAGAAATAGGTATAGTATAGGAAATCCGTAAAATATCAGATCTTATTTATTAATCTTAGGTCGGCGCCCTAACCACCCCCTCTTCCCAAACCCTAGCCTCTCCTCCTCCACATAATACTCCCGCAGCGCATAGGCGAAGCCCTGCCGGAGTTCTCCACCACCACCGCCACCACGCCGTCGTGCTGCCGGGATTCCGAGGAGGATCTACTACTTCCGCTGCCCGCTGGAACGGGGAGAAGGACGTCGTCTTCATCAACACCAAACGTGTGACCGAGTACGGAGGTGCTCCCCGATTGTGGCACCGTCAAGATCTTCTACGCGCTTTTGAAAGTGGCAAGTGATCGTCTACCGCAGCAACGAGAGCCTCCTCTTGTAGGCTTTGGAAATCTTCAAGGGTTAGTCTCGTTCATCCCCTCGTTGCTCCCGTCTTCTAGATTGCATCTTGGCTTGGATTGCGTTCTCGCGGTAGGAAATTTTTTGTTTTCTATGCTACGAATCCCTTCACCTATCCTATGAGATAATCTTTTTCAAGAAAAAAGTGGAGAACAACTAAAACTGAAAGGCTAGTTGGATTGCCTGCACCTGCTTTGTTTAACCTTGCTTCCAGGGAAAATTGGTCGGTCACAGAAGAGGAACTTGATGCATACATAGCGGGAGGTGGCCATCATGCAGGGGACGGCACGGAGGAGGCCGAGGAACCCCTCGACTTGTCATCCGACGCAGTGAGTTCTTCACATCAGCATTTCGGGTATGTGGATCCTTCCTCCTACTCTTCTGCACAGGGACCTTACTATGATCACGCCATGTATGATCCACCGGCGTGGAACCCTGACCCTCGTTGGGGTTGATCTCCACTTAGGCCAAAAGCCTAAGGTTGGGGGGAGGTATGCCGGCATCACTCATTCATTGCATATTACAATTTCCGGATATGTGCATATACTTGTTTCACTTCTTATGGTTGCCTCTAATATGAGGAAGATGATATTTGGGGAGGTGCTGTCTAAAAACAGATTCTGGGCTGATACTAGAAAAATTCCTAAAAACAGCCAGAACGTTATTTTAAGAAGCCAATTTTTTTGCATGTTCCCCAGGTTATTACCTAACTTTCATTAGTTGAGCACTTTTCGATTTGAACAGCGGAAGATTTTCGTAAAAAATGATTACTGTACTGCAGTTAAGTTTGACGGATTTCTGCCACTTTGTGTCTATATAACTCTTTTAGTTTTTACTCTCTTGTTTTTGCTTTGTTTCTTTCCTAAAACACAAAAAGACCAAAAATATTTCTGTTGTTTCTCTTCACCATTTGTTTATTTTGGTTTCTTGTTCTTATTTTGCTTTATTTGCTATCGTTGGTTTGCCCGTTTCCTTTTGTTCTTGTTTCTAATTCGAAAACACCAAAAATATTTGCTGTTCTTCTTTGGTTTTGTAAAGTTCACTATGGAGTTCAGCGGTCTTCGGTGATTGGAGCTTGGTTTTCATTTCATATTATTCAAGCTACACAAGTGAAAGGCAATAATGACGATCTACGACAATTCGACTGTGGTGAGAGGCTGGTATGAACTCTATTTGTTTTCATTTTTGTACATATACTCATCCATGTGAGCATGCTTAGTTGGTTCATGTGATGTATGTGTCATTTAATGAAGTCTAGTAGTTCATGATCTCTCATGTTTAGTTCCAATTTATTAATATGAGTAGCATGTCATGAATATTTGCTTGTATTGTTTTATTCATACATAGGTATGACATTGTGGTATCCTCCTCTGAATAATTCATTTGAATCGACTTGGCACATGCTAACGCATGCGTATGACTGAGACAAAGGTCAATTAAGCCTCGGTGATTTACTTTGCTTCAGAGTTCTTGTATCACTTTTATGCCTCTGTTTATTTTATTTTGTCGCAAGCATGATTATGACAGTTATTGCTCTCTCGATTGTCGCTTCCCAGTCTATTGCTAGCCTTCACTTGTTCTGAGAGGGAATGCTGCTCGTGCTTCCAAACCCCTGAAAACCAAGTTATTCCAAAGTGTCCACCATAAATACCTATGCATGGCATTTCAAACCATTCCAAGTAAATTAGCATGTGCTACCTTTAAACCTTCAAAGTACTTCTCAATTTGTGTTAATGTTTTATAGCTCATGAGGAAGTATGTGGTGTTTTATCTTTCAACCTTGTCATTTACTCCTGACAGACTTTCACCAATGGAGTAGTGGCACATCCTCTTATCCAATAATTTTGCAAAAAAGAGCTGGCAACGGGGTACCCAGCCCCAATTAATCAACTTTCATCAATAATTCTCTTCACATGTTTTGCCCTGATTTATCAGTAAGCAACTTAATTTGCAAATAGACACTCCTCCATGGTATGTGAATGTTGGAAGGCACCCGAGGATTCGGTTAGCCATGGCTTGTGTAAGCAAAGGTTCGAGGGAGTGTCATCCATAATGAAACTAAAGTATATGTGTAAACAAAAGAGAAGAGGGATGATTTACCTTGCTGGTAGAGATAACGTCCTTCATGGGAGCCGCTCTTGAAAGTCTGGTTGACGAGGTAGTTAGAGTGCCCACTATCATTCGTTGACAACAACAAACACCTCTCAAAATAATTTTACTCCTGTTTTACAAATGAAAAGCTCTAGCACATGTTAATCCCTGCTTCCCTCGCGAAGGGTCAATCTTTTACTTTTACATTGAGTCTCCATCCTTTCTTTGAGCACCTTCTTGAGAGCATAATTGTCATTCTTAGTGTAATATGCTTGTCACAAAATATTATTAGCTGTGGTATAACTTTGATGCTTTTATCTTTGACAATCTTTACTTCTAATCTCTCCACGAAATTCAAAGGTGCCCAGGCATTTATGTTTTTCTGTACAAATACGGGCAAGCGAGATACCACTTTATCATATCTTTCTATGAACATTGCAATCCTGCTAATAGACATGATTCATGATGCTTATTATTAGTTTGTTGGTATCCTTTTCATGATTGACATAACTATTAGATGACTTTATTTGCATGTATCTTATTATGAATTGCCTAAGTAGTTGTCCATATCATGAGAATATTTACATCATATGAGCAAATGTGTTCGTGATAGTTCTTTTATCGCACTCAGTTGTTAACTGAATTGCTTGAGGACAAGAAATAAGCTAAGCTTGGGGGGAGTTGATACGTCCAAAACGTATCTACTTTCCCGAACACTTTTGCTATTGTTTTACCTCTAATTTGTGTATTTTGGATACAACTAACACGGACTAACGCTGTTTTCAGCAGAATTTCCCTGGTGTCTCGTTTTTGTGCAGAAACTCAACTTTCAGGAAAATCCCCGGGAATAATTGCAATGGGCCTATTTTCACAGAAGATCGACGGAGCCAGAAGACGAGACGGAGGGGGGCCACGAGGCACCCACCCCACAAGGCGGCGCGGTGGGCCCCTGGGCCGCGCCGCCCTATGGTGGCGACGCCTCGGGCAGCCCCCGACGCTCCCCTCTGGACTACTTAAGCCTTTCGACCTAAAAACGCACGGGAGTTCGACCAATCTGCCAGAAGACATCCAGAACTCCGCCGCCATCGCGAAACTCCGTCTCGGGACCAGAAACTCCGTTCTGGCACCCTGCCGGGACGGGGAATTGGAGGAGTTCATCGCCATCATCACCACCAACGCCTCTCCATCGACCATCCATGTTTCCCCCATCCATGTGTGAGTAATTCCCCCGCTGTAGGCTGAAGGGGATGGTAGGGATTGGATGAGATTGATCATGTAATAGTCATAAGATTGTTAGGGCATAGTGCCTAGTATCCGTAGTTGGTGCTTTTATGATATTGTTGCAACTTGTTATGCTTAATGCTTGTCACTAGGGCCCGAGTGCCATGATTTCAGATCTGAACATGTTATTGTTTCATGATGATATTCATTGTTTATGATCTTACCTGCAAGTTGTATACACATGTTGCTGTCCGGAACCCGAGGCCCCAAAGTGACAGAAATTGGGACAACTAGAGGGGAAGGCTGTGATGTGAGGATCACATGTGTTCACGGAGTGTTAATGCTTTGCTCCGGTGCTTTATTAAAAGGAGTACCTTAATTACCAGTAGATTCCCTAGAGGCCCGGCTGCCACCGGCTGGTAGGACAAAAGATGTTGTGCAAATTTCTCATTGCGAGCACGTCGACTATATACGGAACACATGCCTATGGTTGTTTAGTACTTGGATACCGTTTTATTATTATCTGCAAATGCCCTGCCTTGATTGTTACATGAGTTCTCTTATCCATGTAGCGCCCGTTCATCCATCCCTGTGCCTACAGTATTTTAATCCTGCTGTTTACTATAATCACTACTGTTGTCTTTATTACTCTGCTGCTTATATTTCACTACTGCTACTGCTATAAAACTGTTGCTACTGATAAATTCTTGCGAGCAAGTTTGTTTCCAGGTGCAGCTGAATTGACAACTCCGCTGTTAAGGCTTAAAAATATTCTTTGGCTCCCCTTGTGTCGAATCAATAAATTGGGTTTTACTTCCCTCGAAGACTGTTGCGATCCCCTATACTTGTGGGTTATCACAGGGACGCCAGAAGAGCACTTCGTCGGTTTCAGCTTGAGGCAGAATTTGTCGAGGTTGTCGAAAGTTTCCTTCAGATCCTCGATCAAGGTTGATCCCTGCTTTGTTGTTATGACGACATCGTCGATATACACTTGAACGTTCTTGCCAATCTGTGTGGCAGGGCACTTCTGCATCATCCGCTGATATGTTGCTCCCGTGTTTTTTTAGCCCAAGAGGCATTGTTCTGTAACAAAACACACCATATGGTGTTATGAAAGCTGTTTTGACCTCATCCTCTTCTTTTAGTCGGATCTGGTTGTAACCAGAATATGCGTCCAGGAAGGAAAGACGTTCACAACCTGCCGTGGAGTCGATAATTTGATCAATCCTCGGCAGGGGGAAGTGATCCTTTGGACAGTGTTTATTGAGACATGTGAAGTCGACGCACATGCGAAGGACCTCTATGTTTTTCTTCGGGACCAGCACTGGGTTCGCTACCCATGTGGCTTCTGTGTGTAACTCTTTGATAAATCTTGCTTCTCTGAGTCGATTAATTTACGACAGCATAGCTTTGCGGTTTGGTTCCGAAAAACGCCGCAAGGGTTGCTTGATTGGTCTGGCCGTTGGATCCAATTAAGGGGGTGCTCGGCAAGTTCCCTGGGTACTCCTGGCATGTCAGCTGGACACCATGCGAAGATTTCCCAGCGCTCACGGAGGAACTCAACGACGCGCTTTCCTATGCGAGATCATTGTTTATTGCGATGACTGTCGTCTTCTTAGGATCTGTCGGGTGGATCTGTACTTCCTTTGAATTTTTGGTGGTATCAAAGGTTGGCTCCTTCAGTGGTCTTCCTCCGTCAGGCAGCACATCATAATCAGTTGTTAGCCTTGACGGCATATATTCTGCTTGCATCCCGAAGGTTTCGGACAGCCGATGAAAATCCTTGTCGCACTTATCAGCTAGCGCAAAACTGCCTTTCACTGTGATTGGGCCCTTGGGTCCAGGGAGTCTCCACAAAAAATACGTGTAGTGTGGTACTGCCATAAACCTGGCATAGGCGGGTCGCCCTAACAAAGCATGATATTGAGACGGGAAATCCTCGACTTCAAAGTCCAATTTCTCTCTTCTGTAGTTTTCTCGGGTTCCAAACTGAACGTCGAGATTGATCTTTCCCAATGGGTAACTCGGCTTGTCTGGTGTGATGCCATGGAAACGCGTGTCAGTTGGTATTAGATTTGCCAAAGATATGTTCATCTTCCTCAATGTGTCTGCATACATGAGGTTTAAACTGTTGCCTCCGTCTATGAACAATCGCGAAATGTCGAACCCTGCGATTACCGCTAGTAGGATCAAGGCAGATTGTCCTGGTCGTGGAACTTGCTTCGGGTGGTCCGCTATGGTGAAGCCGATGTCCTGCCCTAACCAATTCAGGTACTCGATTGTTGGTGGAGGCATCTTCCCTGCCATAAAGACTTGCCGCGAGATTAATTTCTAAGTTCTATTGGAGGGCCTGCCCTTCTGAATCATCGAGACCGCACCATTGGTGTCGATATAAGGACCATTCCTTGGAGGTGCCGCCAATTGCAACTGGTGTCGATTTTCGTCCGTGATTGCGGGTGGCGGTGGAAGGTGAATCTCACTCCTTGGCCCCTGGGGGTTCCTATTTACCGCCTGCGCTGGTATGCCCTGCATATCTATGCAGTGCTAAGAAAGTTCGGCAGTCCTTCTGCAGATGCCCTGACTGCCTTTTCCCATTATTATCGAGGAAAAAGTGCATTTGGCATGGTCCGTTTAGGAGATCCTCGGGTCATACATATGGCCTCTGGAACCTGGGCCCGTTATTTTGTCTGTTTGGACGGGGAGCGTCCCGTTGATCGCTCCGCTGCTCGTTGCTTCTCTGGTAATCGTCTCGATTATTATGTCCACCGGTTGCTCAGAAGCCAGCCGATACTTGGCCAGGACCGTCGTAATCGGAAAACTGTCGAGAGAATCGTCGTCTATTTTGACTATTTCGGCTGCGGTCGTCCTCAGGCGACCTATGCCGCTTGTTGTGAACAACATCTTCTCCATCTGCCCAGCGATTCGCTATCTCCATAAGTGCTGCTATTGTCTTCGGATTAGTCCTTCCTAAATCCTCGACTAAGTCCCTTCTTCGGATTCCAGCAACAAACACATCTATTGATCTCTCGTCAGATATGTTTTATGCTGAGTTTTTGATGATATTCCACCTCTGGATATACGTCCTCATTGGTTCATCATACTTTTGTCTGCATGCCCTTAGTTGCTCCAATGACACGAGTTTCTTGCACGTGGATAGGAAATTCTTCACAAATATATCCTCGAAAGTTTCCCAGCTGTCGATGGATCCAGGCGGCAGCTTTTTTATCCACGACTGTGCTGCTCCACTCAAGTGCACATGGATGCTTTGCATGGCCATTGCTTTAGTTCCACCCGTCAATTTCACCGTCTCCATGTAGTCGACTAACTAGTCCTCAGGATCTTGTATAGATTGTATTCGATGTAAAAAGAATGGACCTAAGGGGTCCACGAGTTCACTAAGTGTCTCTCCCATAAGATAAATAGCATGTTGGGTGACAATTCACGGTCGGAGCAATTGACAAATAGAAGGCATGACCATGCACATACATGATATGATGAGTATGTGAGATTTAATTGGGCATTCTGACAAAAGTACATAGACCGCTATCCAGCATGCATCTATGCCTAAAGAAGTCCACCTTCAGGTTATCATCCGAACCCCTTCCGATATTAAGTTGCAAACAACCGGACAATTGCATTAAGTATGAATGCGTAATGTGTCAATAACTACATCCTCGGACATAGCATCAATGTTTATCCTGGTAGCATGACATCAACACAACCTT